>NC_088245.1:116133255-116436380 GCF_036013445.1 Caloenas nicobarica | reverse complement strand
CCCACTCCTCTGAGCCGACAGAGGCTCTGCAGGCAACAAAACCCTTCCAGCAGCTGGGGAGCCCCCAGGGTGCTGGTGGCCATGGGACGGGGGCAGAGACCCGAGGCGAGGGGCCACCCTGCGGGTGTCCCGTCTGGAATGCCGGAGCCCCCGGGAAGCGCGAGGTGCCTGACAGAGGGCTGACTCAGCGGGAGACAGCAGTTTGTGTAACCTCCAGCCATCCATTATTACAAAGGGGCTTTCAGGAACTCCTCCGGGCCAGGCGCAGCGAGGGTTATTGATTGAGGAGACAGTGTAAATGCACAGAGAGGCTCCATCCATTAGGGCCGAGGCTCTCCACCAATTAGAAAAAAATCATTACTCAGCAGCCATCAATGGGCTCTGCATTGGAGTGCATGCATTCAATCTGTCTTCTCCCACCTCCCTGCAAACTTAATGACAACTATTAGAGCTCCACTGAATGCTCGGTGTGTACAGAAGCAAAAGATTCATTTGGTAATCTTAGTAATTACGACGCCATAGGAGGACGCGTGCTAAATTCAAACAAGGGTGCGAGGGGGGGACGTGGGGGGAAGATCCTGAATTCCTGTGTTGTGAAAGTCCTTGTTGTGCTCAGCCTCCCGTCCATTCCTACTCACTTGCTGCCTCCCCTCCTTCCACAGCCTCTTGGAGGGCTTTCTGGGCTTGCTTTTCCACTTCCCCCCCACCCTCCCCAAAAGGGAAACATTATTTTGTGAAAGTAAATTGAGTGATGTGACTTGGGAAATGTTCAAGACCTCTGGATGAGGCACAAGCCTGGCAATGCTGTTTGACAGCACTGCCCTGAGCGATCGAGGAGGCAAATTCCCATTTATGAAAGCCCGTAGAACCGTTCTGGAGCCCCACTGGCATAACACAGGCAGGGTGCAATTTATTTACTTTGCCACAGCCCTCTCCTTCCCCCTGCCGCCATCCAGCCTTTTCGTTTGCACACGGCAGGACTGAGGCTGAGTGAGACCCTCATCTCCCTCCTTGCTGATGCATGTCACTCCAAGTTACAGGGAAAGCAAAGTCCCAGGAGGGAATTTTTGGAAGAGCTCAAGGATGGATGTGACATGTCATTGAAGTTGAAAGGAGCAGTTACTTATAAGCGACGATGCTTTTCACAGGCCTCCTCTTCTCCAGTCCAGGAAGAGGTAAGTCATCATTATATGAGGGGCACCGACAGTGTTCATCAGCAGCAAGGGCCTGGAGACTGCTGTCAATCATATTGATATTCAACGCTGCACCTCCCAGCAGAGGAGCATCTACCACACCAACAGCAACTGTGCGTCTGGCAGATTTTGTCAGGATAAGGGACAACTAAAAGCAGAATTACTGTTCTCTTTTAAAATTACTGTTCTCTTTTTAATACCCTCTGCAGGAGATGATCCCGCCAGGGCCAGCCTGCACAGCACCAGCCAATCCGAAGGGAGGAATAGACATGCTGCCAGCCCCTGCCTCAGTTCAAGGTTGCAGGCTCATCTTGCCAGGGATGAAGTTGGGTCACCACATCTCTGTAGCTAACCTCAGTATGTCTGGGCTCAAGATATTAGCCATGAGCAGTACAGCTATGAGAGGTTTAAAAAGCAGTCTAGAGTGAACACTGCTAGACTTCTTTGGCCTTTGGTTGGACTTCTTCATATGGATGTGTTGTAGGTTGAATACAAAAGTTCCTACAACACCCATCAGATGGAAAAATACGTCAAAGGGGAGATGGCACAGACAGTCACAGGAAAATTAGAAAAAATAAAGTAAATCCCGAAGACTCTACTCAGTTTTTAGTTTGGTTTCACTCGGGAGGGTCCTTTTAAGTTCAGTGAGATTTACTAAGTATGGAGTGAAGGTCTCAGACTTCAGCAGGTTGTTGAGGAAAATGTAATCTCCAAACTTTTTCAGAAATAAAAACAGAAGAAGAAAGACATCAAAGATTATTCAGTGTGGAGAATAGTCTTCCTTCTCTGTGCATGAAATATAAGGACACTGAGGGAGAGGTTACCCTTGTCTGCCATGTTACACAACGTAGAACAGACACAGAGAGCCCTTTCCTTGCTGAAGGCCAAACAGGCCTTTGAAACCCTCAGATAAGCAACATATTGACATCCATCTTAACATCCATCTTAATGTTATCCACCAACAATGATGAAAAAACACAAGGCTACAAGCCACATGCACAAATGATTGTGCAGCCTGTGACTGCACCTCACGTACCCTAACTTTCATGGAGGCCAATGGACCACATGGTGGGGTTGTACCCCTGTAAGGTCAGCAAATGGAGGTGACTCTCACGCTCCATCCTGATGACCATCTTACCATCTGTCACCAAGGAGATTTTAATGTTAAAGTTTATTAAAGAATGAATTTTCAGCCAGGCAAAAGGGCACACCTTGGTACAGAACAATTGGGTCTTCCTTGCCCACCACTTGGCACCAGGCTTGAGCGTGGAAAGTATGAGAAAGGAAAGTGGTGGACTCACCATCCTTGGAAGTGTTTAAAAAACACATAGATAAGGTTCTTAGGGGCATGGTTTAGTGCCAGTGTTGAGTTAATGGTTGGACTTGATGATCTTGAGGGTCTTTTCCAATGCAAATGATTCTATGATTCTATGACAAGAGCAGCATGTGCAAGGCACTGGGAAGAAGGTGGGGTTGGCTTCATTGTGAGACCCTTGGACACCTCGTCATGCTCCCTCCCAACTGATGCGCTGCCAAAAGGCATGGCCCATCTCCCCTTCTGCTTTGCAGCTGTGGAGAGCCCCTGTGGCAGGGACGCTGGAAAAGGAAAGACCACAGCAACCAGATCAAAAGGCAATCATCTCTATGATTTCTGTTCAGCCGTCCCTGACCTTGAAACATCCAGTGTGAATCAGAGCCAGGAAGGGCAACCTGCGAGATATCCATCTGATCTCCTGCTTCCAGGGAAGGTGCTGGCAGCTACCACACTGGCTGTGGGTCCGTCCATCTGCTGCAGATGTGGGGTGGCTGTGTGGAGGCCCAGCTGGCAAACAGGCCAGTGGCCAGCTGGTCCCTGAAAGAGGGAGGAAGGTCCCCAGATTCAGCACAGGTGGCCCCGGGAGACTGAGGCATTGCTTGGGCAAGGAGTTTTGTGTGTACCCCTGGGACGCGATGGAAACCAGTTCACAGGAACCCAGGCGAGGCGCTTCACGAATTGAGCAGATTGCTAGATCAGAGGACTGAGCACTGTCTTGGCCATTCTTTTAATAAACTACAGAGCCCACTGTCTGACTACTGTAAGTCTTGGAAATGCTTTAACTGGGAGCGGGTGGTGCTGGGCCCCCTGGTATCTATAAATAAGCTTATCTGCAAAGCCTTGACCACTGTCCTCCCAGATTCCTTGTGAAGACCTCGGCAACATAGAGAGGAGAAAAGAGTAGGTACTAAATCGATAGCAGTGGCCATTTATTACAAACTTCAGGCTTTGGAGGACGAAGGAGGGTATATTAGATCCTTTGAGCAGTGGGGCACTTACTATGTTTCTCTGACATTGGTGCTCAGAGAATGGTGTAGAGGATGATTGCCTAGAAATACATTTGCTAAGCTATTTGCTTAAACTACAGAGTCACTTGGGCACCATCAGACAGAAAGAAAGCCATGAGCTCTTTTGCCAAGAGACTATTGATAACACCCTTGAAGAGAAATCTTAAAGCTCTAGGACCATTTGCTGAATGTCCTTCTCCACATTAAGTATGATCGTTGTATTTAGGGAGTAAGGAGAGTAAGATTTAGGGTCATAGTTAAAAAACCTCCAACCCAATAAAGACAGAAAGCCAAAGCTTGAGAAGAGGCACAAGTATTACAACAAATACTAAAAATATGTCTATTTTACAGTTTTTCCATGGTTAAGAACAGTTTTTTTGTTGTTCTCTCTCTCCTAGAAAAGTGTGTCCTCTTTTCTATAATTTCATTTCACCACCTACGGAGTGTTTCCCAATCTGTCAGCCATTTACAACTCCCTCTGTTCTCTCTTATCCCCCTCCGCTGTGCTTTTGTCAGTCATTCCTTGTCTTCCCCAGCTCTATTCTTGTTTCCTTATCTTCTGCTTCCCTCCTCCACCATCACAGCATTCCTCTTAGAACAGATGTCCCTCTGTCTCCTCCCTTACCCTCTGCACTGTCACTATGTCCCAGTACTAACTGACTTGGTACTGTGTGTCAAAATAGGTCTCCTCGTCTTTACTTGGTCCTTGTCTGAAATACCATAAATTCCTCATTCCTTTGGATCAAAGGCAAAGCCACCCCAGCATCCCCCAGTCCTCTCCATGTGTGAGCTACCGCAGGAGTGAGCTGCAGGCTGGGGTGGGGGGGATGCAGCCCCATCCCTCCTCAGCACAAAGGAGGATCTTCCTGGCCTTGGACCCTGAGGAGAGGAATAAAAGACGGGCTACCTCCTTTCAGACTTGTCACCTCTGCCTTGTTAATGTTCCCCCTAATTGCCCTCACCTGCATTTACCTGGGTGACATGGTTGCTTCTATTTCAGACCCGAAGAAGTGCTTACATTCCCAAAAGCTGGTTTTTTTTAAAAAAAAAAATTTTCTTTTTTTTTTTTCTTCCCCAGATATACTATTTTGTTTAATGCAAGATGCTGCCTCCACCTACATCCCTTCCACCCTTTTAGGGGAAGACATGCTGGGGTACAATCTCCTTCCCTTCCTCACTGAGACACATCTGCTTTGTTTCCTCTCTTCCATTCAAAGAGATGCTTTCTCAGAAGAGATGGGCTTCTTGCCATCTTCCTGGAAGCAGCATCCCTGTTCTGTCTCTTCCTGTAGTGGAACTCATGTTGCTGGAAGAGTCCCCACCACACTGTCATGAACAGCAACGGGTCACCCACCAGCTCGCTAGAAAACTGGGCTAAGAGTCTCCTTCCAGCTGAGATATAAGGACCACATGCTGCCAAAGTAAGAGACTACTTCTAAAGTAGTGGCTGGAGCAGAGCAGAGCCCGTGGTCAAGCAGGAGACCCAGATAAGAGTGGGTGAGGGAGGGGATTGCCCCAAGGAAGGGAGTTTCTAGTGTCTGAGGGTTGGGGTGTGAGGGTAGGGAGAGGCTGTACCAAGCCCTCTGGTGCCAAACGCCCCACAGATTTAGCCATGGGATGCAGTCTCTCAGGAAGGGTTTCACTGCCCTGGTGTAACTGGACAAACTAAGCAGTAGGAGCTAGAGAGGGATAGAGAGAAACTTGCCTTCGCCTGGACTCCTGAACCTTCTCAGCTCAAACCTTTGTCCCAAAGGCTCAGTAAAACCCTAATACTTAGATGGTGCTGTGGCCCTTCTCTTGGTATCGGTGTCATGAAAGATTCAAACGGCATTGTCCACCTCCAAAGCTTTTGCAGAATGAATCAGTTTTCCTACGTGCCTGCCTTGACACACATTCCCTGACCACTTGGAGGTCACAAATTTAATTAAACCTCAGTGAATAGTAGCAGACCTCACAGAAATAAAGGCCTTAATCCAATCAAGCCACATTTGTACTCCCTGTATTGCATCAAGCATGGCCAAAGCAGAAGGGACAGAGCGTGGTGAGCTAGAAGGGCCCCAAGAAGTTCCTCCGTACACTGCCAATTATGGATGATAATGTGATTGTGACACTTGCAGACAATACGACCAGTTTCTCAAACTGGAGGTCCAAAACTTGGTATTATCACGCCCAGTTAGTGCAAGAAACACAGGAGAATATCACAGCTAGTTCTTGGGGTAAAATGGCTATGGCTTTCAGGAGAGCTTTCATTTGTCAGGTGAAGATCAACTTTAACAGCAGCTGGCACAAATCTCTCACTGAAGTCACAGGTTAGCTTTGTATTGGGCAGTTTTTGGGGAGGAAAAAAAAAAAAGAAAAAATAAGGGAATGGCAGAAGCAGCCTGTTGCCCTAGGAAGTGCTTATAAAGAGTCTGTGCAATACTAGTTAATTTTGCATAGCCTCTCATGCTGCATTCTGCCCTGGAGGAGGCAATGCTTGGCATGTGGGCTAGGTGATTCACTAGTGATCAGAGGAGCTGGCTGCAATTTTTTCTGGAGCTGACAGAGAAGTCTAGTGAAATTTTGAAAGGCGGAAAACGTGACAATGTGTTCACAAGCTGGTCATCTTCAACCCATACACGGATCAACATTTGCAGGGTGTTGTAATTTTAGCAAGGAATAGGCAATTTATTTGCTAAAGAATTCACAGTATTCAACCCAAGTATAGAATTCCTACTAGCCTGGTATAGTAAATATTATTTCACTGATCAGATTTAGGATGATGCAATCTGTAATAGAATTGTACGGGGCTTTGAGGCATTTTCTGGGTGAGAGGCATGTTGCTAGCTGTCAAAATATTAGCAAAACGTGCCTTGACATTATACAGTTAAGTAATTAAAAAAAACCCCAAAGCTCTGTAACGGGAGCAAGACAAGTATGGAGAGGTAGGAGGTGGTTGCTGATGGCAGGTTCTGGTTAGGAGAAAAGGCACTTGAAGTGTGTAGCGAGGTGATGTTAAAGGACCTTATTGCGAGAGACCTCAAGGGAAAGCAGAAACAAAGAGCTGCATGCTTCACAGAAGCCTGCATCCAACCTGCTCAGAAATGGGACCAGAAAACGGAGCGGAAATTGTTAGTACGCCTTGTTATTTGGACTGCGGTAGGAGACAGCGAGCATGCTGATGATCTTGCTGTTTGATGCTGTACAGAGAGTAAAAGAGAGTGCTGGTCCCAAAATGTTTGTAATGAAAGTGGAATAATTACATTGGAAGGAAGGCACAACTTTTGCTTCCTGTTTTTTTGTAGGTAGAGGCTGAAGTTTTGCCGCACCTTTCCTTGCGTTGGTGGAGGAGGGGGAACACGCTGAAAATTACTTCCATTGCAATCACTCAGCTTGAAAAATGGAGCCTTGAAAAGGAGGGAGTGGGAGAGAGAGAAAACGGTGATGTTTTACAAACCATTTCACCTGCCTGTCGAGCAGCCTGAGATCGGCTGCAAGGCGCACGAGGTACCTCCCTGCCCATTCCTCCCCAGGGACCCGCTGAGGAGAAGGGTCCTGGGCAGGCCAGACCCAGCAAACCGCAGCCGCGCTCTGCTCCTGGTGCTGCTCCGGGCTCTCTGCTCGTGCTCCAGTTCAATAGGCTTTGCCCTTGTGCTCACTCAGCTGATTAAAAGTCATTATTTTTTTAAAGCCACCAGCATGGGAGCCACAAGGATTCGTTCATTATTGCTCAGCCGTGCTGCGAGATGCCATCTAGAAGTAATTAATTGGGCGACGCTTTGGAAATGCGGAGGAAAAGGATTTTCAGGGGAAAAAAATAATGCAGGAAGGTGGGGGGAGGCTTACATTTTCCCTTTGAAGTGTGGATCTTTTGCCGAGAGGGAGGGAGGCAGAGCCAGAGATACAAGCTTGCTTGTTATTCTACAACATTATTCTCCACAGCTGTATGGATAAACATGTAACTTCAGACTGTTTTTTTCCGCCTCGTTTTAAAAATAACCATAGAAGCGGGACTCAGTGGGAATTTGTTGTGGGAAAATTTGTTTTTCAGGAGAGGGAAGCCTGTCCCTATTGCGACCCCACCTCTGCTAGCAGGCGGGTGCACAGGGGGAGCCCTGGGAGGTCTGCAGCATCGTACGGCGCAGGGCTTTCGGTGTCATTTGCAGAACATCTGCTCCTTTCCAGCCAGACCTCAAATAATCCTGGAACTTTAACAGGAACCACAAGTTCATGCGAGGAAAAAAGGGTGGAGACCCAGCAGCTGTTGGGCAGGACTATTTATATCCAGGCTATCGGTGCTGAGTGACGTCTGTAATTCCCCCTGCGAGATCTCTCGTCCAGCACGGCATCCGCTGCACCATTCTCTCTGGCCACGGGATTAAACAGCACCGAATCCGAATCGATTTTTTAGACAAAGCTGCCTTTAAAAGCACAAAGTCTCCTGCCTGCCGCCCTGACTCGAGACTTGGGGGCAGGTTCAGTCAGCTTGTCCTGAGACGGTGGCACTTAGCGGGTGGTTTTGCAGTCGCCCTTTTTCACAGGGGTCCTGCAGGTTGGGAACTCACCAGTGATCCTTCATCCCAACAGAACAGGGAATGAAGTGTAGGGAGACTCAGACAAAAAAAGGGGGAGCCCCAAGGAGAAGGGAGGGATATACCAGGAACTATCAAAGAGCTGGAGCACGAGCAGGACCTGTGGGCAATTCTTTACAGAGGCAGAGATTATGCGTGAGTGTAAGTGTGAAGTCTCCAGGCAAATCAGACAGTGTGTACTCAAGTGTACAGATAGTGGCATGGTGTATTTTGCATGCCTTTAGCAGATTTTGAGCCAAGAGGCACACAATCGATTGACTTTCTGTTTTGTAACAGGGAATCCAGGTAGCAAATTCAGAGAAGAAAATTGAGTATGCCCTTCTCACATGAAGACTTCCATCTCCTATGAGTTTTCTCACACCCACCTGCCAGAGATGGCATACATCCAAAGGCGAGGGCTGCAGAAACTGCTGGGAGAAGAAATTACAGTAAAATAAATAATAATTAATAAAAACAATGTACTGCCACTCCCAGTGTCCACCCACACCACCCAGCCTCTGACATGAGCCAGCATCAGTGTTTCAGGCAAAACACAAGCAGCCTTGCCATCCGTGGCCCTGAGAGTGGGATAAAAGTGGTCCCTCTGCTTGCCATGGACTTGTCCCAGGCACCCCTTCCCACCAGCAGCTCTCCGTGATGGTGGGCTCCTCACACACGCTGTGACAGTAGTGTCTGTGACATGCTGGGAAACCAGATGGGGCTTTGGGATTTTTAAATTTGTGGGCGATCTTGAGTACCTTTGGAAAAGGAATGATTCGGCATTGAAGGAGCAAGTGGAGTTCCTAAAGAAGCTGGAAGGAGAGTGGCATTTGTTTGTGAATCTGTGGCTTTAAAGGAGCATCGCGTTCCTAGTCGAAAGGGCTTGGCCGGGGCTGCGAGTTCCGAGTTGTTTTCAGCCTGTTCTTTGGGTTGCATTTAATTGCGCTGTTGCATGATGTTTTCACGCTATTTTAAGACAGCACATGTACTCATCAAAATTATCAGAGAAACACAGATTCCCAGAAGTACCCTCATCGCAAAGGGGTGGGCAAGCCTCCTCAAATATCCAGGGCAGGAAGACTGATCTGCCTCTCCCTCCCGCTGGCTCCCCAGCCCTCTGCCCCCGCTTTGTTCCACCCCCATCAATAATCTGCCTGCTTTGGTCAGCAGTGATGTTTATCGGAAAGGGCAGCTCAGTGAACTGGCAGGGACACGATTCCAAGGTCATTTGGGGATCCCCGGCAGTGGGGCTCCCAGCCAGGCCAGGGGCACAGTGCTGGGAAACAGCCCCACCGCCGCTTGGGGAAGGAGAAGAATAGGGTAAAGAGAGGGCAGAAAGAGAGAGAAAGAGCACAAAAGAGCATGAGGCATTGAAATAGCACTTGGGATGGTTGTTGTGATGGGGCCTGGGTCCTTTTGGATGCTGTTGCTGACACTTCTAAACAAGCTGCTGGCGCCAGGTCTAGAGGATTATGTTCAGTAGCGACTTGCTGTCCCTGCCAGTAGGCACAAACAAATAGCTTATTACATTGGGGCCAGTGTTATCGAAATGGCTTTAAAAAAGCAGTCAGCTTTAGTCTCCCTCTGCTCATTAGAAACTGCAGTTAATCACTTGCTGTGAAAAGGCTCACCACCAAGTTGCTTACCCCTCCAGCCTCCTTTTCTGTTTTTATCACAAATAAATCCCTTATTCAGCTGGTCCGTCCCCTGCAATCAAGTAATTCCTCATGCCTGCCACCCACTCTGCCTGGATTAACCTCAGGTGGTCACTACATTGCAGGTTTCTTGAAAAGCGCTGCCTCTGAGCAACCTCTTTTTTGCTTTTTATTCCTAAGCCTGAGTTTTAAAATCCCTCTGTGTATCTTAAACCAGCAAGACTCTTTCCCCATAGGCTCTGCTAGCGGTTTAGTAGCTTCTTGTTTCTCTTAAGACCTGGTGCTAAAGGTACTCAGCCTTATTGGTGCTGGTTGTGCGAAGAGAGCTTATTGGGGATGCAGTGACCGCTGGGGAGGCACCTTCTCCACTGGCTGCTGGCTCTGACAGCCTGGGCAACCAAGGCCACTTTCTCAAAACCCCGTGCTTGGTGCCACACACCTGAACTCATGTGTCATGGGAGCCCAGACGTTCCTCGAACCCACTGCCTGCCACCTCATAGCCACAGTTAGTGTGGTCTTATCCTGATGTGGTAATGGAGGTCGTCCTGTCCAGAAAAGTACATTTTCCTTTCCAACCTATTAACAGCTGCTGTAGCCACAGCTCCCTTTATGGAGATTTTTTGGGGGGGCTTCCTAATGCTTTATGCTTTAGTTTCCCAGTGCCTGGTGTCTAACACTTGCTCTGCTGGAGGATGCAATGGCTGTGAGTTTGGGGTGAGACACAGCTGTGAGGGAAGTGGAAGAGCTCAGCCGGTGCTGACAGGAGGCTGTGCTGGCTCACTCAACACATAGCATGGCTGGTATGGAAAAGCAGTCCTAGGGTTTTGAACAGAGGCAGAGGTCAGGGAGACTAGCATATTATATGTTTGTGCTGCCTGATGTCAAGCGATGGTGCCAGCGTCCAGCGCGGGGACATTTTGATTGCCTCTCTGGTCTATCTGGGCATTTATCAAAAGCGCCAATATAACGACTGAAGAATGAAGACAGCAATGCTCTGGCCGTAATGTGCTGCTAATGTAACCACAGTGGTTCAAAGTTCCAGCCAGAACAAAAAGACTTTCCTTCTTTAAGGTGCTGTAGGTAACTTTGCAAGGAATTTCTGCCTCCCAGACAGTGTTCGGTGTAAGCAGGCAGGGTGGGCTTCCGCATCTCACAGGGTACCCATGGTGCAGAGAAGCCTCTGGCTGGATTTCCAGAAAACCCCAGGGTCCCACTCTCACTGGTTACAGGAAAGAAAACTAGATCAGAGAGAAACATTAGAATTACCTGTAAACAGAGAAACCCGTGAGATATGCACATTCACTGAAGGGGCAATAACATTTAGTGGGAGCGCTGCAAAACTTCAGTTATTGGGACATGATTTTATCTGTGTCACCGTGCGTTCTGTCACTGCTTGCAGACCCTCTGTGTGCAATGGCACTGCCTGCAAAGGCTTGGCTGCAAATGATGGTGCGACCTTCATTGCATCCCAGAGACAATGGAGAAAAGGAAGATGCTACTTTTCCCTTACAGCCATCTTTGGGTTGGTTATGGTGTGTGCTGCCGCCTACCTACAAACAGAGCTGCCAGCAAAAAGCACCTGCTCTGTTTGTTACCTGTGCCCCTGGTTTGCAATGTTTTTTGGAATTTGCAGAGCCCCTCTGATGAGCCTCACACCTCACGGCAGTGAAATTCAGCCTCCGACTGGGCTCCCTCACAGACGGTGCACAAACCTGCAGGGCTTGGGCCAAACCCCAGTGAGGGAGGCAGAAGTGAGACACTGCGGCACCCTTGGAGCGGTCACTGTCCCACCTGGCCCCTCAGGTGTCACTTGATGCAGCAGGGACAGCCACCCAGCCCGTGTCTGCCCAGGGCAAGTCCCAGTGTGCTGTTATGGCAGATGGTCCGCAAGGTCCCCCCAGGGCTTTGGGGGCAGGGACTGCCGTGGCTTTTGGCTGCTTCTGAAGGTGTCCCTTGGCGTTCATGGCTGACACCGCTGCAGGAGGTCCCACCACGGGCCATGTAAGGGGTGGTTTGAGCTGTCAGGTGGGAAAATCCCCTGGCAGAGGGAGCAGGCGCCGCATGTGCTGGCTGTGCCCGGCAGCTGCTGTCTCTGCCCAGCGCCCGCAGCGCAGGTCCCGCTCTGCGCCTGGACCCACGTGTCTCGGGGCAGCGAGCAAGTGGGCATTTGGCGTGGAGAGAGTGGCCAAGTGAGACCTCAGCTCAGACTTTCTCTGGGTTTCAGAGGGATTAGCCTGTGTGGCGGCGTTTTTTAAGCCATTTCAGTCTTTCATTATGTGCGTTGCAGTGCAGCTGCTCACAGTTTCAGAGGGCATGCAAAGTTCAGCTCTGACTCCCGAGGCTGGAAAGAAATTACAAAGCACCTTTTTCTTTAACTGCGTGGATGGTTTCCCTCACCAAATTTACACCAAACATATTATTTGAGACATCCCTTATAACTCAGCCCAGGCTAAATGCCGCAGGCTCCGTAAAGCCACCAAGATACCAGCACACGACCAGCCTGTGGTTTTGATACCGTAACACAAGTGGATCCATTTAGTCTGATGTAGAAGTAACGTGTTGGGCCAGGCGTGTGAGGAAGGACAGGATGCTTTAAGACCTTCTTCAGCCGCTGATGCAGCTGGGGCTGGACCGATGCCAGGGTATAAACTAAAGCAGCTTCGCGACTGTTCAAATTTATGTTCGCTTGCCAGCAGCCTCAGGGCATTTCTGTCAGCCGCGGCTCAACCAGCCGTAACAGCATCCTGGTTTCAGCTTCTCCTCCTGGTGCTCTCGCTGCTTTTGCAGGTGTCTGAGGGGGACTGGGGTGCAAGGAGCCCCGGCACAGACAGACAGCTCTTCAGGACATCTGTACTGCTCACACCAGTATCTTCTGGCCAGGCTGTAGCCTATGTTTCCACTCACCTGGATGAAAGGCGCTTCCTACTCATACGGTACGTGTGATGATGCTTCGCTATCTATATCTGTACATATGACGTGAGCAGCAAACTCCTCTGCAAACCGCCCACAAATCACCCTGGAGTCAAAAAGCCCAATCACAAAGACTACAAAGCAAAATGAAAAGCACCGTCTGAAACTCAGAAATAGACGATGTACAGTAATTTTTCCCCGCTCTCTGCCTTTGCTGGAATTAATCAACAATCTCTGTCTGCAATTGCTGGGAGTAATTTATTTCAAGAAATGCAAAGAAAGAACGCTTAGGATAAATATTTAAATTTCCTCTTCTAGCCCACCCTATTCTCATTGTTTGTGTTCAATTCAGTCAGCTATGCATAAGCTGATGCTCATTCTCCTTGCTCTGGATATTTACATATTTTTTTTCTGTACTGAATCTCTGATCTCGAAGTCTTTTTTGGGTGAGGAAAGAATTATGTAAGTAAAAGCCCCTCAGGGACTGAATTCTGGATGAGAGTACATAGGGTCACCTAGGGCATGGAGAAACCCTTACAGATGGGGATGGTGCTCCCATACAGATGTCAGTACCTGCCCTTTTTTCACTTACTACCCCTCTCCCTAGGGCAAAGGCAGTGGTATTGAAGAGAAGGGAACAGTAGGAGCAAAAGTGCAAAAAGCTTAGTTCAGGAAGGTATTTATGTGCCAAGTCGTATGATGCATGTGAAAAATGAGATCGGAGTTAGTTGTAAAAAAAAAAAAAATGGCGAAGCCTTTACTGTTGTGGGAACTATTTACAAATGTTTTGTTGTTGTTGTTGGGTTTTTCTTAACGGGAAAATTAAATTGAGCTGTGGGAATAATCAAACAAAAAAGCACAAACTTCAAAGGCAGTCCTTTGTATCTTTCAAAATGAGAAGTTTGAAAAGAGGAAGAAACGAGAGTAAACAATTAATTCTGACCTGTGATTGTTCATGCATGCGTAGGACATGGGTTTCCCCTAGCTTCCTGCAGCCAAATATCCATAAACACAGTCTGGACGGGCCCTGGCTGACCCCCCACCTAACCTGTGCCGCCCCACCAAGGCTGCGCTTCCCCCTTTGCTGAGCTCTAATGAGCTTGGGCCAACAGAGGTTTGAGCGGGGTGGGGGAAAGTAATATATAAACTTTAAAGACGGCTCATCCACCACATGCAATTTGTATTTTACACCTCATGAATTTTAACAGCTGAAGTTACAACTTCACTGTTAACCCCTATGTGCCAGCACATCTGCCTCGGCAGTCCAAGGACAGAGGCTGTGTCAGTGTCCCAGCAGGAATTCCTTTTTTTTTTCTTTTTTTTTTTTTTCCCCCCCCTCCCAAAAGAGCTCAGCCACTTGTTCAAGCCCTTCCTTTCACAAACATTCAGGCTGAGTATTAGAGTAGCAAATGCCCTCCGGATACCGCTAAGCGGATGCTTAAAAACAAAAAAAAACCCCAAACATAAAAGCGCAGATGACTGCAGCATGGAGTTAAAAATCGCTGCACTGCTGGCAGGCTTTGCACGTAGCCCTAGCTGGACGGCTGCACGCTTGATTTTCTGCGACTGTCATTTACACTGTCATTAAAAATCATTGTTGTGACTCTAAAACACCACCTTGGAACACTTGCTGGAATCAGAGAGAAGTTGTTTTTTACAACATGAAAACTGCACATGGAGGTGAGAGCTGGGACCTCTACTCCCCCGTGGTGTTTCATTACAGGCACTGAGACTATTAAAAGAATTTCCTAGCGCTCGAGTGTGAGGTGTTTCTTGGATTTCCCCAGCCAAATGAACCGGCTCAGAAGCCTGCAATTCATTAAGCAAGTTATCAGGCAACAGCCTCCCCTGCTCTCTCTTTGCCATGCCTGCGATCCCTAACTTGCAGCTTGGTTTTGGTTTGTTTTTCTGATTTGGCAGTGCAGGAAACAGATTCAAAGTCTCTTTATTTGGGGCCACAGCAGCTCCGTGGGTTCAGCCTTTGCTACCCAGCACTCTGCAGCCATGGGACACGGCTATAAATGGATGAAGTCAGGTAGTTGCATAGCCACGGTGGCCCAGAACTCTGCTGGGACTGTGTCCTGTGCTCCATAGTGGGGTTATCAGCCCAACTGGCAGCCGGGAGCGGCGGGAGCTGGCTGGGAGCGAGCTTAGCTATGTGGAGGGCATGGCGCAGGTCACAGAATCAGAACATTTGAGGTTGGAAGGGACCTCTGGAGATCATCTATTCCAACCCCCCTGCTAAAGCAGGTTCACCTAGAGCAGATTGCACAGGAATGTGTCCAGGCGGGTCTTGAATGCCTCCAGAGAAGGAGGCTCCACAACCTCTCTGGGCAGCCTGTTCCAGTGCTCTGGCACCCTCAGAGTAAATAACTTTTTCCTCATATTCAGATGGAACCTCCTGTGCTTCAGTCTGTGCCCATTGCCCCTCATCCTATTGTTGGGCACCACTGAAAAGAGTCTGGTCCCATCCTCTCGACACCCACCATGAGATATTCATAAACATTGATGAGATCCCCTCTCAGCCTTCTCTGTTCAGGCTGAACAGACCCAGCTCTCTCAGTCTCTCTTAATAAGAAAGACACTCCAGCTCCCTAATCATCTTCGTAGCCCATCGCTGGACTCCCTCCAGTCATTTCTTGTCCTTCTTAAACTGGGGAGCCCAGAACTGAATGCAGTACTCCAGATGTGGCCTCGCCAGGGCAGAGTAGATGTACCACCTGGTCAGCCAGTCTGATGTGTGCTGTCAGACCTAAGTAAGCTGTCAGCCTCTTAGCTAGCACACACACTCTAGTTAACATCTCAAAGTGAGACATTGCTTTAAGACAACATCTTAAAGTGTCTTAAAGACAACAACTAGCCAAATGTGGCTTTCCAACTCTCCTCCTTCGTGTCCTGGTTGCTACAGAGCTGTGTTGGACTTTTTAAAAATTTTTCAGTCTGTACAGCTTTTCTGGTGAAGGGGCAGAGCCCGAAAACTGCTGCTGAGGACTTGCTTTTCTCTGCTGTGCTATGAGGTACCTTCAGGAGCCATTGGTGGGCCAGGGATTTGGAGCCACTGTCTGTATTCTGAGACGGCAGGAGCTACCACCCAGCCTGAAGGTGTCAGGGGAACGCGGTACACCGACTCAATTTTTATCATCTCTCATCAAACTCAGAATCGCCTATGGACCAGGCCCCGTGCTGATGTCCTGCAGCCACAAGTCCCTTGATGATTTTGCAGGAGGCTGTGCTGACTGCTCATACATCCAGCTGCCACCTGCTCCCACCTCCCTGAACAAGAAGCAGGAAAAACTGTCCTGTGCTGCGGTCACTGTGGCTGCAGCTGGATGGCTTCTGATGCCGCAGCCTGCGGGGCCACCACCGAGGCACCGCACCCTCCCAGGGCAAAATTTGGTCTTTTGTGAGGGCTGCAGTCAGGCAGGGGTGGGCTTCCCCTCCCTTCTGTCTCTCCTTTTGCCCTTCCTCTGGGTAAGGATGTGACTGGGGATGGCAAAGGGGCTGTGGATGCTTGCTGGTGCCAGGCTGTGCTGTGCTCTTACACTGGAGCTTGGTGGTACGGGAAGGCCTTTTCTTCCAGGGAGGCCTTTGCATTTTCAATTTGAATTTAATCCCGTGAGCTAAAGATAGCTCCGGCTCGCCTATTGTTCCTCCAGCTGGCAACAGCTTTATTTCCTTGACGCTTTCAGCTCTCGGTTGTTTCCAAGGAACTGGCAGAGCCACTGTTAATACAGAGCCTGTCCCAGCACTGTGTCACACTGGTCACTGTGTCCAACCCTTCTGGTCCTCCCTTAGGTGCTCTGCTTCCCGCTGGTGAGATCTCCCACAGGGACTGCAAGTCTCCCTCTTGCTGGAACTTTACCTGCATGCATTCTTGATGTTGCCCTCCAGATCCCCTGGGTGGCTTCAGGGCTGCTCCGCAACGGCTCCTCCAGGGGCAGGAGTCTTCCTCGGGAACAGAGCTTTCATGAAAGCCTCGCTCAGATATTTGTTAATTAGTCTTACTACTGTTACTTCACCAGAAGAAGTAAGTGATGTGATCCTCTCCTATATTTTGGGTGGCTCTTGGGGGTTCATCTGGGTACTTCTCTAAGCTCCCCTTTTTTCTCTCTCTGTCTGGTAAAAATTTACTCATCATTTATTTCAGGAGCTTTCTGTCTTGCGTCAGCCGAGGAACTGCATACTCTGCAAGGTCACCGGATGCATGTTTGTCTCAAGTAATTTGAACAATGATTCGAAGCGGATTAATGTCAGTGAACTCTTATCTCTGACTGCTTAGGTTTGTATTTGGTATACGTGTATAACACACATACATTAATATCATATGTATCATACACATTGTGCTGTGTATGTGACTTGATATCTTCTGCTCTCAGGGACAAAAACTAGGTGCTTTTCCAAAAGCTGAATTTGGGATTGTTCCATGCTAATTCATGTTGTTAATTAGCTATAGCAGGTAGCCAATAAAGCAGCATAAATGATTTCAGGTTCCTTAGGAAATGTGCCAATACGAATGCAAATACTGATTTAGATGTGGAATTTTTGCAGTGCCTCTCGGTGAAACTCATTCATTAAACTGAATAAACGTGAGATGGTTGCAGGCTGCTGCTGAACGCTTTGCAAACTGGAAAAGGGAGAATGCTGGGTCAGTCGGTCCCTCCCTGGGCATATCAGCAGCTCTCATCTCAGCGATAGGAAGGCTGGGAAGAGCCCTGCCTCGCTGCAGGCAGCAGCCAGCCTCCCAGCCCCACAGCCGTGATTTCCTGGCTCTGGCAGGAAAGGCTGCTGGTTCGTATCGCTGGCGTGCTGCTGAAAGGGTTGCCTGCTGTCGTGAGGCACCGAGCTGCAAGGAGCTGTGCAGGAGATGAAAGCGAAAAATAAGAAAAAAAATCAAGTCAGGCTCCTGAAGCGTTCAACAGGGACATTTCCTTTCCCACAGAAGAAAAAAGCCATTCCTGTGTGGAGGCAGTATTGCAAAAATCAAACACAGCACAAGGGGAAATCTGCCTCCCAGTTCCTGGGTAAACTAAAGGGAATATCTACAGCCTTTTCCCTCTTTTCTGGAGATCGTCCTAGTGCCACAGAAGACTGCATCTAAGTGCATGATATAAACACTGCTTTTAAAATACTTTTCTTCCCTCGACCCTGCCCCAGTTCCTGGTTTGATACTGAATGGGAACCTCATGTAAAAGCAGCTCTGCAGCAAAACACTGACTCTTTGAAAAGCTGGCTGTGAAGGAGTGCAGCTACTAGGGACCAGATGCTTCAGCAGAGTGGAAGCAGGATAGAAGAAGTCTTCCAGGACTGGCTACCAAGTGGTCTTAGGGATGGACAAACACCAAAAGCATCGATTACACTCTCCAGCATGTGTGTTTCAGGCTTTGAATGGCTTGCAGCCATATAAGTGAGAGTTGTATGTCCCCATGCCGCCCCTTGGACTTCTCCCACACAGCTGCTCAGGTGCTTTTCTCCAGGTCTGAGGAGTGTCAGACTGAGGGGGAGCTGCATTTTGCCCATGATGGCAAAGAAAGCAGATGCGGGAACACTTGATTGTCTTGATACAGTTGTCGGTGAATGGTCATTCACATCAGACACAATCTTAGTATCCTCAGGGTGCTGCAGAAATGTGTGTATCTGTGCTTCACACGTTGCTGCTGTGCTGAGTCCATGCTGGTCCTTCTGCAAGTATATCCATCTGGCACCCCTTAAAAGAAAAATAGTATGATGAAGCAATTTTTTATTATCAGTATTACATGGGGAAACTAAAGCCCTCCTGTAAGAGGATTTGGATGCTTTAATTTGAGGAATGAAATAAAACTGTTTGTGAAGGAAAAGTTTGCCTCTGTGTTTTAGGCAGAGCAACACTGATAATTTCAATTGCCTGTCCCCTTGGGCGAAGCAATGACAGCAGCTCCATTGATTTGGCTTAAGTCTGTTGGCCACTAGCAGGCACAAAAACTTAGAGGAAAAGGACATGTCTGACGGAAAGAAAAATAAGGGTCTTCTCCATACTGGGAGCCTTGTGGAAGACACTGTATTTGAGGAACTAGTGATGTTGAGCAAGCCACGTCTGCTCTACTGGGCCCTGTACGGGGGGTGCTGCAGACCCATGTACGCAGCACAGATTAAGGGAACATGCTGAGATGCCTCGTTGCCATTGGTGTTGCACTCTGGTGCACAACCTGAAAGAGAGAACGTCCTTATCTGTCAGAAAAAGATATATGATCTTGTTTGTCGCATGAGATTAAAGGCACCGTGGTGCAGGAGGGAGACCCAACCCCTCAATGATGATGGGATCTGCGATCTGTGCTGTGGCGATGCATCTGGAGTCCATCCGCTGCTCCATGTAACTGGGGTTCCCAGTATCTGAAGGGGGATAAGAATTACTTCCATAGAATCATAGAATAGTTTGGGTTGGAAGGGACCTTCAAAGCTCATCTAGTCCACCCCCCCTGCCACGAGCAGGGACATCTTCAACTAGATCAGGTTGCTCAGAGCCCTGTCCAGCCTGGCCTGGAATGTCTCCAGGGATGGGGCATCTACCACCTCTCTGGGCAACCTGTTCTAGTATTCTACCACCCACTTTCTCTCTATGTTCCTCTTAATATATCTTATTAATAAGGCGATTTTATTATTACTCTACCTGCTGTTATGCCTTTCTTGTTGAGATCCCTGCACCTCCCCATGCACAATATCCTCTGATTCCCCCTGAAGTCCCTCAGAGGGGCTGAACCACAAGGAGTTAGTCCAGGGCTTGCAGCCTGAAGAAGACAGGAGTCTGCTCAGAGTCTGGACAGGAGCTCAGCTCAGGAGGCACAGTGGGCAAAGTGCAGGCAGCCGTGCAGGCAGCTCATTGCTGCTTCGTGTGCATCTGATGGGAGCAAAGGTGAGAAGCCGTGACGGCGTACAGGGGGCTGGACAGCTGGATCCAGGCAAGGGGGACACTAATTCAGCCCTCCTACTGACACGGAGAAGCAGCTGCTGCTGCAGGCAGCGCACACGGAAAAGCCTTTCCTTGGCGTTGGCTTCCCGGCCTGGGCGATCCCTCCCCGCCAGGCTGCTGCCTGCCAGGATGCGTCACGCTTGCTGCTGGAGCCGGGCCTTGGGCCCCTGCCAGCAACACACTCTGGAGGGAGACTGCAGAGAAATACAGAATAATTTGCAAATCCATAAAAAAACCCAACAACAAGAACAAAAAAAAAACCCACCAAAAACCAAACCTTACTTCTCATTGGGAGTCTCATGGCAGGTCCCAAAGTGTGTTTGTGGCAGGCGTCACCACCCGCCCATGCTCCCTGGGGGACAGTCCCCTGCGCCAGGTGACCCAACCATCCATGCTGGGGACGGGCTGCGAGTGCCGGAGGAGGTTGCTGCCCATGGCTGCCTGTGCACGGGATGGGGCTGTGCCTGCCGCAGGACCTTGTGAGCCATTAGCCTGGGAGTGCGGTAACGCAGTGCCGCAAGCGAAGACGAACCCTGCTAGCCATAAAATGGCATGGAAGACCCCCAGGAGTCTTGTAGAACAGAATGGTGGAGTGTAATGAATAGTCAGACATATGGTAAAAATGAATTAATGTCGAGTTGCCATCCACTCTGCCATTTTTTGCTTTCAGTTTCCCCGCTGTGCCTGTCTCCTGGCATCACTGAATCTTGATTCAGGGAGAGGCAGCCAAGTAGCTTCCTGTGAAGCCAACATCACGTCCTAAGTTGGCCAACAACTTGGTAGTGCTTCCTCCTGGCTCCATCTGGCTGGGACTCTCTCACCTGGCCAAATGGAGAGTGACCCAGCCCCATCGGCACGGGTCTGTGTCTCCTCCCTTCTGGCAGGGAGCCACCTGCCCTCAGGAGGTGCCAGCTGATGGGGAGCACAAGTGCCCTGAAGCAGGAGCTGCCGTGAGCACGTCAAGGCAGTTCCCGGGTCTCAATCCTCACCATCTGCAGGAGCAGTGGCCCAGATCCAGGACTGCGGGAGGTTCACCTGGAGCTCCTGGAGAGCTCTGTGGCTGGGGTGCCACAGCTTGTCTGCTGTCTGGGGGATGCCAGCTGTTTCAGCAGTGTACTGGCAGAGTAAGGCGGAAAGGTCCAGCCTGGTGGAGCAAACTTGCAGGAATGACTTTTGAGGTCCTGGTACATTGCTACAGGTAGCAACACTGCATACATGTGTGTATTTGTGCATGTGTGAGTGCATATGTGCATGTGAGTGTCTTGAGTAATCCTAATTTTCCCACCAAGAATGCAATGTGCCACAAGTTTGTCTATGCACTGTGAGGAGATGCTAAAAAAACCTCGCAGAGTCTAGCCCAAGAATTGGACTAGAAATGGGCGGGAATATTGTCCCCATCCTTTGCCTTCCTGCCACAGACAGCTCTTTCTGCACTGCACACAGCATGAAGGAGCTTTCTCCAAAACGAGCGTGCTGATTCTTTGCCCTTGGCTGGAACTGCTGCTGTACATGTCCCAACTGGAACAGGCCTCAAGAGGTAAAGCAGAGGGGCAGGAGTGCAGCTGAGGGGCTGTGCAGGCAGGGGCTGCTCTCTGCCAGGACTATGCGGGGAACCTGTCTGCCTGCCTGCCTGCCTGCGGGTGCAGCTGGAGGAGCAGTTTGGTGGCAGCAGCACAGGCTGAGGCAGATGTTTGCACGTGTGTGTGTGTGAATGTATGCAGGAGTGCATGTGACAGAAGATGGAAATGCTCGTGTTGAAAGCACAAAAGAGGAGCTGCTGCCCGGGGACATATTTGGCTGGAGCTACACTAAGGCCTCTTTGTGCTTCTGCGTACCTCCATCCCAGAATGGGGAGCATCACCCCCACTTCCTTCACCGCAACACCCACAGCCCCTTGTAGTGCCTGGGAGGCAGCGCAGCTTTAATCAAGGCTCCTGGCTGAAAGCAAGCCTCCTCTTTTTCAGTCGAAAGTCCTAGCCGACTTAAAACCAGCTGTTGTGGTACAGCTCCTACTCTTGGATTTCTTGGAAAAAAGGGAGTGCTCATAGGGGCTAAAGCGTGGGAGACAGATCAGGGACTTATGCTCTGCTGCTGGCTCAGCTGCTGACTTCTTGCGTGATAGGAGTCAAGTCACTTATTTTTTATATTAAACAGGGAGAGGGCAGAGAGAGGAAGGAGACAGTGCCGCTATTAAGCAATCTTTGTGAAGCAATTTGAAATCCACAGTGGAAAAAGCCATAAATGTCACATCACGTTCATTATCAAGCTGCGGTGGCCACAGCCACGGCTCACAGAGAGCCACCATCCCTGCTGCCAGGACCTGTCCCTCCCGTCACCACCTCCTGAAGCCACTTCTATTACCCAGCAATCACCCATGACCCCGAGGTATTTATAATGCCCACATTTTTAGCGCTGTTTCTCTGGGGCGTGGGGCTGTTCATGCGGGCAGCCCAGCCCTCCCCTGCTGCCTCTGCCTCTCGTGAGTACCCGTGCTCCTTCTCTCACTCAGGCAGCCCGCTCCTGCAGCCCGCAGCAGCCATCAGATGCAGCAGCAGCTGGGGAAACGATCGGGTGCCAAATTAGAACGGCTCTTCAAGTAATTGACTGATGGAGCGGCTCTCCTCCTTAAAAAAAAAAAAAAAGTTTCGCAGTCACCGGGATGTCTGTGCTCTGAGCTCTTTAAAAGTCAGCCCAGAGTGGAGATGTTTTACTCTGTGCTGCCAAGGCTGTCCCCTCTCATGGGAAAACCCCAGGGTTTGCCTGGCCATGCCAAGGCAGAGATGCGAGATGCTCCAGTGGTGCAACCCAGCCCTATGAAACTTAGCTCCTCTCTCACCAGGTGCTCAGCCCCTGGCTCCCGTGGGTTAGGGGTCAGACCCCCGGCAGCCGCTTCAGACACTCACAGCTTCTGACAGCAGCTACCAGACAGCTCCTGGAGGGATGCTTTAGTCAAGAAGTCAGGAGGGGGAGTTTCCTCCAGACCCGGGCTAACCTCGCATCCTCTCCTGCTTCTTGCCATGGAAGCAGCCAGAGCACTGTGGGCTCTCACTGGCGCTGCTGGTCCTGACGGTGCCCTGAACAACAGCCCTGGCTGGGGAGCAGCGTTGGGCACCTCCAGACATAGAGGACAGGAAATCTGACCTTAATTGCTCCTAAAGGATCGTATAGATTAGTTTTTGCCCCGCTTTCACTCCATCATTAACATTTTAATAGCTTTCCTGAAGGAAGGAGAGCTGGAGAAGACAAGAAAGCAGTGACAATTTCACATTATCACAGGACTCCAGGAGCTGGGACTGCAACAAAATATCCTGATATCCTGGGACTCACAAGAAACAGAAATGATTTCTGAAGCTCACGCAGCACTGTGCAGGCAGTCAAAGCCAGCAATAAAATATTCTCACTCATTTTCTTTCCCATCCTTTCTAGTGGAGAGGAGAAAGAAGATTTCTGCATGTTTCAGGTATTGTCATTATTGCAACTTAACCCAGCATTTAAGAAAAAATGTAAGCAAGGAAATCTATTTCAGGGAAGCAGGTAAAGCCCTCCTTGAATGTCAAAGGGGTGATTGCGAGTGTGGTGACTTGTTCAAGGGTTGAGGATGTCCTTCTTCATTGTGTTGTGCATTGTACTGCCAAAGAGGTGACAGATTCAAAACAGGTTGGCCCTTATGTGCTCACTGGTATCAGTCTTCTCCCCTGGAAAGATACTCCAGAGCAAAATACAGAGCAAAAATTCATGCTGAGTTTTCCATACAAAACTTTGGCCCTGACTTGTGAAGCCAGGCTGTAAACATACCAGAGCATAAGACTATAGTGGTGGCCAGCACACAGCTGTGGGGTGCTCCCAGATGTGACCTGCCCTTTGCTTTCCAGGGGCTTTTGCCTCACCGTACGCTATGTCAGAGCAGCGTGCCCTCACTCCGCTGCTCTCCACGGGCCTGGTTTTCAAGCTGGTCCCAAAGCCCTTTGCAATTTGAAGTGTTTTGTTTTAGGCTGTTGTTTGTTTGTTTGTTTGTTTGTTTGTTTTAGTTTGGCCTGTCGCAGCAACCCAGATAATATGGGCTGCAAAGCTGGGCAACCGAGCACAGTTCTTTGTACTCTCCTGTTTCCTCATTGCTGATGTCTAGTCCTTATTTATATATTTTTAATGGAAGAACAGTGCAAAGGTGCCTCCTCACCTTCCCTGGGGTTTGATTGTTTTCCCTGGTTTTATGTACAAGGGGGTTAATTAGAAGTTGGCATCTCCCCCCACTCCAGATAATGTGGAAACCTGATCAGGAGCCAGCAGCTCAGCAGAGGTGAGGGAGGGATCAGCCCTTTGCACGAGGCAGAGCGGGGAGGAGGGGAGCAGGGCTCCCTGGCCTCAGCCACAAAGATGATCAAGGGAGTGGAGCATCTCCCTTATGAGGAAAGGCTGAGGGAGCTGGGTCTCTTTAGCTTGGAGGAGACTGAGGGGTGACCTCATTAATGTTTATAAATATGTAAAGGGTGGGTGTCAGGAGGATGGAGCCAGGCTCTTCGCAGTGACAACCAATGATAGGACAATGGGCAATGGGTACAAACTGGAACACAGGAGGTTCCACTTAAATATAAGAAGAAACTTCTTCACAGTGCGGGTGACGGAACACTGGAACAGGCTGCCCAGGGAGGTTGTGGAGTCTCCTTCTCTGGAGACATTCAAAACTCGCCTGGACGCCTTCCTGTGTAACCTCACCTAGGTGTTCCTGCTCTGGCAGGAGGATTGGACTAGATGATCTTTCGAGGTCCCTTCCAATCCCTAACACTCTGTGATTCTCCGCACTGAGGAGGGTTTGGGTCTCTGCCAAGCTCCAATGTGGACCCCCTCCCGCAGAAGAACATGTCCCTGGCTGTCCAAAACAAGATTATGGCACATCCCCGGGGCTCCTCCACATGGGTTTGGCTGGCAAGGAGACTTTATAGTCTCCTGGGGTTGGGTTGGGGGCTGGAGGTGGCTGATTTTGCCCCTAAAGCAGCTCAACCACATCGCTGCCCTTTCTCTGTGCCTGTGTGGATGTGGATCGTATGTGTGTGCATGTGTGTGCCTGTGTGACTGAGCGCTGGCTCATGCTATTTCCTCCCTTCCCTTGGGGCTTGACTGGGTCCTTTTTTTTTTTTCCCTGCTGCCGCTCTAATAAAAAAAAGTGGCTCAGCCAATTCTCTTGAACCTGAACGCAGAAGGAAGGAGACAGGGAGTGAAAAATGTGAAATCAAATAGGATTTTTTTTTTTTCCCGCACCAGACGCAGTCGCGGAAGAGTAGTGCTGGGAGCACAGTGGCTGTCCCCAGGCAGCAGGTGGGAGGGCAATAGTTACTCATGCTGGAACCAGGAGAAGGAGAGCTGCTGTCCTCATCTAAGAGAGCTCATTACCACCTCGAGTTTGCTTAAAATACAGCTCTAATTACCTGTTTAAACAATAGCTCTGTCCCTTCCTTGTTCTATGAAGACTGCACACATTTTAATTATCGGGAAGACCTTGGCCATTCACCTTTCTGAGGTATTTAATGCTTCCAGTCAAATGCCTGCCCTGATATACTCTGTTACCATGCCACCTCTCGAACTCTCGCTGGCGGAAAACTGCAGGATATCGCTGGTGAAATGACATTCTCAGGCAGATTCTTTTTTCTGCATAATCATGGTATTTGGGTTAATTTTGCTTTGCTGGGCACATTACTCTTTGGCTCCTAAACAAGAATATGCAGGCCCTCCTCCTGCCTTCCCTCTTCCCCTGTGCACAAATGAAAAATAGGGCTTAGCTTATGTCTTAATGTGTGATAATATTGTAATCCTATAAACGGATACCAAAGCTGTTCCTGGGATAGGAGCATCTGTTTTAGAGGCAGTGTAACCAGCACAGGAAGGGCTCTTCCTTCCCTTTGCCCAGACATCGATCGATCCATCCACCCCACCACCATGTCCCCTCGCCACAAATCCTCTTGTTTTGGGGTATTTCTTTTTTCCTAGTAAGCGGTGGGCTGCAAAATGCTTCCAATCACAGAGCGGTGCAGCAAGGGATCCTGCTGAGCTGAACGCCCGGAGGCGATCGAAGCACTGCTGTCCCCAGGTGGGTGAACCCAGCTCGCCAAGGTCTCGACTGCGCAGCCATGGGAGCCTGGCCAGCAGGAGAGATGCTGCAGCTAATGAGCATCCTTCCCCAGGAGCTATTTCCCTGCTGATGCCGAGAGAGCACAAGCTGGGATGCCCTGGGAGCTGAATCTCCTGTTGCTGGTGGTGGCACAGGGCAGGGGTAGGGCTGTTTCCAGCGGGCAGCAACTCCTTCTGTATCTCCATCAGTATGCATGGGAGAGCATCCCTTTGCCGCACTGGGGTAGCAGCAGGTATCCCTTGCCAGGCAGCTGCAAGGGTCAGTGTTCCTCCCCTTCCTGTCCCCAGGCACTGAAAGGGTGGCAAGAGAGTTTTGCTTTGACAGAGTTCATGAGAAGGGGACTAGGGTGCTCAGAAGAGGGGAAGACATATTTACAGTCAGAGAGAAGAAGGAGGCCAAACACTGCCCAGCCCTTAAGTCTCAGCTCCCTGTGAAAACTTCTCTGTGGGGCTTGCTGCAGCCGGCTGTGAGAAACCCGGTGTAAACTCAGTGAGCTGCCTGGAGGGTCTGAAGCTGTAAATCTCAGCAGCCTGGATTTAAAGAGCTGCCAGAACTTTTCACGAGGTTAGAAAAGTACTGGGGAGGCGGCAGAGGAACACCTGGCCGTTTCATCCTCCCAACACCACAGCGCTGCCACTTGGGATTTTCACCTTCCCTTCAGGAGCTGGTGAAGCATAATGGAGCCTTTTGGGACTGGAAGACACTGCTCTGATTTAGGGTAATTGCCTGGGTGTCATGATTCAGCGCATCAGTTGAGCGCTCATCCACCTCTGGACGTGATTAACTGGACATGATTAACTGTAAAGACCGCAGGTATTTTCCATGGGACTCATGCATGTGCTCCCCTGCTGTGCTGAACTCAGCTCCCCGTTACCACTATCGATGCCAGTGGAGTTGCTGGAGAGTGAATGGAAGAATTCAGCCCTTTTGTATAAGATCCCCTTTGTTTTATCTGACTGCTAAAATTTCAGAGCTGGAATATTTCAAAATATTTGCTCAGCTGGCCACGAAATGTGAGGGTTTGTTTGAAGGAGACGGCTCATTTCTTCTCCAGCCAGATCAAGCACCTCCAGCTAATGATGAAGCAGCACGGCACACTGAAGCCCTGCTAATGGCAGCGTCCTGAGGAGGGAAGATAAACAGTGCTTGCCGCAGCATGGGGGGACGCCGATCCCTCCCCTCTGCTGATGACAGAGGATGAGCAAAGGAGAAGGGGAGGGGGAAAAAATGTGCTGCTCTGGATGTCCCAGTTTTCTTGTCCCTTTTTTTTTTAAAAATTATTTTATTTTATTAATACCTAGTAGCCTTACCAAAGCTAAGCAAAGAATACCTTTCATCCGCTGGTCTGTCTTTTACCTTTGATGGCCAGCCTTTCATTTTACTTTGAGGTATCCCCCCACAGTAAGCTCCACGCTGCCTAGCCAGCACATTTGTTCCTCTCTGGCCGGATGCAGATGTGACCAATTTGCTTCCCCGACACAATGCGAGTGGAAGCCGGGGCGGAGAGGGGAGGAAGGTCTGTGGAGCCGAGTCGCACAGCAGAAGGCAGCAAGAAGAGCGCCGCGCTATTTATTCCCTTGTTCCACCGGGGTCTTCAGTGTCGCAGCAATGGTAAATCTTAACTTTGATGCTATAGTGCACCGGGATGCAATTTACTTCAAAGACAGCATAAATCCCCGGCTGCCGCTTATATCACAGGGCTGTTACATAAAAAGGGCTTATGTGCTTCTGTCCCAGGAACAGGTTTGCAGTTTTTTGGCATGGATCTCAGCTGACCGGCCTGTGATTGACCTAAAAGTCTCACAAAGGCCACAAAAACTAGGCTGTACCTGCCCTTCTGAGCCATCCAAGTGCCTAGCTCAGCCACACTGGTCCTGGGAGTGCTCTCCCCATGTCCAGCCCCACCATCACACAGTGATGGTTCCCCAGCCCTGGGCTGGATGGAGGGGAAGAGGTGGCATGCAGCAGGCTTTGAGATTATTTGATTTTTTTTAACTCTTAGGAAAAGTGCTATGCTGGGGGCGAAGGGGAGGGAGGAAACAAATTCCTCCCTCCTGCTACCACAGCTGTCTTGCCAAAGCAAAGACTGGACATGAACCAGCAATATGCGCTTGCAGCCCAGAAGGCAAATTGTATCCTGGGCTGCATCAAAAGGAGCATGGCCAGCAGGTCGAGGGAGGTGATTCTGCCCATCTACTCTGGTGAGACCCCACCTGGAGTCCTGTGTCCAGCTCTGGAGCCCTCAGTGCAGGAAAGACATGGACCTGTTGGAGAGGGGCCAGAGGAGCCACAGAAATGATCAGAGGGCTGGAACAGCTCTGCTGTGAGGACAGGCTGAGAGAGCTGGGGTTGTTCAGCTTGGAGAAGAGAAGGCTCCAGGGAGACCTTATTGCGGCCTTTCAGTACTTAAAAGGGGCCTGTAAGAAAGATGGGGACAGACTGTCTAGCAGGGCATGTTACAGTAGGAGTAACAGTTTTAAACTAAAAGAGGAGAGATCCAGGCTAGACGTGAGGAAGAAATTTTTTACAATGTGGGTAATGAAACGCTGGCACAGGTTGCCCAGAGAGCTGGTAGATGCCCCATCCCTGGAGACATTCCAGGCCAGGCTGGACGGGGCTCTGAGCAACCTGATCCAGTTGAAGATGTCCCTGCTCATGGCAGGGGGGTTGGACTTGATGAGCTTTGAAGGTCCGTTCCAAGCCAAACTATTCTATGATTCTGCGACTCTAGAAGCAGAAACCTAGAAAGAGCTTTGGCCAGGAAAAGCTGTGGGTGAGCTCCCATCGCAGAGGTGGGCTGGGGGATGCATGGTAGTGTGAATACCTGCCCTGCCTCAGGGGTAAAGGGTCTGGTCCCTCAGCTGCTGTGAATCCCTTGGTCTCCATGAACTCCACAAACTTGTGCCACTTCACACTGACCCTGGGACCTTTTTGTTGCTGTGACAAATGTCATAGGTTTAAATAGGGGAGTGCTACATGTTTAGACATGTGAGGAAGGTACATTTTCAGAAGCGATAGAGAGCCTGCAGAGTTCAGACCCTCGTGGCAGGAGGGACATGGGTAAGGAGAGCCCCAGATCATTTTCAAAAGTTGGACTTTGGCTCCCTTTAAATATTGTTTATCCACTCCTTGGCCAGGAGGGTGGTTTCCTCAGCCCAATTCCAGAAAACCACCTTGCCCAGGAAGAATGGTCTCATGTGCTAGTGAACAAAAATTGAGCTAGAAAACATCCAGTTAAATTTCCAAGAATTTAATTTCTTGGCAATATGTGGGAATATAGATATTTTCTGAATATTGCTTTTGGAGTGAAAGAGGAGAAAAGAAATCCCTTCTGCCCTCTGTAGTTCAACCATATTAATAATGTCTTATTTGCAAAGCTGTTTACGCCTCCCTTCCCTTCTGCTGGGATGCTGCTGTGTATCTGCCCTCATCAGAGAGCCGCTATTAGCTGGTTCCATCGTGCAGCGATGCTTCATCGTTAGCCAAAGTTGCTTTATCTTCGTGAGGGAGAAATAGGCCGTTCCTCTCAGAACCACCCATATTTCATGGCCAACTAAGCAATATTGCGAAAACATTGAGATTCCTCAATTTCCTTGATCGTATATAGCAGATGCTGATTTGATGCCAGGAAAACTGATTAGCAGCCCCCTTCCTGGCTAGTCTGTCACAGCGCTGACAGCCCCAACGCAGTCAGCTCGCCCAACAATAGAAAGACTATTACCAAGTGCATTTTTCATACAACAAGAAAGAGCATTTCTAGCTGTTTCTCCGCACTGAAAACAAACCTCCAAAAGCCGGCATAGCAAAGTGCTGGGGTTATAATCTACTCTTGTACGATACTACCTTCAAACGCGTTATCCCTGGAGGTGTAAAATTCCAGCTCCCCTCTGGCTGGACCCCCCCTTCTTTAATGGAAGGCTTTCCCCAGCCAAGAGCCTGTCTAACATGCAGGGCTGGCTGTGAAACCAAGGGCATTACTGGACGATGCTGTCATGCACAGCGATGCAGATCCCTTTTAAGGGAGCGGCAGAGCTATTGTAGCAGGAGAGCTGAAATCTAGTGCGTATGATTTCAAGGAAACATATAGGCTTGCCAAGGCTAAAAATCAAGATCCAAAGTTCAGGGTTAAATTCAGCTGTCGGGTCTAGATAAGCTTATCTCCAAAAAGTGGCTTAGGAGAGATCTGCTCTGGGCTGAAATGCTTCACTGGTGACCTGCAGGACTCGGTGCCGCTCTCCTTCCCACCAGGGCTTACCTCCAGATCTGCATGTCTCCTGCGTTTCAGATGCTAAAGCCGTGGTGGGGAGGCGGGGGGCGGATAGCATGTCAGGACAGCTGCGCTCTGGCCCCGGGGCCTCCCGCAGATTTACGCATTTTTGCTTAGCCTGGGTGTCCCAAAGAGAGCAGCGAGCGGCGAGCACCGTGGTTTTGTTATTACACAGAGGCCTGATCTGGCAAAAAGGGAAAATTAGAGAATTTTTTCCAAGCGTTCTTTTCCACTCTCGGGAAGAAAAAAAACCAGGCATGCCTGTAATCAGCTGCAGAAGCGGAACAGCCCTCTTAATTTATTTTAAAGTGTCCTTCAGGACTGTCTGGTTAATAACCATGCTCCACGGTGCTGCGTTCCCCAAAGAGGGGAAAGGCGCTGCTTGGGAAACTCGAGTGTGTTTTTTTAATTTCCTCTGGATCAGACACCCTCTGCTTCATCCCACTGGAGGCTGGGGAAGGGAAGGGTGCACCCAAAGGAAGCAGGATGGTGGGAGGAGGATGGGGCGGCAGCAATCTTGCCTCCTCCTTGTAGGTGCCGCGGGACCTGCGGCTCCGCGTTTGGGATGCTGTGGAGGGTTGCTGGCACACGAGAGGCTTCCATGGCTGCAAAAAACTGTGGTGACAGCATGTGTCTAATTCCAGCCCTTTGCTTAAGAGAACTGGTTAGAGGCATCACAAATTTGCGGTGTGCAGCATTTGCACCACGTGCTTTGCACATCTGCTTGATCCCATCGGAGGTGTCTGCAGTGCAGGGATATGACACGTTTCTGGGAAGGGCGGTAAATGGGAAAAAAGGTCATTCGATCAATCATTTTGCAGTCTAGTGGCGTGGTGGCCTTTGTAGGGAAAAATAAATCAATGTCTTTAACCTGTCCCTGTTTTTAAAACCTACACAGAAGTTTCCAGGATGCAGCGTGGAGTTGCGGCTCTCAGTGAAACAGTGAGGTGCCCACTCACCCAACCGGTCTGTTGCCATCAGAAATCAAGACCAAAGCAATAACACAAGCCTGCAAAGCTGCCAGCAGCAGGAAACCAGGGCAGTGGGGTAGACTGAGTCTCCTGTTGGGTTAGACTTGAGGTGCACGGGTAACCCCTGGGAATGGTCAGCACCTGCTCCTGCCTACCCACCGCTGCCCTCCCTGGGCAGAGCCCTCCTTTGAAGAGAGGACTGAGAGGCCCCGTATCTCCCAGGGGAGTCTCCTCTCAGAGCTAATGGTTTATTGCAGAGCAACCCCATACGGAGCGAGGCATGAGGGGGCATCCATGGACTGGTACAGGCTAGGGGTTGACCTGCTGGAAAGCAGCTCTGCAGAGAAGGACCTGGCAGTCCTGGTGGACAACAGGTTGGCCATGAGCCAGCAATGTGCCCTTGTGGCCAAGAAGGCCAATGGTATCCTGGGGTGCATTAGGAAAATGTGACCAGGAGGTCAAGGGAGGTTCTCCCCACCCTCTACTCTGCCCTGGTGAGGCCACATCTGGAGCACTGTGTTCGGTTCTGCGCTCCCCAGCTTAAGGACAAGGAATTACTGGGAGTCCAGCGGAGGGCTACAAAGATGATTAGGGATCTGGAGCACCTTTCTTATGAGGAAAGACTGAGAGACCTGTGTCTGTTCAGTCTAGAGAAGACAAGGCTGAGAGGGGATGTTATTTATGCTTATAAATATCTCAAGGGTGGGTGTCAAGAGGATGGGATCAGACTCGTGGTGACCAACAATAGGATGAGGGGCAATGGGCACAAGCTGAAACATAGGCGGTTCCATCTGAATGTGAGGAGAAATTTCTTTACTTTGAGGGTGCCAGAGCCCTGGAACAGGCTGCCCAGAGAGGTTGTGGAGTCTCCTCCTCTGGAGACATTCAAAACTCACCTGGACACATTCCTGTGTGATCTGCTCTGGGTGAACCTGCTTTGGCAGGTGGGTTGGAGTAGATGATCTCCAGAGGTTCTTCTGTGCCAACCCTGCCATGGACCCTTTGGCTGCCCAGGGGTGCCAGCAGCTCCTTCTGGCCCCCAACACAGCATGTTGGCGTCACCAACTCCAAGAGAATCCTGCACCCAGCTTTTTCTCAAAGTCTGTGATTTCTGTGCAGAGACACAGATACGTGCATGCGTACGTGTGCCTGTGAGGAAGCTACATTTCAGCCAAAAGCCAAAGTATCTTTTATTGGAGATGACAAAGCCATGTACTGAAATGCAGTAATGTGAGTCATTGCCATGGTGCTCTTGCTACCTTAAAATGATCCAGAAATATCTGAGAGACTGAAAATTAGATGTTTGTTTTTAAATAAAAATAAAAGAAACAGAGTTGTTTTAAGGGTCTGGGAATACCAGTTTAAACTTTTAACATTCCCCGTGCTCTTCCTTTCCTTCCTTATTTAAAGGCAGACTATGAAATTTTGGCGAAGAGCTTATTTTATTTTGAAAAACAAGCTCTTGTGATATCTAAGAATAATAGGAACATTCTCAAAGCTTTACCAACCAAATGGACCTTTGACTTAAAGGAATCCAGATGCTGCAGCAGGGAGATCCTGAAAGTGGAACAGCCTTCAGCTCCCAGGTCCAGTCCCAGCCACACATGAGCCTTCAGCTGAGAAAGCGCAATGGAGACTTGTGAAATTAAGTAGTATTTTCCCTCCCCAAACCCTGTAGCTTTTCAGATATTGCTGGGTGGAAGGCTGATGGAGATCGTTCCCTGAGCTAGTCACTGATTTACCCACAGAAAAGCCCTAGGGAAGGCCTTTCTTGAAGACAATTTTACATTGACATTTTCTTTGCATTTTCAGGGACTTTTTTTTTTTTTTTTCCCTAGAAGCGAAAAGATGGTTTATTACGCAATCAGAGAAATCTGAGACATGGAGCCCTGGGAGAAAAATGCCACCGCATGTCACAAAACCTGTGATAAAACCATAGGATTTGGGACCTCCATTGCAAGGCAAATCTACTACACTGAGTTTCCGCATCCTATTCTCCTGAGCGGGGTCTGGTGTGCAAATATCTGACAAGGCACCGGAACAGTAGTCGTCTCTTCCTGCCAAAAATAAATGGGGAATGAGGAGCTTAACTCCAGCTGGACCTGGTTAATCCATGTTTAGGTTATCTCAGTTGTGCCTAGGATTAAGAAATGTTTTAGCAGGGACTAATTTTACCTGGTGGACACCACGTCTGGCCGACTTCTTTATCCCATCGCTTGTCTACCAGGACTTGGCTTCCGAGGCACATTGGGCTCTGAGCATCCCTGCAGCCGGGCCCCACACATGTGGGGCTATGCCTCTCCGTGGGGCTGTGGTGGGGAGCCCAGATGCAGCTTCAGGTCTTTTGCCCAGGATTAGTCTGCTTTTGGTCTTGCTTGCTTCCCTCTTTCCTCTCCTACACTAACTAGAAATCAAGCAGAAGGCTCTTAGCACGTGGCAAACATAATGCAAAGTGTTAGACAGGACAAGACAGAGCTACATTAATTACCCTGATTTTCTGAAGAGATGCTGCAGCGGAGGATGAAAGGGAAGACAGTAGACGTGAGCACATTTCTTGTTTTCTGCCAAGGGATGCTTTGAGAAGGTCTCCAGTGATACTTCTGCGGGAGTGTAATGAAGTTGAGTGTGCTGATCCTCAGACAACCTCTGGGAAGGTAACCCCATCCCAGCCTGTGTCTCCTGGAGAGAAAAATAGGTCATGAGACAGCTGCAATGGAAATCCCCCATTTTGGATGAAACAAGAGAAAAAGAAACACCCAAAATGGTTGTTTTCTGCTCATTTCTAGAGAAATGAAACATTCTTTCACTTTCTGGCAATTAAAAAAAAAAATACAAAAAGATTTTGATAGTAATAAACTATCCAAAAAACTCCCCAATTTTTTTGTTTGCAAAATTGGCAGAATCTTGAGCAGCTGAATTTGGGAAGCAAAGTAGAGGTTTGCAAGTATGAAACACTCATGTGGCTGGCATCCAGCAGCTCTCCTGCCAGGGAGGAAAAGCCTCTAACACAGATTATCCAACAGTTTATGCAGCTCAGCTTCAGCGGGGAGACCTTTATGACAGCAAACCTCCCAACAGCCTTGGTTATGAAACCCCAGAGCTCATCCCTGTGGTGCCCCCAGCCCCTTCCCCACAGCAGTGTGTCCCCGCACGCAGGCTCCCCCTCCCCAGGGCTGTGCAATTCCCGAACTCGGACAGTGCCCAAAAGCACTGCTGAGCTGTAATTGATGCCTGAGGTGACAATTACAGAGGCCCTTGAGAGGAAGGCAAAAAAGAAAGACAAAACCCCTGCCCCCAAACAAATAAGCAAAGCAGCAGCGACAGCAAATAACCCCCTGCATGATGCAAAGCCTTAAAAGAGACGATAAATAAAGCCAATTAGCCCACAGACTTAGTGCCGGCTTATGTGGAGCTGGTCTGGCGGAAGGAAGGGCAAACCCAAGAGCTGCTAGCCACAAAAGCATCACTTCTTCCTACTCTATTTAAAAAAAAAAAAGAATCCCCAAATGTGCAGGGGTGGTTGAGGTGACACCAGGAAGGATGGGGGAGCAGATGGGCAGGTCCTGCCAGGGAACAGACTGATGCAGAGGAAGGAGCCCCACTGCTGATGAAGGACCTTCTTTCCTGCCCAAGAGGGGCTCCCCACCCGTGGGGGTGGCTTTGCAAGGACGGTTCTCTGAGCACCCACGCTCTGGGTGTGAAGGTGACACCAAGACCAAAAGATGCTTCCAAGGGATGGAGACCTGCTCAGTCAGGTCCCGTGGGTGGCTGCAGCCTGTGTCCCTCCCCAGCCCCTTTCAACACCCAGCAGGCAGGTCAAGGCTGCCAAACAGGGACGTGGCGGTGAGAGAGACGGTCATTCATGTATTTAAGGCCAAGGTTAGAAGGGGATTAATACAGCCTTTCCAAGACCTTGAACTCTTCTCCTGATCTGGATTTAGAGCTGTGAATTCACAGCTGAGGCCATTTACTGTCCCTCCTCTGTCTTGCAACCCTCATGTCCCTTGCAAGAAATGCCCTTGTTGGCACCCCATAGGTACGTTTGCATATCATACCCTTAACAGAAATTACCTGAAAACCACAGGGCTTTGGGACCCAGATACGCAACATGCTTCTGTGCTAAACATGCCACAGTGTCTCCGAACTCCTGACAACCATTATCCAGCTGCTGAATGAGTCTTATTATAAGCAATTTTTGTAAATCATATTGAAAACATAAAGTTAGAAGAAAAAAAAAATGGATCTCAGATCATGAACTGCAGCAACACCTGGCAGGTTGGTAAAAAAAAAAAAAAAAAAAAGATGAAAAAAAATGCTAGGAAAGTTTTTGACACAAGATCCTGGGGTGATAGATTACAGACATCAACACATATGCCATGCCCAAGCCCAGGGCAGGGTTTACCCGACCCTCCAGCTGCAGGGCTGACACCCGATCCTGCACCTTTGCTTTCCCAGAGCCTCTCAGCAGCTTAGCTAAAAACGGGCCCAGACTCAAAAGATTTTGAGATGCGGCACAAACTGGAGGGTTTTCTGTTTGTTTGTTTTTTTAATCAGAAAGATTTCCAGTCCAAGGAAGACTGCGGCGGATGGGCTCTGTGTTGGTAGCAGCGCGGTATTAGTTGGCATCTCTGCCCCTTTGGCCTCCGATGCTTTGTGAGCTGCCACAATCTTGCTATTGTGAGCGAGCCAGGCGCGGGGTAGGGGAGCGTGTTAATGATGAGTGTCACCGGGTGGGTGCCTGTGTGCGCTGTGTCACTGGATTAGAGCCGCGCGTGGGCCATTGTGGAGGTTTGAGCCACGCATTTGGGCTGTCACTAATTAAAAGTCCTCCGGTGGCCACCGTAATGAGCCAGAGAGCACTCTGGAGGCAGGGGCTGCTCAATGCTGGCTGCAGGGGCCAGGACGAGGAGGTGGGTGAGCACCATACCCAGCATTTGGTCAATCTCCTCCGGTTTTGCAGGAGCCCCTCCTGGGCCTGCTGATAATACCCAGCAATTAGCAGCTTTGCTGTGAAGGGAAATCCTGACAGGAAAGGGTGGGAGGGAAGCACAGGGCAGTGGGGCCGCTCCCTGGGGGCAGTGGGGTCTGCAGCCCCTGCACGGGGGGTGTAGGAGGGGAGCGCAGACTGTGGGAAGCGGGAGGACGTTGGAGCAGCAGCGGGAGCATCGGGATGTCAGGCAGCATCAAAGCCAGCGCCCGGGAAATAAAAAAGGCAGAGAGAAAGGAGGGCTGGGGGGCCGTGCAGGTGTGACAAATTAAAGATTAGCGCTGCCGTGCACGGGGATGCTCCGCACGGGCTTTGCTGCCGCCGGGGGTTTGTCTCGCTCCTGCTGTCTGCCGCTGCCGTCACGACTTGTGGCACGCTTCTGACACGTCCTCCGGCTTTCCCGGAGCAGCACAGCCAGTGCCCTTACCACGACACACACGGCTCGTTGTCTCCTGCCGGCTGCATGTGTCCCTCACTGGCCCTCGCCAGCCCTTCCAGCTACACCCACTCATTAGTGGTTCGCGACTCGCAGCCCCCTCTTCGCCTGAAATCCTGCGATTACTCAGCGCGCTGGCTCGGACCTGGCTCCCGCACGGTAGCGAAACAAAAGGCGAGTGGGAACAGGCAGCCCAGCTGCCGCTCGCCCTGCAGCCATCGGCGATGAGGGAAACAGGTATGGTTCATGTTTCAGGCTGAAATTAAAGCAGGAAGGGAAGGAACCGGATTGCCCATGAGATGTAAAATAAGAGGAGGTTTTGTTTTTATTTAGCACGAGGCCATTTTGGCCAGCATGAAGTATCTATCAAAATGGAGACAGAAAACAGTTCTGCCTGAAAACACAAGGGCCAAATTGGCTTTGAGACGTGAGTAGTCCTGAGCCAATTAAAATGTCATAATAATGCAACCTGAAAAAAAAGCCAACGTGTTTGCTAGTTACGAAAGATATGCAGAAATCATTCGCAGCTAGAAGTGTTTATCCAAAAGGCTCTCTGTGAGGAAATCAGTCGGTGAAAAGGGAGATGGAAAAAACCCCAAAGCAGCAGTAGGCTAGGTTGCAAGCCTGCACTCTGCTCCACATTCACAGCACCTGTGCTGGTGTCCCTGGGGACCTCCTGGGTCCCAGAGGGGTCTTTGCAGGTCCAGGAAGGTCCTGCCTACAACACAGGACTGGGGCTTTGGGGTGGCTTCATTGCGAATGACAGTTTTAGCCTCTTTGTTGAATTTCCCAGGCTTGATGAGTCTTTGGGAGACATGTGTCCCCCAGGTATATCAGCAGTAATGGAAAGTGCCACTGTCACTACAGGCACTAACTCATCATCTTGACGACCCATCGATCCCTGGAAGAGTCAAGTGGAGGGTAAAATAAATGTGGTTTGTTGGGACAGGAGGAGAGGAGGAGAATACAGAAGACATTTTGCTTCACTGGCCACTGAAATCAGTGGAAAACCAGTCCCTGACTTCAGTGGACACAGGGCTGAACTGTGCCCCTGCTCATAAAAATCCAGAAGAGACATGCTGAGAGGCAACTCCCAAACACTGGCATCCCCTGGTGGAGGTGATCCCACCTGTGTCCCTCTGGAGCTGCCGGGAGGTGCCAAGTCTTGTGCTTGGTACCGCCTCACTCTGTGGAGCATCCTGGACCTGTCTGGTGCAAGATGGAGACTCCCATACATTCCCCAACCTGCAGGTGGCCTCTGGGGCCGGTGGGGAAGAATGAACCCCACATCCCAGCCCAGCAGTGCTATGTGGTGGGTGTTCAGGAGCGGGAATTTCCTGGCGGGAGCTGGTTCCTGCCGATGCCGCGGGCTGCAGCGAGCCCCCGAGGCCAGCCCCTCGCCTGGGGGCCTGCTAGCTGCCACAGCCAAGAGCTGCGCTGGAGCTCATTAGCCCTGCTGTGAGGGAAGTTAATTAGCTTGGGGAAAACGCTGTGCTAATTTGCCTAACCGGCTTTTGGGACTAAGGTTAACCTGCCAAGCAGGCTTGGATGCTCTCCTTCTGGCTGGGGCTCTGCCTCCTGCATCCATGCATGCGGGGGGTGGAGGATGCTCGCAAGCTCCAGAGCTGCTTTGAATGTGTTACTCCTGGTCTTTTGAGGCTGGGCAATTTCAGGTCTCCTGGCAGGCATGACTGCCATCCTGAAGCAGCACCAGGACCACTGTGACACTGGCTGGTCCCCCTCGGCAGACAGATGGAACGGCCTGTGCTCTTTGCTGCGGCTGTGGGCATGGTTGGGCAAGCACAGTGTGCAGCTCTGTGTTGTGGTGTGTCTTCCTGCTGCACAGGTCAGTGCAGGATTTACAACACCTGTGGCCATCCCTGCCTGCCCCTCGCCTCCATCCAGCGGCCCCCTGCTTCCATGTTACACACTCACTACCCTACAGGGAAGGGCTTTGAAAGGGCCTCCTTCCTTCCTTCCTTCCTTCCTTCCTTCCTTCCTTCCTTCCTTCCTTCCTTCCTTCCTTCCCCCCTTCCCTCCTTCCTTTCTTCCTTTCTTTCTTCCTTTCTTTCTTTCTTTCTTTCTTTCTTTCTTTCTTTCTTTCTTTCTTTCTTTCTTTCTTTCTTTCTTTCTTTCTTTCTTTCTTTCTTTCTTTCTTTCTTTTCTTTCTTTTCTTTCTTTTCTTTCTTTTCTTTCTTTTCTTTCTTTTCTTTCTTTTCTTTCTTTCTTTCTCATTCCCCCTTGTCTTGGAAGAGCATAGAACATGGACAGGACTCTCTGAGCAGTGTGTGGAACAGATGGAAGCAGGTCCCTGGCTGTGGCCAGGTGGAGGGAGCACTCAGCAGGCGGAGGCTGGGCATGGCAAGCCAAGAAGCGGCTCCTGGCTCTGCAAAACACGGCTCCCACTCCAGCTAATGCTAAAGCAATTGCTCTCGATGGCTTTAGAATCACTGTTTTTGGCAGGCAAGCACGTGGCTGTCCTCTGCTCCCTGACCCCACGGGAAGCCGAGCTTGGTTCAGTGCAACTCTCAGCAACAGAGAGAGAGAAAGAGAAATGCGCACAGCAAAGAGAGAGGGAGAGAAACGGGAGCAGGGTAATCTTCGATGCAAGCTTGAAAGCTTGTCTAAAAATAGAAAGCGAACTGTTCCCTAGTAATTAGCCAGGAGACGGTTTTATTTGCAGCGATGCGATTTCAGCAGCAGTGCTTTTGGCAGAAGGAGACGGGAATATCCCAGCAGCTCTAACCTTGCAGAACAGGAGGAGACTTGCCTCCCCCTGCCAAGGGACATTTCCCACAGAGAGCAGGTGAGCGTGGGCTCTGGCGAGAGCACAGACACATCTTCCCTTGCCTGCCTGGATGGAGGGAGTGAGAGGCCAGTGGAGAAGAGGTGTTCCCTCCACAATGGCCTGCTGGCTCTCCGGGATTAGATGCTCCTCAGCCTTCGCACCAGAAGAAGTGATGAAGTCCATTTGCGGGGGGAGGCAGCAGCATCCTGGCATAAGGGCTTGATCCCTAAAGGGGTTCAAGCAAGGACAAGGAGTGCTTGAGGTCTCCGTGGGAAAGAGCAGCACAGGGACCCAAGCTTGGATTACAGCAAGGACCAAGCCTGAGGCCCTCACTTGTCTGCAGGTGTCTGCTGCAGATGTTTGCATCAAGGGGAGGTGCCAATGGCTGTGACCTCCTAAACCAGCACATGGAGTCAGGGCCCCTTTTGAATGATGAATGGCAGATGTTGGCCTGGGCTTTCCCAGCCAGCCATGGTGGAGATGCACTGGGTTAATGCCAAGGCTGCCTGGTAGCTTCCCTTCTGGCCTTTCTTTCTTGTGGCAGCAAGGGCAGGGAGCTGCTCTCTCCTTCAGCTGTCGGTCAGAGGAAACAGCACAGGGCAGGAGGGGGCATCCCCATGCAAGGGCTACTCATGGGGGACCTGGCATCTCTATGCTCCTTGCAGGAGTCTTCCTGAGCTGGGCTGCTGAGGGCTTGCAGGGGATGGACAAGAGTGGCAGAACCGTCCCAGCCTGGCTCTCAGGTGCCTCTGGAGTGCTGGGAGGAGTAAGAAGCATCCCCTGGTAAATGCCACCAGGCTGGAGGAGCCCAGTAAAACCAGGAATAATCTTAAAAATGCAGAAACTCAGCATTTACATCCTGCTGCTGCTTACAGTGAGACTGGGACTGGGTTGGAGTAAGCTTGGATTCGGGTCATTTAGTGCATTTTATGAGTTCAGAGAATGCATCCTGCCTGCAACAGAAAACAAAAGCGCAGAGAGTCACCTCAGCACCATGCCAGCCCTCTCCTGCTGGTCCAACGCCGCACACCCCAAACCCACCCACAGCCCACCAGGGGCAGAGAGGAAGGACAGAGGGACTGGGGGTACATTTTGAATGAGGAGATGCATACTTGTGCTGGAAGACTTGTGCTGCAGTCTGACAGCAGAGCCCCATGCCATGCAGCTCAAAGGACCATGGGCAGGGGACAGTCACCACTGCCCCATGCTCGGCAGGGGCGTGGGGTACTGTCACTTGCATCCTGGAGGGGGACAGTATCCCAGGACTGTTGCTTTCCAGACCCAAGAAGTGGGTTATCACTCATGATAAAAGCATCCGGCTGGTCTGGTTTAGGCAGAGCAAAAGCCCGGTGGTGAGAAGACAATGTGCTGTCTGACCTACAGCCAGCAGCTCTCTCTGAGCTGGGAATGAATCCATCGCTGAATGAAAGAAAATGAGCTTTGCATCCCATTTCAGGCAATACCCAGCCCCTGCTGTCATCCTGTTGATTTTGTGGCTCCGCAATCAGGTTTAACTTCCCATCTTTTCGTCTCCCACATTGCTGCCTGTGAGGGTTGTGCAAAAAGCAGGGGAAGCGGGCTAATTGCCTCTGGAAGCGGAGCGGTGATAACAGCTTTGCTGGAAGAGCCATCACAGGCCCGTGGTTAGCAAACTGAGAACACAGGGAAAAACACCTCCGTCTCCCCTGCCCGCTCTTCGGAAGGATTACTTGTACCCATAGGAGGGAGTGCTGCTCCGGAGTGCGGGGCGCTGCTGATTTGTGAGTGTCCCCTCTACCGGGACACAATTAACTGGAAAATTTACTAGTCGGGAGGTCTCTCCAGGAGCCAGTTTAAAGCTGTCAGTTCCTCCGGCTCGCTCCTGCGTGGTTCAGCAGCTGTCAACACCAGATAAAAATTGAGGAGTGGGATGGGAGCAGCTGGGGTGTGCTGCTGTGCTGGTGGTGGGGATGGGAGTGAGGCTGTAGTGGGGTCTGCCTTGTAGTTGTGGTGGGGGTTGACAGAAAGCCTCCAGGCCATGTCTGTGCTGCCCTTACAGAGAGCACCCTTGGAGGTGCGGCAGGAGGGGGGCTTGCTGTGAGCCCCCCAGGTCTGGGAGGTTATTTGGAGCCTTGCTGCCCTGCCGTCCCACAGCCAAGGACCACCATGGGCTTCCCTTCTGCCCCAGCCTTTGGAAACCGTGTGTTGGTGCATGTGCTCTCACCCACAGGTGGGGTAGGAGTGTGCAAGAGATTTGCCCTAATTTGCCTCAATAACAGAGCCGTGTAGCTGGTGGGGCCAGGTGTGCACTCATCCGAGGTGCGGAGAGGTGATACAGGTCAGCTGGGACATGGAGAAAGGGCCTGAGCTGTTTCCTCTACCTGTTTTTTCCACTCCTCTCTCTGCCTGTCCTCTGTCCCTGCCACACCAGCCCCACACACGTCCCCAGCAGCCAGGGCCAGGGGTGCCACTGCTGCCCCCATGCACATCCCTCCCCTGCCCTCTTCTCTTCAGGGATCCTCCTGCAGATAGAGAAATCCTCTGGGGAGGGAAGAGGCCATACGTTTGCACAGTGATGCATGAATGCAATCAGCTCAGCCTTTCCAGGAGTGCAGGGAGCATGTGGAGAGGGGACGCTGCCTCCCTGGGAAGATTACGCCTGAGACGCATTAGAAACAATCGTGCAGATTTTTTAAACTGGCGATCAAGAGCCAGCTTGGAAATAAAAATCAGTGATGGATAAAGAGGGCAGGAGGAGACAGGGGCTCAAGAGCTTGCTAAATCCGTGTGACTTGCCATCCCTTTAGAAGCGAGGGACAAAAGTCCTGCTGCAGCAAAGGGGGAAGCTCAGCCCAGAGAACTGATGGCTCTGAGATTTCCCAGCTGCGAAGAACTGGGCTCCTCTGACCTGCCAGGTGGCAAAGCACTAATTTTTCAATTTCCTAAAAAAAAAAAAAAAAAAAGTGAAATGGTGAGAGAGAGGACCAGGAAGGGGACAGATGTCAACAAATGCAGCATGTCCCATCCCGGTGCAAGCTTCCCCCGAGTGCTCAGCTCTGGGGCTCTGGGAGTTAGAGACGTGTCTCCCAAGTGTGCTCTGGCTCCCAGATCCAAGCTTGCCTGCTCTCATCAAATGCACACAGGGAAGGGTGTGAAGTGCAGTAGAAACTGGGGCTGCTGATCCAGGCTTCTCCTGCTGGGAAAAGAGGAAGGGGAAGAAAAAGCCGATTATAATGCCAGCGAATTAGCAGAGCTTTACATGACAGGTATGGGGAATGCCTGCAATCCCAATCCGTGCAGCGCTGCATTTTAAGAGTGGTTATTGCAAACACGCTCCGCAGGACGCACAGCCCTTCCCTGCCCATGGTCCCTTCTCCTCCCCCTCCATGGTGTTTTGCTTGTCCCAGCTGCGGGCAGCTCTAGCACGGGACCCTGTGCTGCTCCATACTGGGAGGATCCTGACCTTAGTGGCTTTTCCCAGTGCTGGTTCACATTTCGGATAACGATCAAGTCCTGGAGCAGAGTCTGCTCCTGGCATCACTCTAGCCACGTGGCTGGGGCAACGCCAGCAGCAAATCTGGCTGGGAATGTCTGCTATTTCTTCAATAGAAGCAAAGTTAAAAAAACCCAAGCCCAGCCCGGCACAGCACGGTGGAGCCGTGCTCCCCCAGCAATGCCAGCTGCGTGCTGCCTAGCACAGGCCAGCAGGCACACTGGACAGATGGCTGCTGCCCATGCTAGCACATTTCTATTTTGGGGAGGGATACACATTTTTCCTCCTGCATTTAAAATCCTCTCCCAGCTATCAAACAGCCTGGTAGGATGCCTTGCACTGAACCAGGGGCATCCCTCTCCCCAAAGGCCAGGGGTTATTTATACTATATGGCATGCTTCCAGTTGGAGGGAGGTACCCTCACTGGAACGGCTGTGAGGGAGAAAAAGTCTGTTCTTTTCTCTGTAGATCTGTTTTGTGCTACTGGAGATATCCCACTTGTCTTTTCCTGCCGAGAACCTGGTAGGGCTCAGGGGACAGAGGTGTCTCAGACAGCCGGTGTCCCCCAAGAGATGCTGGGGTTCTCCTTGCCCATGTATGCAGGGCAGAGCCACTGCTTTTGCACCCTGCTCCTGCGGGAGGGAGGAGGCAGTGGTGGGGATGGGAACCTGCAGATTCCTGCAGGTCTCTGCAGATATAGACAATTAGAATGGGGGAAAGCCAGCCGGAGAGCTGTGCCCAGAGCAGTGCATGGGACATAGGGACATCCAGCACCTCAGAGACAAAATAACTTGCTTAGGGCCAGGCTGGGGCATGGGTGTCAGGGCAAGGACTGGATACCTGGAGGAGGATTCAAAGAGTGACAACCACGTCTCCTTTGCTTACATCATTGAAAATGCAGGGATGAAGCCCGTGACACCCCAGGATGGCCTGTCCCAAAACCATCAGCACAGAGCTCCCTTCTACAGGACATCACCATGGGGTCCCAGGCTCTAGCCTCATGCTCTTGGCAAGCAGTGGCACAGCCCAGGTTTAGGAAGGTGTATGGAGGGGAGAGACCCATGTGACATTTGCTCATTCTCCCCTCAGGGGTACCTGTGCATTTTACAGTGACACAGAAATGCTTCCTAGTGTCCATCATCAAGAGCTGGGACTGTGGCACCCAGCTTGCAAAGCTAGAGCTGCCTGCAGCGCAGAAGACTGCAGAACCTCTGGGGAGGGTCTGGGGGCTCTTTTCTGGGACCTGTCTCATGGTGTGCAAAGCCAGCAGCTGCAAAGCATGAGTAAAAGCCTGGAGCGCGGATGAAGACCTGCTCAGCTATGCTGCGAGAGGTTGGGACCCTCGGCTGGCAGCACTCCCAGCAGTATTTAGGTGCCGTACGGGGCATTAAGCGCAGTGGCACGAGAGCAGGAGGCCAAATCACATTCCTCTGCCGGTCCTGGGAACATAAAGCCTGGGCCTGACCCGAGGGCTGCCTGCCTTATGCATCACTCGGATGACAGCAGAGTTATTTTTTTCCTGACAGGACCCAGAAACCAGGTCACTCCGCATGTAAATCTATAGCAAATCTGCCTGGGATTAGGCAGGCCACTGAGAGGTGGCAACAGACGGTATTCATCAGATGTGCCCGTAGCGAACAGCTCTGCACCACACACAGGGAATGGAGCAGAGGCACATTTTTTCATGGGCAGGGGGGTTGCTACGCCAGAAGCTGCCATCCCAGGTTGGAGGATTTGGGCCGTGACAGCCTCAGCAGAAAAAAAAGCCGCATTCCAGGGAGGCCATTCCTTGCAAGCAATTAAAAAATAATAACACCATAGTAATAAGCGGCTCAGTCAATCCCTCCATGAGCCGAAGGACCCTGCGGGGAGAGCTGGGCTTTTCCTAGAGCAAACTGGGACCAGCTCTTCTCCAATAAATACAAATAGTATCAGTAGCAAACCTCAGATCTCTGGCCAAACTTTGGTGAATGACACCCTCACAGTATGCGAGGTGCATATGGGCTGTACGTACATGGCTGTAACTTGCCTGTGCAGCGGACACCATCCCGGGCTGGGGGTGAGGGGACAGAGCAGCAGCTTGGCTGCAATGGGCAGGTCCTGATGAGCTGCTTCCCACTCCCCACTCCGTCGCCAGGAGGCGAGCAGAGGGATGATTATAAACCAAATCACATCTCTCCAGCAGCGTGATCCAAACTAATCAGCTGAGCCTTCAAGGGTTAAAGAATAGCAGTGATTGTCTCCATGAGCATCACAAGATGTATTTAAAAAACTTGACCCCTTTGGCCCAGTTGCCGAGGGAAGTTTTCAGCTGGAAATGCTAGGGCTCTGGGAACTATTAAACCCCACAAACCCTAGATTGCTTTTATGCCGGCCCCAGGCTGCAACCTCGGATCTTTTCTTTTCCCCTCTGCAAACTGCTGGGTAATGATCCCTTGCAGCATGCCAGTTCACCTCCCCTTCTCCCAGCTGGCAGCCCAGCTCTGCAGTGATGCCCTTTTGTTCTGCCGGTGCTGAGATCTGCAAACTCATTGCTAATTACTGCATCTGGGGCTTCCAGCTTCAGCGACAATGCCAGGACTTGCGACGGGCTCCTGACGGGCCAAAGTTCATCCTCCTGCTTATTTCCTTACCAAAGACCATTATCTCTCATTTACATCTAAACTAGTTTTTTACACCAGTTTAAATGCTGCCCCTCCCCCTGTAATCTCAATGCAAATGAATTAAAAGTTCATTCTTCCGATACTCAAATCCTGCACACTTTCTTTTTCACTTCTTATTTAAATCATACACTGTTTTGAACTAAACCTTTTATTTCCTCCCAATTATTATTTCTGGTGTGTTTTCCAGAGCCTTATGACACAGCATCTGATTATACACAAAGCTTCGGAATAAAGCCCTGTTTTTTCCCTTCATTAAGGACACAAAGGATTCCTGTGTGAGCCAAGTAGCACTTTGGACACTAATACAGCTTTACACCCCAAATCACATCCTGGCTCTCTGCAGAGCAGATTGGGGAGCGGATTCGTGCCTTTCCTTGCTGCCAGCACCCTTTGCAGGCTCCAGCCAGCTCCTTCCCTTCTTGGAATTAACATCCGATTAAGCGGTGCCAGCACATTCACCCACAAACTCCTGCCCACTGGCTCTGCCGACATCATGACCCAGTGTGTTTCCTGGCTAATCCTGTTTGCCTGAGTCCCCCCTGCTTGCCTCCAAATTAGGGGTGCAGGAAGCTTGATGGGCCCACCCAGAGCTGTTGTTGACCATTTGCCATGGGAGGGAGTTGCAGGGAGTCGTGTAAAGCCTCAGGAAAGCTCAGTAATCTATAAACACCACAGCCCTCCCTGAAGCCTAAAATTGAGGAATTTAAGCATATTTCAGGCTAAGTGATAAGACCAAGGACATAAAGGCGGTCAGTAGCAGAGCTGCTTTTACCCCACATGAGCAGCTGCCACATCTGTCCTAGTTCTGAGATCCTGACATCTGGAAACTGCCTGTATCAGACCAGAAGCACAGGAAACTACCCCATCCGCAGCATGTTTCCCTTGTTTAATGTAATTGTGCAGAAAGGAATAATGTATGCTGTGTTTACCAAATGAAGAGGGAAGAGCTTTTTATTAAAACGATGCATTACTGAGCTGATTAGCTGCATAAGAAGTCTCTCTAAGCAAAGCGTTTTTATCTTGCTGAGCATTACAGCATGTAAAAAACAAACCACTAATTTCTATCTAGTTTTAAAAATACTTCTGGTTGGATGGAAGAGGTTTGGGGGTCTTCTGGAGCAGACAGGCATTTGGAATGCTAGGGGTTCAGGACAGGTTTCAAAAGCAGCGCACAGACTGGAAGAAGGAATTTGCCAAATGGACACAGGATGGGAGCTCCATCAGTGGTCTCCCCAAAGAGAGACTTCTTTTAATACAGAGAGGTTTTGGCTAATAGGCTTTGCGCATGTCTGTAAGGTAAGGATACTAGACTTGCAGCTCTGATACCATACCACACTTCTCCTTTGGGACCCTGGGCAACTCAGGTTATCCCTGTCTCTCTTAAAATCCCTACCTGTAGAACAGAGATATTGCTGCCTGCAGTAAATGTCTGCAAAGTGCTTGAACGTGAGAGTTATTACTGTTAAATATCTGTGCAGTTTTCACCTCTGCTGCACTGAGAAGCGAGCTGGTACGAAGGATCCCTGCAACGCGCTGTCAAGCAGAGCAAGAATTGCACAGTGTGGGAGTAAATGTGGACTGAGAAAAATGAGGAAAGCCGAAGCGGCTCCATACTGGGAATTTTTTTTCTCCAAATATTCAAAATCTGATTTAAACAACTGCTCTAGCCACTGTAGGCTTGCCTTCAATTTAGAAACAGCTGAGCCAGGCCATGTGCTGCCTTGAGAGCCAAACTGCCTTTCTGACCTGCTGTGGAGCCACGGGTATGTCCCAAATGCCAGGCTGGCCACTTCTATCACACTGAAAAAGAATTAGCATCTGAATCCCAGTGATCTAGGTCAGACCGACCATTGGAGAATATGCACAACCAGGGAGGTCATGAAATGCCACAAAAGCCACGAACAAAACCACTAATAGGCTTCTTTTCAGCCATATCCCTGTGCCACCCGTCTCACCCTTCTTAAACCGCCCTGTGCTGCCTTCAGACTGCCGAGACACAGCCTATTTTTGCAAAGCTGGGACAGTTAACCATACTTTGTGTTACTAATTCTGTAATTCGCTTTGTTTGTGCTGGCAGGGAATCCCCCTCGACATTTTATCTCAGCCAGTCTCCTCTGGCTGTTTAAAATATTTGGAATTATTATTTCTGGCTCTCGGGTCCGCACTAGGTCATGGCGGGATTATTCCTGGGTTGCGCACAAGCACATGGCTTCCCTCCCCAGTGCTGGTGGTCTGGGATAGGATATGGGATATAAAGGACATGTTGGGGTGGGGCGGTGAGGGGGGTGCACACTTTTTGGTTGACTGGGGACAGAATAAATTAAGGCAAATGAGCCCTAAGGTGGTGTCCTGGCCGTTCCCAGTGCCACTAAAAGAGTTACTGGGCTGGGGGACCACAGAAGGGAAGGCCCATGGGGTGAGGTGGGGAAGCTGGCGGGTGGGCAGGGAGCAGCAAGAAAAGGGGTAGAGCAATGCTGAGGTGTTGCTCCGGGGTTTGGGTGCCCTCTGTGGAGAAGGGCCCAGGGGGTTTGAGCTGCTCCTGGGGCTAGAGGGTGCTTTGGGGAGGGGAAGGGTGTCTGTGTGTGGGGGAGGTGCTTGGGGGCTCCCACCAGCCAGTGTGGGGGGGCAGGGGCCCGGGGGGTCCGTCTGCTGTGGGGCTGCGTGGGCTGTGGCAGCTCTGCTGGCAGGCTGCAGCCCTGAATCAGCTGCGTATATTCATAACTGCTGTGCACGCCGGCCCCCGGAGCTGGAAGGCATATCACAAAGGGCACATTTTTAACACTTCTTTTAATCTCACGATCCTGCACATTTAAGCCTGAAACTGCCTTGCATTTGAACATCCGCAAATGCCTTTCGCAGCCTCCCCAAACCGCAGCCTGCTCCAGAGAGAAACTAATTAAAGCTGCCCGACAGGCTGCTAAATATTAAGAGCCCAATAACGGTGCAGACACAGGGACATCATCATCTGAATGACAAAAGGCTGTAGCCAGTGGTTACTGACAGAGGGACCGGCAGGCTTGTGCCTGCCTTGTGCAGCAGCAAACATCCCTGGAGCCAGGGCCACTGCCCTGGGGACACCCTGCCTCTCCCTAAAACACCATCCGGAGAAACCGCTCCAGCACTTTCCCCTCTATCCCATGCAATTCACGGCCAGGTGAGACCGGGCTTGCTGCTGATTCACGTCACATAAAGCCGGGGGGTACGGCTGGTCGGCGTGGTGGCAGCAGGCATGGGATGCGGGGTCCTGACCTTCATTTCTGTCCTTCCTCCAAATATTCTGCATTTACACGTCGATGGCTGAGTGGGGGGAGAAAAGCAAACACGCTGCGAACGCCGGCATGCTGCGGTTGTTTGCTCTCTCTGTGGTACGCGTTGTGGTGGCTGTGGCACAGGCTGCTGCTAAAGAAGAGGATGTGTGACAGGCAGAGCCCATATTTTGAGGTTGCTCACATCATGGAAAGCCAAAATGACCCTCCAGGACAACTGGCCATAAGCACAAATTCCTGGTAGTGTAAAAAAAGCCCAAAAACCAACCAGGCAAAAGGGATTTGAAATTCAGCTAAAGCACACTTTCCTCTGAAAATTTCATTCCTGCAAGTGTTCTGAGTAACACGTACAATTACTCTAGCTGAAAGAAATGATAAAAAGCATTTTGTTTTCTCAGCTCGTTTACTTTCTACATCTGGCAGCGTTTTGTGCGCAGGCAGTTTCGCCGTTTTCCTGAGATAGAGCACTTGGAAATGGAAGCTGAGGAATAACAGTGCAAGATGTTTTTTTAAACTGTTTTGCAAACGCTTCTGCTTCTAACGACCAATAGACAAGCTAAAGCCCTTGGCAAGAATGATATGACAATAAATAACATAGCAGTTTGCAGTGTTATTATAATGGTGAGCAAATCCTCCACGCTCCTTATTTAATACCCAGATACTACCTTGCAGTACAGTAAAGCACAATGTGCTTGCAGTAACTTTCCTGCCCTGCAAAACATTCCTGCCCCCAACCGTGCTGTCACGGAGGGTCTGGGAAGGAGATGTATTTCCCTTGGACATTCCCATGGAGCTTGCCACTTGCCCTGTAGACCAGTCCAGCTCCTCAAAGCTTAACATCCTCCAGGGGAAAGGACATTAAAATGAGATGGGAAGCGATGCACTCTTCCGATTTGAGCAGATGCTGTGGAGAATCTCTGTGATTTAGGGTCCTGATGGCATAGCCTTTAGTGAGCAGGGTGCTCTGAAAGGACCCAAGCCCCAGCCTGTGGTATGCTTGCACGTGAGATGTGCCAGGCTGAGTACTGCCGATTATTCACAGCAGGGACGAGGATGCCGTGGCTCTGGGGTGATGTGCGGGTTCAGTGCCGTGGTTCCCACCTGGGAAAATTTGCAAGGCTTCAGCTCAGCTTGCCGGTGTCCCAAACAGCAGGGGAAGAGGCAGGACAAGGATGAGCAGAGGAAAGCTGTGGAGGTGGAGGTGCTTCAAAGGTAGAGGGATACAGCCTGCCCAGAGTCCTGTTCTCCTCCTCCTCCTCTCCTTGGCATGCCTGCAGCAGACAACAGAGGCACGAAGGGCACTGCAATTTGAAACAGCCATAAGCGTTTTGGTGTAATGAAGTCAACTGTCGGGAATGAATTTTTACGCTGGTGTAACAGGTCATAAAATATCCTGTCAGGGAAAATTCAGATGAAGTTTACCTGCCCTTTAATGTGCAGTTGTGTAAGATCACAGTTCCAGTCCAAACTGGAAGTCCCCTTACATGATGCACTTTCTCTCTTAAATGTAGAGGCTTAAATGTAGAGCCAGGCTCTTCTCGGTGACAACCAACAGTAAGACAAGGGGTAATGGGTTCAAGCTGGAACACAAGAGGTTCCACTTAAATTTGAGAAGAAACTTCTTCTCAGTGAGGGTGACGGAACACTGGAACAGGCTTCCCAGGGAGGTTGTGGATTCTCCTTCTCTGGAGACATTCAAAACCCGCCTGGACGCCTTCCTGTGTAACCTCACCTAGGTGTTCCTGCTCTGGCAGGGGGATTGGACTAGATGATCTTTCGAGGTCCCTTCCAATCCCTAACATTCTGTGATTCTGTGATTCTGTGATTCTGTATGTGTAAGCAGAGTCCTATCCCCTGGCTGGGTTGTGCCTTCCTCCAGTGAAGCTGAGGTGCTGATGGAAGCAGGACAAACCCACTGAACCACCATTTCCCCTGTGCGCTCTCCACTTACTCCACACATTTCCATTAGTGCCCCACACCAGCTGCCCTGGGTGCTCGATGCACACGTCTTGGTTTCACCCACCTTGGCTAAGTGACCACAGTGTTTGCTACGTATTCCCCAGGGATTGCTTACAAATGCCTTTTCACTGGACCAGTGAGACCCCATCCCGCTGGATAAGAAGGCAGGGCAGAGGAAGGATTTCAGGTGGAGGGCTCCTGCTCTCCAGTCTCCCCCAAGGTTGGGGTTGGGCTTCGGCAGCCAGCGTGGTCCCCGGTGCCTGCAGATCGCATATCATTCAGAGCACGAGGACAAAGCCCAGTGTGCTGGCTACAGCTTGCTTAGAAATTTGTGAATAAAATGGCTTTTCCATGAGACAATGCAACCTCATCAGAGCTGATTTGTTCCCCAGGAGCACAGCAGCTGCTATAAACTTTCACGGAGAAAAGGATGGAATTTCTCCTTAAAGCCAGAGTTTGGAGGAGGATATATCAGGCCTGCCTGGCCAGTAGCCAAATGATTAGGACAAGGAAAGACTGAATACAAATCTTTCAGCTGAGCAGAGCTTGCACTTGAACCTGGGTCTCCAACACAGTCAGTGGGTGCCTTGGGCCAGCTTAGCGTTGCAAAGCCATCCTGAAGCATCTAATTCTCCAAGAATCTGGATGTGGGATGGGGAAGGCAGAAGAAAGCAAGAAATGCTGCAAAAATAAAAACAAAAAAAACCTCCACAACAGAGAGAAACTGGAAGTTGTCATCAGCCAGGGAAAATTTCCAGCTACAAGTCTACTCTCAGCTATCCTTACTCTGAACTGCTCGGCTAAACCCCCAGGGGTACCTCCAAAGTTTCCTTTTCTCTTCCTCCTTCTTTGAATACTTACATTGTGTTCAAATGCCTTACATATATACATTGTAATACGTAGAACGTATTCCAAGTGTTTTACACACAAACTGCATGTAAACTTTCCATTAAACCTTCTGGGCTTTGTGCAATACGTGGAAGAGAGTGCAGCAAAGTGGAGATTTTACAGAGACCTCTTTGTATAAACGTTTGAGTCACGGAACCAAATTGTGTTCTGCACAGAGGCACAAAAATAGTACAAAAATTAAGATTTTAATTTTAATGTGATCTTAAATGTTGGTCCCAATTAGGCATATGCCCAAGTCCCATTGGAATTCAGCACATCATTTCTTTGCTGAACAGGGAAGGCTGCTGAATCAGGATTCCAGACTGTAAAATTGCTCAATTGCCTTCAAATTTCTGGGGAAAAAAACAGTGTGCTCTGAAAGCAATCACAAAATACATTTGGTATTCAAAGAGTATAAGTGAGTGCAGGGCTTATAATTAAATCCTTATCTACGAAGCTGCTACTGAGTGACTGTACATTCTGGGTAATTTTTAATGGCCTGAAACTCAAAAACCAGCATAACCAATTTTTTTCTTTTTTTGCAGAAGACACAGCTAGTTAGCTATAATTCTGCAACAAATCCATTACTGCAAAACAAGTCCCTGATCCTGCAAGCATGAATGTGCTTACTTTTAACGATGCAAGCGTACCAAGGGAAGCCACGGCAGAAGCTACTGGTGTTAATACAGAGCAGCATGCAAGAGTGGGGTCCCAATAAAAATAAGGATGGGGTCAAGCCCTGATGCATGCAGTGGAGCTCTAGCCCTCCTCTTCAGTCCCACAGCTGCTCCTGCCCAGGGCCCGGGAGAAAACCCATGGCAAGGTGACACGTGTGACACCTGTGGAGACATCAGCCGCAACCAGCCACAGGAGGGCAAACACTTCTTTCGCCCTGCTTCCCCCCCAAATCCTTAATTAGGCCATATTTTCTCAGAAATAGCTTGTCAACGCTTTTCACCTGGGTTAAAAGCTCAGTGAGGTAGTAACAGCAGTTTAGTAAAGTCCCAGATTAAAAAAAGGATACCCAGGGCAAATGTTCAAATCTGGGTAGATGACTTTTTTAAAAGCCTGGCAATTTAAAAGACAACTTGTCCAATTTTGCTTGACCTTTTGGGAAAATTCTCCACATTTTGAAGCCAAACAAGTTTTGCATCTAGTACTAATGTGGGGGTAAGGTCCAGAATGGAAACTGTGTGTTTGCTTGCTGCATAAAGGCTACTGTCTTTCCCAAAAGCAGAGTGAGACCAAGGACGAGCTGTTCTTGGGTGTCGTTTTCTGTAACACTGTATTCTTTAAAAAAAAAAAAAAAAATCATGCCACAATTACAGGATCAAATGCGAGGTCTTGCCTGAAATTAAAAGTCGTGTGGCTTTAACTGCAAATAAGTTTTATAAAAAGTTCTTAAGCAGGTCAAAGCATAGCAGGGACACCCTTTGTTTCCCCCCTCCCTCCTCCCTGGGCTCACCCCCACCAAGGTGTGGTTTCAGAGCCACTGGACAGGCTGCTCCTGGGGGCAGGGGATGCTGCCAACCCCAGGGATTATAGAGAACAGCCAAAATAGCCCCACTACTTATAGGCAGGCTCCTCTGGGTTCCCAGGTCTTGCTTCTGCTGCCTCGGTCACCCTTGGCCACCCAACGTGTGGACCTGTGCTTCTCACCTTCTCCACCTGCCTGCCAGCACCTCCCCAGCCATAAACCCGGTTGATCCCAGACCCAGCCGTGGCATAAAGCTACAGTGACAGAGAGATGGGGGCAGGTGAGAGTCTGTCCCAGGACCCTGGGACTGCTGTCACATCCCCTGGCTCACTGCACAGCCATCAACTCTCCTGCTTATGCCACTGTAGGACTTTGGGGATGTGATGTCTGAGCTTGTCTTCCATGGTCTTGGGCTTTATTTCCCTCCCTCCCCTGGATTTTGCCTATCTGTACATTTTATTGGCTCCTGTGTGTTGGTTGCTAGGTAGCTCCCACTCCTACTCCCTTCTGCTCGCCCTTAACTTGCTGCCAATCTCGCCGGTAGTTCCCGCATCCTTTAATTACATTAATATCTGTTACAGTCAAATGAAAAAAGGAAAAAAAAAAAGACAGAAAAAGAGCTCCAGGAACAAGCAAAGGCCGGTCAGCACAGCAGGCCTCCATCTTTTGGCTTTATCTTAATCCCCTCTTCCTGCTTTTTCAAGCAGACCCCCTTGAGTTCTTTTCCTTCTCTTGAGAAAAGCCCAGGCATCTCTTGAACTAATTTCTGCACTTTGCCTCAACCGTCTCCCCCGTAACTTATTCCATATGTTTGCTTGGCTTTGCCTTCTGCCACTGTTCCCTGTTTACTCCCAGCTCCTGAACCCTTAGATCATATCGCAGGGGCTCTTTTATTGACTTGATTGGATCATCAGCCTGGCTGTAAAGCTTCCCCAGCCAGCCCCTCTCCTGGGCTGCTAACCCCTGGCCCAAGACCCGAGAAAAATGTATTTCAGCACTGGGTGTATAAATAGATGATGCAGGTTAAATTTAAAATATATTGAACCTGATAACAACAGGTGCAGGGCTACAATTCATCTGCTGGAAACAAATGCCTCTTTCTGGAGGGGTGTAAGAGGAGAGGGGGTCCCTGTGGCTCAGCGAGCAGGGGTTCCTCCCCACTTGCTCCCCTCCTGCTATCCTCCTGCTCCCTGCCTGCTCCCCTCCAGCCCCGCTCACAGCCCCCACTGACTCTGTAAAAGTGAGGCTGCTTGTGCTGGGAGGGTAGCTGTTTCAGAGCCCCGCAGAGGAGGTCCTGGCTCTCCTCCAGGCTGCAGGATCAGCCAAAGGGCAGCGCGTGGGCTGTGTGCGGGGTGCCCAGGCAGGGCTGGTGTGGGGTCAAGCTGGGTACCCCCACCACCAGCTCCCCGTGGCTGCCCTGCTCCCTCTTGCCCTAGCACCAAGCACCAGTTGGGGCACATGTGTCCATCTGAACTTCCTCCTTGCCCGTTCTGATGCTGACATTGGGAATGGGCTGGATCTTGACACATCAAGCACCAGGATGTAGCTGCGTACGCTGGTCCCTGAGATGCTCCCTTTGCTTGCTGCAACCCATTGCACTGCAGTGACCAGGAGAAGCACCCATCACCCCTTCTCTTAAGCACAGGCACCTCAGCCTTGCACCCATGGGAAGCTTGTGCTGATGCAGGTGAGGTGAGGACCCCGCAGACTCCCTGCCATGAAGGCAGGGAGAGAGCAGCAGTCAGCACATCCCCAGCTGGGGGGCTTCAAACCCACCCTGTGACTACTCCTTCTACCAAAAATGAATGACAGGTGTTGTCATTGAACTGTGATAGCTACAGAGGAATTACACAGCAGTAATGGTAATAAAGGCCATAGACTGGCAAGGAGGGGAAGAACAGAACCTTAAAACACCTTCTTCTTGTGTTGTTTGATCCATGGCATGGCCAGCTTCAGAAGAAAAGGGCTGCAGTTAGGGGTAATTTTTCTTCCTGCAAAAAATACTAAGAACACTGCCTATGTTTATCAACAGTCGAAATTTCAGTTGCAGTGTCACACTATTAAAAAAGCTTGCCTGCTACTATATTTTATTTTATGACATGGAAACTTTGGAGGTGGTGTGGAACTCTGTGTCTGGGGAGTCTCACTGATAGCTGGAGCTCAGGGTCAGACATTCCTGTCCCTTAGCCATGCAGACCTCTGAGACTCTGGAGGATAAAGCGCTCATCCTCCCCTCTGCTTAGACAAAACATTTCTTGTGGATACAGATGGCCACGTGTCCACCAGCCTTGAGCAGGAGGCTGCCAGCTGCAAGCCCTGCTCAGATCACACTGCTGCTTTGTTTGAACTGGAGCTGTGCTGAGGAGCAGGTCTCTCTTGGACGGTCCTGCTGCTTGCTGAGCTGGTTGGAAACCCTTATGCAGCTTTCTGCTCCTAAGTCTTCTTCGAAATGCCACCTCTCATTCCTGTGGAGTCCAGCTGGGAAGTGAGGGCACCAGGACCCCAACATATCATCAGTCAATAGGCGACTCCTCCAGCTAGGTGCTCATGGGTCTCCTCCTGTAGACACATTAGCACAGTGACAGCCCTGTCATGTTACGGTTTTGTGCTTCCTGCCATGCGACAGCTTTGGGTTGCAAAGAGCTTAGGTACAAACCCACTTGACTGGACACATGCTTTTTCTGTGTTCTTTTCTGCCTGTCACTCCCAGAAACAATGGGGCTAAGGTGGTGTCCCTGTGCTCCATATACTGTATACCTCCCCAACAGCATCTTCCCGCAAATACAGCCCAGCCCTTGCTGCCTGTCACCTGTATAATAAGAAGTAGCACCATATAGCTTGAACTCTGGATGACACACAGAGGCAGCAGGAAGAGGAAAAATACGGGGCAGTTACGTAATCAGGACAGAAATAATTCGGTAGATGAAATCCTAAGAGAAGTAATCTGTCTTTTGAAATGAACTGGCAACTTGAAAAATTTTGAAATCTTCATCAAACTATTAGAAGCCTGAAGCGTGCGTGTGCTTTGTTTTATGGGTTCTTAACACACACAGGACATGCAAGTATAATTAAGGGTTTGCAGTCCATCTTCTTGATATTGGAGTTGGATACCGGAGACCACAATAAATAATCTGTAAATGATCCTTCAAAACCGAATAGTCTATCAATTAAAAAAAAAAGACTCTTGACATATAATTCACTTATCTATTTAATGTTATCCCCATTTGGTGCTGGAGGTCTAGATTAAAACCAGAAAATGTAGAGTTAAAACACACCTACCATAATATCATCCAAGGTAACTTTTATTAACTCCATGTGTAATAGGAAACTAAAAGGACTAGGAAATTATTTCTCATGGTCAAAGTCTAGAAGAACAGAAAATGTTTCCTTCCACTTAGAATGATACAGAAGCATTAATTGTCACAATGTGGTAGGTGTGCATCAGACCCATGAAAATACTCACCTGTACTTCTGACCTGACCACAACTTGCTGCTCATACTGTGTATGAACACAGAGGTTTCTCTGCACAGGTCTCCCCCAGCCCACACTTGCAAACACAGCTGTTTGGTTTTGGCTTCACTTTTAAGCAATTACCAGCTAAGCCCGATCCTCACTGTGCCAGAAAGGCAATGCTTGAGAAAGCGCTATCTTCTCCCCACCTTGGTGAGGAGAGGAAATGTGTTTTCCCTTATTTTTAAGCTTGTGGTTTGTTGAGCATACTTCTGACTTGTTCTGTAATACTCGCTAGCCGCGCTGGAATGATGCAACCCCTGCGTTGGTGCCAGTAGCTACAGCCTGGCCAGCTCCAGCTTGCAGAGGTTCATGTGGCTGGGGCCACCAGAGCCCCACTGCTGGTGGTGAGCTGGAAGATCACCACTTTGGTGTCACCTGCAGCTTGGCATTCCCAGTTTGCGACAGCCTGGTCTTTAGGGAGCACTGAACCACGAGTTCCAGTTACCAGAGGGGTAAGATGGGGGGAAAGACAAATGTACTGAAAACTGTGTGCTACAAGATGTGCGAAGCCCAGAGCACTCAGTCCCACTGCTTCAGTTGTTGCCTTATCACAGAGTCATAGAATGTCCTGAGTTGGAAGGGACTCATGAGGATCATTGAGTCCAGCTCCTGTCCCTGCACAGGACAACCCCACAGGTCACACCATGTGTCTGAGGCCTTGTCCAGTCTCTTCTTGAACACTGTCAGGCTTGGGGCCGTGACACCTCCCTGGGGAGCCTGTTCCAGTGTCCACCACCCTCTGGGGGAAGAACCTTTTCCTCATGTCCAACCTAAACCTCCCCTGGCACATCTTCCTGCCATTCCCTCGGGTTCTGTCACTGGTCACCAGAGAGGAGCTCAGCGCCTGCCCCTCCTCCTCCCCTTGTGAGGCAGCTGTAGCCCCGTGAGGTCTCCCCTCAGTCTCCTCCAGGCTGAACAAACCCAGTGACTTTAGCCGCTCCTCATATGGCTTCCCCTTCCAACCCTTCACCAACTTTGTTGCCCTCCTCTGGACATTCTCCAGTAGCTTTATGTCCTTTTTATCCTGTGTTGCCCAGAAGGGCACCCAGTGCTCCGGGTGAGGCCGCACCAGTGCAGAGCAGAGCCTTGCTCACATGAGCTGACCCCTGCTTAAAACTCCCTCACTGGCCTGATTTGAGACACTGTTGGTGATCCAGTATGTTGAGATTCAGGTCTTCTCCTGCTCCGGGGCTAAAATTCCGTGGTCTGACTCTACAGCCTCCCTGTGCTCGCATCAGGTCCTGGTGAACCAAGACTCCCTGCACCATCTGTGCTGCACAGGAGCTGAACTAGCCCCAGTTTAGGACTTCCTTGCCTGCTTGCATGTGGCATGGTGACAAGGGCCCAGGTGGTGACTGTCCTCAGGAACTCCAGCAACCCATGACCCACAGCCCCTCCAGTCCTTCCCTCTCCTGCTCCAGGGTTTAAATCCCCCAAATTCTCTCCAGCAGGCTCCCAGTGCTTCCACTCCAACTCCTCTTGCCACAACCCCATCATCCCACCCCTACAAGCCCCTCCAGGCCCAAAGGTGTGAGTACCCCTCCCTGCTTGCCTAGCATGTCCAGCCTTGGTCCTCCTTGTGCTTTGCAAGCCCCATCCAACCCCAGCTCCCAATGTGCCTGGGGATTGCAGTCCTTCCCTCCTAGGGCTTGTGGCTGCCAGCAGCTGAGGGGCTTCCTTGCTTTAGTAGTCACATCTAGACTCCTGCCTGTCCAAACAGCTGCAGCAGACACATGGACACATTTTTCAAAATGTTGGTCTGCCTGGGAAAGCCCTGATTCTCAAGGCTCTCTACAGCCATTACTGTGAATACTGCAGGCAGCAACTCTCCACACCATGCCACATTCCTTGGAGCAATAGAGATGAGGTCAGGTTGGGTGAAACTTCCAGGGATTTCAATTTTTTTTTAACAGCTGGCTCCAGCCCCTGAAACATCTGTCCAGCTGGAAAAGACTGCGGAGCTCACGAGATTCATTTCTACATTAGCTAGCCCCTAGGACCAGCACCAAGCTCCACCTACAAAAGTCAGGTCATCCCCATCTGTGGCCACCTCCCTTCTCCTGTGTCTTGCTCAGGCACTCATCCATCTTGTCCACCTTTTGTGATTTTTGGAAGAACTCTGCCGCCATGGCAACAGCTGTGTCAGACAGACTGACACACACCCATAACACTGGAGCAGATGCCTCAGAGTTTTTGCCATTATCAAATCTTTCCACTTCTCTCACCCATTAACTCTTCCAATACTGACAGTCCTATGTTTCTCGTGAAACCTCTGGTCTGGAGACCAGTTTGCTTTGCTTTCACTGGGAGAGGTACTGGAAGAGTTTCCAAATTTTTTGTCACACTTGTGAAGTTAAAATGTCAAGGTTAATCTTGAAGGAGGCTGGAACATGAGTTCTGAGGCTGGTTGACACCATTCAATGGGTGGGAGTCTGCGCATTTGCTAGCTACTCATTTGATAGATATCTCAAGAGCGCGTTAGCTGGTCCTTATGGGATTGTTGAACTATTGCATCCTAGTGGGCTTGTTTTTACACAGCTAAACCCTTTATACTTGACACCTCTCAACAAAAATTCATTTGGGTGTATGATGGGCTCAGGGACAGTGTATCAGTAGCTGAAGAAGCCTTTTATCCATCCCTTTTCACTCTGGTGCCAATGACTGGCTGGAAGGTATAACAAATTGGTTTCCAGACCGACTTGGAAAAACAAGGCAACCCCAGCCTGACAAATGGCTGCAGACCCCACTCTTGGTGTGTGGGAAGCCAAGGGTGAGGAACCAGCTGCTCCGTCTGCAGTTTTCCTCTTCCTTCTCCAACAGGTCTGGGAGGATAGGTCTTGCCTGGGGGTGCCAGCAACATCCTCCACACTGTGTGTGGGGACAACATCGCTGGACATGTCTCCAGCCCCTCCAGCGGCCAAACACCCAAGAAACCTGGCGTGTCTGTGACTTGTCACTCCTCCATTAGGAAGTGGCTTCAGTCCCAGCTCCAGAGACCTGGAGATCAAGCTGGGTAAAGGCAGACTTATCTCGGGGCATGGTGGCAACTGCAGGGCTCGTCTAGGGAAGCTGAGAAAATGAGCTGAGGCTGGGAGCTCTGGCTTTGAGGATGTGCATCTTCTGTGGGCAAGAGTGAATGCAACACAGACAACGATGCAGACCTTAAAAATGCAAATCTTCAGGCTATAAATTTACTACTCTACCCGAGGCAGTTGTTAGTTTTCCATATTTATTTATGATTCATTACAATCTGGATTTTTATAGATCTTCTACTTTAAGTTTTATATTTAATTGAATGAGAGTCCTCGTATCTTTCTGCATGCGCTTATGCGGTTTTCATTAACTACTGTGCAATCTAAGGAAGATCTTTGTTAACCAAAAATAAGGAATGTTTGTTGATGTTTAATGGAAACAATAACATTAAAATTACACAACGATAATTAAAACCACCCCAACTGCAAAAGCTGCTTCTTAATGAATCATATTAAGAGAGGGTTCAAGCATGTATTTATGATCTGGGTTGTGATTTATCGGCTAAATCCTGCCCTCGTACGCCTGTGTGAGGCTTTTGCTGATTTCCATGGGGGCAGCACGTGCAGGGGAAGAAGGCAAATTTTGAATGCGTGCTGATTCAGTGCTGGCAGAAAAGAACATGATTTTACTCTGACACAGTATATGCAGAACTAAACGTAACCCTTTATCCTCCACCATTAAAAACAGAGAGAATACGAAGCATGATGTTGCTGTGTGCCTTGATGCTCTTCTAGTAACTAGCTATCGGGATCTTTTCCAATGGATGGCCCAAACTCCCAGCAGTGATTTATCACTAATTGTCGCAACGGACCTAGAGCTGCAAGTGGTTTGCAGGGGAAACAATAACTGACGTCGGCAAAACCGCTTTCTCGGTCAGTTTGCAGGACCCAGCCTATTGCACAGCATTGCACATTCAAGAATTGGGGTGTCTTTTGTGCTGAAATTTCTCTATGCCATGCTGGCAGCAGAAAAGGCTTGCAGCAGGTGCAGCCATCGCTTGCTTTCCTTTCGAGGCTGGTTGACTTTTCCTGTGTGGAGCAAATGGGCCTCAGGGCGTATGAGGATCTGACCCAAAACATTTCTGATTTGTACAGAAGAATCAAGAAAGACAAGGCAATATTCACAAAACTAATAAGATATTATGACATTAATGATTTTTAATTAGTCAGATATAGATTTTTTTTTTTAATCTGGATACTTTTAGGGCACAAGCAGATAAGTGTGCAAATAATACCCCCAGGCACAGCATTTTGGAAGTATTTACAAAAAAAGACCATCTTTTGAAAGATGACCCATCTCCATCTATTCTAGAGCGAGCAGAGCTATAATCTTATTTGACAAACCCCTGATGGCTGCTTGATAGAGCTGCAAACTTGCATGAGGGGGGAGAATTTAATTTTCAAAGTCTGCCAGCAGTAACGAGCATGTTGCACAGGGCATGCTCTATGTCCCTCTAAGATTTCATGCACCTCTGCCTGGCCTCGTAGCCCCATCTTCCTCCCTCCCTCCCTCCCTCCCTCCCCAGGAGCTGCGGGGTCCTGGCTGTGTCCCCCCACCACAGCCAGCGGCACCTTCCCAGGCTGAAGCATTTTGCAGAGTGAACCCTGGAGCTGACTGCGAGCGAGAAGGGTGGGGGAGGCTGCAGACCCTGCTGCTTGCGCTTGTTTGCATAGGCTGCCAACGCAACTTGGAGAGTTATTTTTTAAAAAATGGAGCCCCCTAATGTCTATTTAAATCAGGAAAAATATACATCCTCTTCAGCTTTCCAGCTGTAGGCCTGGCCCCTCAGAAAGCTTCTTCAATTAACAAATATGAAGCAAGCGTCCTCCTTTCCCAGCACAATGCCGGCTACCACTATTATCCCTGGCCTCCCAATTATCTCCGAGAATCTTTCACTTAATGAAGTTTCTCTCCCTCCCCTTCCTGGCTCCCCAGACTCAGGGAAGCTTGCTGAACCAATTTAGCACAACGCTAGGAAGAATAAAATGTAACTGCGTTTTTCTTTCTTTCTTTTGCCGTGTAGTCGGCAGCTCCCTGCTCTGTTCTCAGCTGTGTCCTTCAGAGCGGCGCAGATCAGAGCATGGAAATGCATATCTTGTGGGTGCCGGGAGATGTGAATCATGAAAATGGAGACAATTCCTTCCCCTTGATCACAGTTTGCCCACTTTTTTATTGAAAGGGAGCCTTAAATAAAACTCTCACATCTGAACACCTCCAAAATTGGGAATTGGATCTAGGTTTTGATTGTAATTCTACCACCACCTTCGACAGTAATGGGTCAAGCCGGGCTTCGAAGGTGAGCCATTACCTGGTGGTGCCCTGTCAAAAAACAGCATAAATCAGGCTGGGACTGCAGTGTTTCCAGACCAGCTTCCAGCCTTGCAACATTGCCCAATCTTCTCTTTTTTTTTTACCCCGCGTCATTCCTCTTTTCTGCTTTTTCCTCCCCTCTGTGGTCACTGCTTTATTTTGCCTTCTTTTTTGACTTTAATAGGATATCTAACACTGCTGCCACTACCTTGCCTAAAGATTTTTCCTTTCCGGGTCACCCCACTCTGTAATAGCTTCTACCTATGCTTTTAACAGTATTCCTGTGATTAAGAGCAAAGAAGAAATATGTCTGCTAGTTTTTTGTCATTGTTGTGGGTTTTTTTTAAATATGCCACATTGCTGCTGTTAATCTTTCATGTTGGCAACACAGTGTGTCGTATTTAACACCACATCTTTGATGAAGAGAGGCAAAGGACTCCTTTGTCTCAACACCCCTTCCTCGTTGATAATCCTGGAAAGGATTTGAGCCCCCAAGAGCACCTACCACAATGCAGATTTCCCTGGTTTAAAACAAAGGTTTAGCCACCCTCAGGGATGCAATGATTGTGGCTTCTTCATGAGATAGCCCTACAGAAGGATGCATGCAGCAAGATCTAAGAAGAACTTAGCGTAGCCTTAACTGCCAGGCCCATGTGAGAGAATGAAATTTGGATGGTAATTTCCTGAAATTTCATGAAAACTCACTGGAAAAACAAAACCAACCAAACAAAAAACCAAATGGTCAGGACTGGTGGGAGTCAGTTTGCAGACCTGGGTATCAGTAGACAGTTGGGTTTCTGGCTGAACATTTTTCCCCAGAAACGTCTTCCTCCCTGCGAGAATGCTGAGCTCTCCCTGAGAAACTGGATGTGCTACCCTCCTAATTTCCATTTGTGCTTTCTGACACCGCATCCCTCTTCTCCTCATTGTCTCTGTGGTCCATGCTCTCGGCACAGCCCGGTGCCAGTCCCCTTCCCATGTGATTACTGCCGCTACAGTGATGGCACGCCATCCACCATCATGGGGTACCGAATTGAGCCTGGAGTCTGGCTGGAAAAAAGGAAGTGGGGTGAAGTGTGGGGGCGAGAGCTCTGATTAACTTCCTCTGCCAGGACTGCTGGACTTAAGTACCTGCGTGTTATTCTTGCAGACAGAAAATCTCTTTTGGGAGGGGGAGAATAGAAAATCGCACTAAAAAAATTACAGCTGATTGGCAGCTACTCCCCTCCTCTCCCTGAGGAAATCCTGATGTCTTTCAAATCAATGAGCTGGGCAGGGCTTTATCTGGGGGCAGGCTCTGACTTCACCTGTGCCTCAGAGCAGGCTGCAGGAGAGCAAAATAAATACGCTGAGTCCCCAGCTGGCTTTTTCAAAATGTAAGAGACCTATTTCAGCCCAAATGCATTTCTATGGCAGTTTATTCCAAACCCAGATCACATGCAGACGCTGCCTGTTGGTACCTTGGACGTGAAGGTGCCTTTTGAAAAGTGGTGCTGCGGAGCTGGCAAACAAAGCAAGCAAGTGATTCAGCATCTGGGGTGCTTGCGACAGGGTTCTGCCTCTACTCTCAAGCCCAGGGGCACAGATGCTGAGCTGCTAAAGCAAGATGATGCTCCTAGGCTCGATCCTGGCTCCGACTCTGTGCAGGCAGGGGTGGAAATTGCATTGGGAGCTGAAAGCTGGAGGTCCAGTAAGCTGCTGGCTGCCAGGTGAGACCCCCCAAAAGCACAGGTACCCAGAGACAGCTACCAGCCCAGGGAGCTGCTGGCTCCCCCTGACAGAAGTGAAGTCCTTGTGGGGATGATCTGGGCTGCCAAAATGTAGGAGGAACCCCAGCTTAGGGGAAAAGCATGCTGGAAGAGGAGGGAAGAGGAAGCACCATAAAAAGCAACCCACAATGAGCACATTTCCTGCTTTTACGGCCCATGAGCTCAGCACTGAGCCGGTACTTGGCAGAGAGGAGGCAGGGAAATCAATTCAGCTGGAGCCAACAGTGAGTGCAAGCCTGTCCTGGCCAGGTCCTACGATCCTTTCCCTGTACTGCCGAGGGTATTTTCCCCCTTTTCCTGCCACGTTGTTGAGTGCACCTCTTGTTTTCAGTGCATCTCTCCAGCGTGGTTACCCAGCTCAGGTCTCTGCAATGGAAAGCAGCGGGTGTGCAGCGGGTGCTGCCAGCCCTGCCACTGGGGATGGCCATGGGATGGCTCCTCAGTGGCAGCTGCTCAGTGTTGCTCTTCATCGCTGCTGAACACCAGGCTGCTCACCATCTTAGCTCCATAACATTTTTCTAACAGCCAGAGGCAGAGCTCCACAGGGATTTTTGCCTCTCTTTGGAAAGGGCTGAGTAAAGTAGGGAGAGAGAAGCCAAAACCATGGCAAATTTTGTTTCTAATTTCAGGTGGCCAATTTGTACAATTGGTTTTCCCTTGTATTTCACACTTTTTATGTCCAGTTTACAGCTCCCCTGCCTCCTGCCACAGCATGAAGTGCAGATCTAACCCGTCATCTTGCAAACTGGATACTCCACAAATAGAGACTTCATTGCCCAGGTCCTGGCAACCTGTATGAATTTTGGGTTAAGCCACTTTCCTAGCATTCAGTCTGAGCTCTGCGGCAGCGAGGGATACAAATTGGTGTGTCAAGCCTTTTTGCCTTAATCCTGTGACAGTAACGTGTTCTGTCACCCTCACTATCGATGGCCATTTTGGGCACTGAAGGATGCAGCAGTCCTGATTGCAACAGCCTAATTCTCTGCTCAAACCCTCCTGCCTTCCCCAGCACAGGCTGTTTGGGTACCAGGGAACAGCATCTGTTTCCCAAGGGCTTTAAAGGCTCTTTTCCCTCTGTTCTGGAATGACAGCAGCATTTTTTTCAAGAGCAGAAATGGTCACATGTCCAGTTCTGGACCAACACTTGAGCTTTTGTTTTTTTGGAAGTGGTTCGTGGTTTGACCGCTGGCCCAGTAAGGGGGATTCAGACAACAGTGTCTGACCTCTCGGTTTCCCTGCGTGCTGCCTCTCTGCATGGTGCCAAGGAGAGACAAGAGATCGGTCCAGCCTCCAGCCCAAGACAGGGGTGTCGTGTCCAGCTGTGGAGGCTGAGGAGGTCTGGCTGCCTCTCCTGCTTTACCAGTATCATAACCCAAAAATGAAGCCTATATCAATAGTGCTAAATAAAAGAGTGCAGAGGTTGATTCATGTCCCCAAGATAAGGGGCAGTAAATTGCTTGTATGTTGGTATTTCCTGTAAAGCAGAGTGGCTGTGCCTAAATAATATGGGCTTGGGTCTTCTCTGGGCCGAGAGGAACCAGCTCCTGTGGTCTTAAAATGTGACTATGACCCCTTGCACTTTCTTTTCAGTTTAAAGCAACTGAAGTAACAAGAGGGCTGTGTTGCAGCCCACCAGAGCTGACTTTTGTGGTACAAAAATTTATGGCATAGCATGTGGTACAGCTTAAAAGCTTAAGGGGTAGCTGAAGGTACAGGGTTTGCTGGAGTAGCAGTGGACATAGTTAGTGGGGCTAGCAGGAAGAGCCTAGGCTATTGCAGTGTTTGTTGTTCTGCCTTTTGGTGGTAAGACCTGGACCACTCTCGGTCCCCGTTTTTGGCAGCGACCAGGTTGTGCCCGGGCAGTGTTTTGGAGAGCACTAGCTCATACGTGGGTATGCTAAGGGTCAGAGTCAAGGAGCAAGAGGAACATTCAGCAGTGGAGATGATCCCCTGCCCCGCACTCCAGCTCACTCCCTGGCTGTTTGTTTAGCAGCATGCTTGTACCCAGAGGGACCAAACCCAGCTGCACAGGACTTGTGATGGCAGCACTCCCTTTTGCATCCTCAGCATGGTCCATGTTGCTTCTTTTTTTTTGAAAGCAAAAGTTTTTATTTATTTTTTGACAAACAAACAAACAAAACCAACACACACAAACAACCCCTCCACAAATGAAGATACAACCAGAAGGAAGGCTGCCAACCTTTAGATGTTACTTTGGCCCGGCAGAGCTTTTGGCAGTGATCACCACCAGCTGAGCTAATGGTGTAGCTGGTAGCTGTAGCAAACCATTCTTTACCGGCTGAATCAGTGTCTGGAAGGATGGAAGATACGCATGTTGCCCAGGTCTGAAGACGATCATGACCTCTTCTCAGGTGGTAACTAACCTCTGCCCCCTGAGGTGACTTTTGTGTGTTTCCTGCTCCTGCCTTAATGCTCTTTTTCACCTGTCCCAGCTTGGGGCTCCCTTTGCCTTTTCTGCATGCTAACACTGGACACTTTCCATTCCTACCCAGGCAGTGCTTGGAGGAGCACTGCAAACCTGTGTCATCCTGTTGATGCTTACATCTCCAGAATCCAGGTCCCTTTGAGAGCCCAGAGGAGCAAGAGCAGGGAAAATTCGGCTCTGCCACCGCTGCCCTGTGGCCAGCCCTGGCAAAGCAGCCTTGGACCTGCAGTGGCTGCAGCCACCACTTGCCCTGGGCTGTGCTGAGGCAGGAATGAAGATCGTCCTCCAGAGGGTTAGTGCAGACCCATGTTGTAAATTTGCACAGGGCCAGCAAAATATGATTCCTTTTCCCTTGGCAAGTGCAGAGATCCCTGATGCAAGCCCTGAAAATGCTCAAAAGAGGTGCTGGCAGAATAGTTTTAGCAAAGACAAAACTGAAGTTATTTTCTTCCAGCCCCATTCAGAGAGCCAGCTGAATCATTTTTTGAAATGCTTCCCTAAATATTCAGCCGGAGATGTGGAAAACATCTGCACAAATATGCAAAAAGAAAAGCTTGTGAGGACTCTGATGTGCCATGCACTGTATTAGAGAAGGTTCAGTGCAGCTGTCCCTGCCTGCTGCAGCTCTACCACACCGCCCTAACCTCGGGTTTTATGTAGCCTGGGTGTCCTTGACCAGCACAGTCAACCTCCGGATGAAATGTTGTTATCTCTGCCGTGGAGAAAACACTTCACAGGCTCGCTCTGACACTCGGTCATTTGTGTAGTACTGAAGGGTGGAAAGTGTTACACATGTGTTATGTGTTATTATTAACTCAGGGAGTTTCTGATTTCTAGTACCATGAAGGATAGTCACAGATGTACAAGGGTCTGCATAGTTTATAACAGACGTAGGCTAGAATAAGGATAGTCTTGAACTTTCTGTTGGCTATTTTTAATTCAAAACCAGATCTGGAACTGAGATTCAGCCTTTGCTCTTTAGTTACCCAGATAATAAAATTAAGACCAAAACCAGATGAACTTAGGAAAAGGTAAGGTTCAGATCATATCAAAGACTATACCTCAGGCCCAAATTTAATATGCTGATACTTTTTCTCCTTGCTTTTAATCTATGTGAGGGACTTCCTCCTCCTCTTTACAGAAACCAGGTGTTGTGTATTCCTTTTTCGCTGGCATTTCATGGCAACATGTATCCTGGTTTATGTGCCTGATCTTCATTCCACAAAACAAAAAAAGGGAAAAGAAACCAGTATTTCTTGCAAGCACTGAAATGACAACAGTGGGTGGGGGCAAGATTCAATGCAATGGAAAGCAGATTAGATTAAGCAAACTGTTGAAAATTTATTCTTCTGGTTAATTTTATCTGTAAAATTGTCCTAAAGACTAATATTGTCAATTCTCATTTGGCTCTGTAGGACCCTGCGTGAATCCAAATCCATCCTTTTTTGGCAGGCCTTTTTATCACCAGTAGTACAGTGACATCTAAGTGTCAAGAAGATGGGCCAGTCAGAGCATAGAAAATTGATTTGAGCAGCACCATCCCCCCTTGGCTGGCTGTAGATAAACAGTTCAGCTAATACGCTGCTCCCGACCTCTTTGGGGCTGTATTTAAATATGATCTAATACGGCAGCTGCTTCACTGGAAATGCTGAAAGTAAAGTAGTTCCTGAGAAGTTTTGTTTTTCTCTTACATTTTTAAAAGGCGAGGCAGAATATTAAAAAAAGACTTGCAACAGTGAGAGCCTTACACATGAAGACCTATATGTCATTTGCTGCTTAATTTTTTTTTTTAACACTGAAAATGAAGGAAACTAGTCTACATAAAACATAAAGGCACAAAAGCACAATTAAGCTATCTTAGCTCTTTTTCTTTCCCAAAGTTTGCTTTCCAAAACACCTGAGTAATTGATACACTTGAGACATTGTTTTAGAAACAATTTGCACAGGTGCTGATAGCAATGGTGCTCAATACATCCCTCCCTTTGAGCTGCTACCTTCGGGGCTGCCATCGCTCTCATTTCCACTCTCAAAACAGGAGCTGAACACAGAGCATGAACCAAACCATGCCCAAAATACTCCTCCATCAGCCAGCTCTTTAAGCGAGTGCTGCAAACAGGATGGGGAGCATCATGCACAGCTGCGTTCTGCCTGGGTGTGACGGATGCACTCGACTCACCCCCAGCCAAACCAGCAGCAGTTTGGTCCAGGCTCCTCTGGGCCTGAGCCGTAGCCAGGCCAAGAACTCATTCCAGGAGACCCACAAGGAAGCAGAACGGCACACTGAACGCCAGTAACTCGTGGGTGCAGGGAGTCTCGTGTGTACTTTTCCTACTGTATGCAATTTGACTACGAGTCAACCACTTCATTCTATAAATACAACAGCCTGGATGAGCCCACTTTGAGCTCTCCCTGCTAAATAAGTGAGCTGTATGGCAATGGTTTTACTACTCACAGGTCAGTGGATAAGCCCAATTTAAGCTCAATATTAGTCATTTAGCTTAAGTAGATGCATACTGAGTGTAATGGATTATTTAGAAAGATAAGGTTGTATGATTTTTAATATACTCTTTGATTCACGTTACTTGCTAGACTAGATTTGCTAAAATTTTACCGAGGCAACTGCAGACTACACTAAATGCTTGCAAGATAAAGTCTAGCTTGCATCTTGCTGGGAAGGATGGAACTGACTAGGAAAACAATGATGCAAGGCTAACACAGAGACTTTACAGACATGTGCAAAGCGAGGCCTATTTTGCACTTTGCTGAGAAGGAAGGATTTATCCAGACACAACAGCACCTGCAAGGTTATGGACCAAAACCAATGTCTACAACTGAACAAAACAAAGGCCTACGTGGAGTCAGAGAAAAAAGGTCCAATGGGGAGCAAAAGGACCTGGTGGTGAAATATTGCTATTGGACTGAATCACAGTGCAGATGGTCTGTAAAGATATAGAAGTTTGTAGTTTTCTATGCTTGGGGAACCTCTGCGCAGGTACCCAGCTTGAGCCAGCCCTTCTGCTATTCTACTCCATTAAATTTTTTATTTTCTAAGAATTTTGTCACCTGAAATTTTGCTACTGGAGTTCTAAAATACAGACTGGGGAGCAAACAGTTATTAGGGAGAGAACGCCTGAAATTTTGCTTCGAGAACAGGTACAGGCACCTGGAGAGAAGGTAAGCAGCATTTGGCTTGGCAGATTTCCCCCATGCAGTAAAAAATTGAGTGAACCTGCCACCGAACTCTTTTAAGTTGCGCTTCTCTTTAAGAAATCTAAATATTGTTCTGAAGTAAGCAGAACCCTAAAATTCCTCCCCTGTGACACTGGGGCATGAAGCAGGTAGTTGCGTTAAGCCAACAAGAGAGTGCCCCATGGCTCTCCTGGGAGCTACACACCCCACTCTCTGTGGCTAAGGTAAGAGGACAGCACCCTTCAAACCTGTCCCCAGCTGTGGTCAGACCCTGGGCATGGGACGTGGTGGCATTGCACTATAGATTCATAGAATCACAGAATGTCCTGAGCTGGAAGGGACCCAGAAGGATCATCGAGTCCAACTCCTGTCCCTGCACAGGACAACCCCACAGGTCACACCATGTGTCTGAGGCCTTGTCCAGTCTCTGCTTGAACACTGTCAGGCTTGGGGCTGTGACACCTCCCTGGGGAGCCTGTTCCAGTGTCCACCACCCTCTGGGGGAAGAACCTTTTCCTAATGTCCAACCTAAACCTCCTCTGGCACATCTTCCTGCCATTCCCTCGGGTTCTGTCACTGGTCACCAGAGAGAAGAGCTCAGGGCCTGCCCCTCCTCCTCCCCTTGTGAGGCAGCTGTAGCCCCGTGAGGTCTCCCCTCAGTCTCCTCCAGGCTCAACAAACCCAGTGACTTTAGCTGCTCCTCATGCGGCTTCCCCTCTAAACCCTTCAGCAAATTCATGGCCCTCTTACAGACACCCTCCAGTAGCTTTATGTCCTTTTTATCCTGTGTTGCCCAGAAGGGCACCCAGTGCTCCAGGCGAGGCCGCACCAGTGCAGAGCAGAGCGGGACAATCCCCTCCCTGCCCGGCTGGCCATGCTGGGCTGGATGCACCCAGGACACGGGTGGGCCTCTTGGCTGCCAGGGCACACTGCTGGCTCGTGTTCAACTTGCCATCGACCAGAACCCCCAAACCTGTAGCAGGCTTGTTGCTCTGAGCAGTGAAGTGCCAAGGGCACAGAGGCAGCCCTGCTCTCTGCAGAAAGGAGCATGAGTTCCCATCTGCTTTGGGTGTTCACCTGTTTTTTGATGAAGGAGCCACTGCACACAGAGGGAGGCAGGAAATCTGTACAAGCCAAAGTCTGCCACTGGGCTCTCCCTTCTTTTCTTCCCATTTTGAAATCAGGGGACTGGAGTGCTCCTGCCATTCATCTTCCCTCTCACCTGCTCCCGGGGCTGCCATGCTCCATGCAGTTTCTTCAAGTGCTGTCATCCCCGCAGCATCCGAGTGCCTTCCAGTAGGGCATTACGCGAAGCGACTAACATCTGTCACATGTGGCTCATTCTTTCCCTCAATCAGCCTCAATCAGCTTTTCCGCAGGCAGCACTTCCTATCTGCAAATAACAGCCATCACAGGGGCTGGCAGGATGGATGCTCTCTTCTCTGCATCTCCTTTCCTGGCTTTATTCTGATTTTCTCCTGTTTCTTTTCATTACCTTTTGTTTTCTTCCTGCTCACCACCACCACTACCATTATATGCCTTTGTCTTCCATGTCCCCAATGAATCTTCACTTCTCTTTTTCCCTATCCCTTTCCTTCATCTGTTTTCTCTTTCTTCTATTTCCCTCCACAACCACCCTCGTCTTCCCCTCTTCCCACCACGCTGATACCCCTTTACCCACCACCTTCCCCATGTCCAGTGCTAGGACAGCTAGGTGCAGGGCTGGCCACTGCCTCCACTCCAGGTTGTGTTGTTGTGGTAGGAGAAACCTCACAGCCTACTATGTCCCACCAGTCCCTGGGATTTCTTCATTCAGTCAGTGCCCTCCATACACTGGTTCAAACTAAAGGCATATGGGGGAAAGACAGCCAGGTATGGTCTCATACATGAGGTTCTACCCACCATCTCAGGAGCAGACTGTGATTAGGAAGCAGAAGACTGTTTGCACCCATGGCCTGCTCATGCCATGCTGGTGGCTTTTGACAAGCGTCCTTGGACCCAGTGTCTTGTTCTTGTTGTCTGTAAAATGGGAACAGTGCTACTGACTGCTTGGGCTCAGTGTTTGAGGGCATATTACTCTCAGGGTAGGATGAAACCCTGAGGGCAGAAAGCAGATCCCAAGCTCCTGTCTGCCCATGACTGGGATAACATCATGGGTGTCCGAGTCAAGCTAACTCAAATTTGATCTCCCGTTCCAACCAAAGCAAATGCCTCACTCGCTTTCCCTACCTTTGAGATAGAAAACAACATCTGAATTAAACATGAGAGTGGAGGTGCCCTCCCTGGTCATCAAGTTCAATTTCTTGCTACGGGCGGACGAGGTGCCATTATAATCCCTTTCACAAATGTGTTGAGTTGGATGTTAGAAACAGGGACTTATTATCCCTCCCCTACAAAACAGCTGATGCTTCAGAATTTAGATGTGTGAGAAAGGAGCACAAGGTGCTTTTTTTCTCAGCTGAAATTTCCGCTATAAGGGAGACAATTTACTGGAAAACTCCAACATTCTGCTCGTACTAAGCAGTCAGAAAAGTCTGGATTTGAGATGCAGGTCACTTTATTAAAAAAATAGTCATATAGGCGTACACAGAAATACTTATTTGAGAGTAATCTGTACAGTTTTTCTATAATATTACCTTAGATGGACAAATATCAAGAGAGAGCCTATTTACTGGCAGATGCTTTTAACAAGAGCATCGCCTACATAGCCCTCTCATTTAGCAGAGACATTTGATCCCACACCTGCTCGGCTCCAATCTATTACACAGCATCTTAGCACTGGCTGCAGTTTTTGCAGACTGAAGTTTGCTTGCTTGTACTGACTTTAACCAATGGTCAGCCAAGAGGAGACAGTTTTAGAAAATCAAAACATTTTGTGATTACATTTTGCCTCTTCATTTTAAATGTTGTCTTGCTTCCAAACTTGCTTGTATCTCCTCCTCTGTGAAGGTGCTGAGTAAGAAGCCCTGCTTGCTGGGCTGAGCCTGAAGGGCATATCCCTTCCCTCTCCTTCAGTTTTTGATTATGGATGGTGAATCAGTGAAAACGGAAATATTCCTACAGCTCTAACCTTTGCTTCCAGGCCATATATGCTGAAATGCAGATTCCTGGCCTGTACTATAGCTCTGCACTGTGCTCCCACAATCAATGTGAGTGGTTGTACGTTGTTTCCCATCCCATCTCATCCAGTGGATATAACCACAATCAGTCTGCACTTGATGTGCTTCAGGATGCTGGCACCAGGACCAAAAGACAGGTTTGAGTGTGCCTGTTTCTGACCTACTCAACATTTGCAATGAATTCACACCCAGGAAAATCCCATCTCTGTCATTTAGGGCTGATGAAGACATGGCACAAGTCATCTCCTGCTGACATGGAGCAGCATCCTTGAGCCAACTGCAGATGGTGGGAAGCAGCCCCCAGCCAGCTGAGGGATGCAGCTCTGAGGTGCAGCACGTGTCATTGCTGCTTTCTGGCACAGGGGCTGCCTGCCCGAGGAGGATGCCCAGAGGTACCGAGGGGGTCAGAGGTGCCTTCCTCTGACAGCCAGCATCTTCCCCCTTGTTCACACTCAGCTCCAGGCAGCTGGCTTCTTGCCCAGAGCTGGTTTCTTGCAAGCCCTGGGCCAGCTGGTGGTGAGTGGGGATCAGCAGAAAAGCAATATACAGTCTTCGTGTTTTGGCATAAAATTCCTGGTGCCTCTTCAGCTCGGCCGCTAGCAAGCACACAGGTGGTAAGGAGGAGTGGGACACCCCCTGGGAGCTAAGGCTCCTTTTGGGCAGGTACCACTCCCAGCACCACCACGAGCCAGGTTCGCTTGGGGACATGCCAAAAGGCAGTGGGAACAGCTCGGTTTCCTCTTGTTCTTCCCTTCTCTGATGAGGTTGTGCTGCTGCTGAATTCAAGGTGTTGCCTTGGCTGGCACAGATACTATCTCAATGGAAAGGCTGTTTCTTGCCGCTCAGTGAGCTCACCTTACCAGGCAGTTAAGATTTGTCTTTACTTGCGCTTTGTCATCTCAGCAGTGGTGCAAGGTGGTGGGAGCCAGCTGCTCTGCTGTCAAAGGTGGTGGCACTCCTCCCGTAGTCATTTAGGCTAAATCCGAAAAGGTGTGTGAGAGATGCTGTACCACATGCCCTCCCTGCACCCTCCTCATAAGGAATCCTTCTCAATAGAAAAAGCCCAAGGGATGTAAGGAGAGCTGGGAGGCAGCTGATCTCTGCCTTTCCCAGGAGCTGGGAGTCGGGACTGTCACAGCCTGATCCATCTCATGCCGCTTGTGAAAGACGATGTAAACCCTCCGCTCTTACAGAGTTAGACTGCCGCAGAGCGGGGACCTGGGAGGGCAGAATGGGGCTTAGCGCGCTGAATTACACTGCCAGCACCATGCTCTCAGCATGACAGGCAAAGGGACTCACTCTTACGCCTGGTTTCCCTCCTCGGGAGAAGAAAGGAGTGTCAGGAAAGGAAATCAGGGTTAATCCAGGCAGCCGGCTCAATGGCTGGCACGAGTACGCGTCTGTCCTTTGTACTGTCAGCTTGCAGCAATATCACACTCGTGCAGAGGGTGTTGCTCTGGGGCATCAGTGTAGAAAGAGCCAATCAAACCCTATTTATCGGCTTTGCCTTCTCAAAGGCCAAGCTGACGCAGCACTGGATTTTTATTTTACTGGTTTAACACCAGGATTTATGGGTCGTATCCAACCGCACATTGCAGGGCACCATCTAAATAAGTATTTGTTATGTCGGAAGGGGTCTGGAAGGCAAGTGGTGTGCTTAGCGCCATGTAGCCCCTTGTCCTTAAGTCAGCTGCACACAGGCAGCCCAGCTGTCACCAGGAGAGCTCACCCCTCAATTTTACATTGCTATGGACAGGCTGGTGAGCAATCTCTGCCAGGGACACACATCCATCAAGTCAGCAGCTGGCAGGCTGCTCTCCCTGTGAATGCTGTGCCTTGAGGCACTCAGGGCTTCGTTGGGAACCTGAAGCTGTACACAGACCTGTTCCTGCCCAGCCTCAGGCACTCCGCATCCGTGGCAGCAATATGAACCGTCCATGGTTAATGCCGCTTAAAAATGCGTCGTGTTTCCAAGGCTGCACAGGGAACACAGCTTGTGCATGAGCCATTGCTTCCTCCGACTGTGCTCCAAGGAAGCGCTTAACCACCTTTAGTCTGCCAGGCAGGGAGCCGCTCCTGGAGGAAAATGAGAATGGGGCAAAAAAGAGACTTGGGCAAGGCTGATACAACTGGCTTGGGGGGTGGTATTTTGATGCCTGACACATAGGCTGCTGATGCAGTTCTTCAGCTACTCGGCATTATCTGCTGTGCATCCCAGCCTTCTCACTGCCGACAGATGATACGTCCCTCGGCCATCAGGCAGGCAGAAGATGAGAATTGTCTTATTGCTTTTGATATATTCCCATAATAGGATTCAGTGGAGCCTTTGCTGGGGAAGAACTGGTGGTTCACATTTCTGCTCTCTTCTTTGTTTGTTCTACTTAATCAGCATTAGGAGAGGAGCTAAATTTCTCTCCCTCTCCCTATGTTCCTTGTGCAACTTTGAATTGCTGCATTTTCTCTATGTACAGGGTATAGTGGAAAGCAGAAGTGAAGACCTCTATGCTAATCTCACAGTGAAGAAGACAGGAGCACAAGAAATTCCTGCCTTAAAATAAAAATATCCCTCTCCTTTCAGCCACAAAATTTCAATAAATTACTGCTCCAGCTTTCTGTGCCTACTTCTTCATTTCTGCTCTGTTATTTACTGACCTAGACCATCATGGGACGATGAGGTATTTTATGTATTGAGGTTCATTTCTTTGCACAGATATGCATCTCTTTCCTTTATTCCACACTGCCCCTTTTTTATACCCCTAAAGCTCTCTGTTCTCTCACTAATAAGAAATCTCACATCAGACGTTTGCCTTTCAGCCTTCGGTTACATCTCGCATCATCTCTGACTTCAATGACATGTCTCAAACGCGACGCAGGACGGATTCTGTCTGAACCAGAGGAAATCAGGTGCGATATCACGGTGGGCTCCCCTGGTGCCTCGATCCGCTGCTCAGGCTGCACCCCTGAGTCAGAGCCCAGGGAAAGGGCAGGAGCAATTCATTAAAAACCCACCGCCATGCTCTGGCGCGCAAGCCTGAATGAATGTCACCGTTTTCATTACGGAAAAAGAGAGACCAAAGAGAAAACGTGACAAAGTACATCGCCTGGCTGTTGATCTTTAAGCAACAGTGTGATTAGCAGCATCTTCCCTTTACATTTCAAAGCGCTGGAGCACAATGGCAGGGAGATAAACATCCAGAGGTGCTGCCTGCTGAAAGGCATCTTTCTGACAGCGCATAACTGCTCTCCTGCCTCCCTCACCAGAAAGAACATGAGGTTTTAGTCAACGATGAAAGAGAAAAAGCCACACTTTATCTACGGTAAACAGTTGCCTATTTGTATTTGTTCTTCCCCTAGTGAGTTCCATCTTTGAAACGGCGGTCCCTTGCCATGCTTGTGTCAGCCGGGAGGCTGAAGCCATTCTCCCACAGACTTACAGGGCCCTGACTCCTTCTCTGAGGCAGCTGCAACTGCTGGGAAAAATAAAACATTCCCAGTTTGTCTCTTCACCTGTGCTTTTCTCTCATCCATCTCCCAGGAAGAGGCCGAACCTGCTCCCACGAGGCGGCCAAATGCCAATAACGAAGTCTGCACCCTTCGCACTTTCCAATCAAGAAAACACAGCCCAGCTCCCTTGCTTAAGAGTTATTTGCTGTGACAGCAGCATAAGCTTAGACAGGATTAAAAAAGAAAAAAAATAAATAGGAAAAAAGAGAAAAACCTTTCCTGCTTCTGAAATTACTTGCAAAGTCACCTTTTTAATGCTAACACAAAATGCGCTCAGCCACTGATTTCAGCAGACCATATGCTGCCACTGCTGCTGGCCAGGTCCTAAGGGATGAATTTTTTTCCTCTTCAGCAAGCCTCCAGAAATGTCATAGAAATTTATATGCTTATTCACAGAGCCAATAAAGCAGAAAACCGGTGTTTCAGCTATTTTTGTTTTGTTTTGCAGATGGACAGTAAAAGACATAAATCTCCATCCCACCACCTTAGCACCCTGCTTGGCTCCCTCTTTTGTGCCGAACCACCAGCCCAGCAGGACTTGCCCGTGGCCCAAAAACCAGCCCTCCTCTTCACTTAAAGAGAAGCAGCAAAATGAAGCAGCAGGAATCTCCCACAACATTGCTGGTGCCTCGGACTGCTGAGCTCAGGCATAATTTTCCACGCAGCCACCAAGGCGGGACAGCTTTTTTTTTTCAACATCTTTGATGGAGGAAAAAAGCAATCTGCACGCCCTGGGGCTGTCCCTGTTTCTACCCTCCCTGTGTCAGCTCTGACAAAACACACTCTGTCCTCCCATGACGTTATCTGATGTATGCCCCGATTTACAGCGCTGTGCTGCTCACCTCCATAAATCAGGGCAGAGCCCCGGGGGGAGCCTGGCTGGCCCCCTTCTGAAATGCATGTGGGTTGCAGACCTGGGTGATATTTTAGAGAAGTTTGACGTTTAACCTCAGGAAAAGCCATATGCAAAGGGGCGGGGGGGACGGTGGCTAAATCTCCCTCCCAGCTATATTTGCAGTCACGGTGCAGGATGGAGCTTGAAGCCCATTGGAAAACTTGCCTTTCACGGCACATCACCAGGGAAATTTAGGATTAGTGACCAAGGCCTGTTGGTTTGCTGACTGAAGGAGGCGGCAGGAGGGCTCACGGCTGAGAGCAGGAGGTGGTTTTATTTCAGCGGATGGCCCTGCACTTCCCAAGGGAATTGTCCTGGGAGTCATCCCCTCTCTGTCCCAGCATTTCCCCCACTGTTGTTGTTTCCTTTTCCAGGCAGGGCAAGCCTGGGTCCCACTCCAAACCCACCAGCATCAACCCCAGTGACCCTCCATCAATGCCAGAGGGGCCCATTGCGCGCCGCTCCAGGGGAGCTGTGTCATGCTGGGGAGAAGAGAAATTAGGAATAAACCCAAATCCAGCGGGAAGAGAGAATTGCACCTCTGTGCCTCATGCAAGGAGCTCGACTGTTTACTCAGGTCATCATCCTGGCTAATAACGGCAGGCTAAATATTTAGCTAAGATCTTAACAATAGTGAGGAGCTCAGCAGAAGGAAGCCAGCAGAAAGCAGGCGCTTTCCCTCCAAAGTCTGTTTTCTCCTTATTTAAAAAGGAGGAAATAGGTCAGCTGTCGTAGCCGCCAAGGTCAGAAGCTCAATTTGTATTTCGGAGCCCAGGAAAGGTGAATGCACCAGAGCTACATCCCTGATGGAAACAATCACTCATTCTAATAAGGCTGGCAGAGGCTGGAGCCTGCCTTGTTCAGATACAATTATTACAGCCCGGGTGTCAGATTACTGAATCTGTTAGCCGGGAATCAGCTGTTATTTCAGAGCAAGGCAGCTATCCTGCAAACAGTTGTGATGGACGTCATGCGTGACGCCTGGGTTCTGCTTACCCCGCTGGTACAGAGAGGCAGGAGGGGGCCAGGACTACCTACACCGCTAAAGGAAAAGCCCGTGGCAGTGACCTCTGGACGCAGCCACATCTATCAGATCATGACAGCAGCATTCAGATGACTGGGGAACATCGTGACCAAAGGACTCGATTTTCTGAGAACGGAGATCCTGAACTTGTTATAAATGCAGCACACAGGCTGCCTGTGTCCGGAGAGAGCCGGGGTGAGGACCTGGTGCCAGTGTGCATTTTCTGCCCCAGAATAGTTTGGGAAAGTCTGAATGGGGAAGGAGGGAAGCGATGCTCGAGTCAGTGGGGAGCTCTTTGTGCAGGAGCTAAAATAAGAACCACCTGTACCCAAGAAGAAAGACAAATTGCTGGTTAACAGAGCATTCCCACCCCAAAGCACAGCTTAAAAAACTATCTGTGCTACTTCAGCAAGAACAAGAGCCGTGCCTGCATGGTTCTGGTGGGGTCTCCCTTGGAGCAAGCCCAGCCATCCTCAGACCCAGCACGGAGCAGGCAGCTCCCAGGCCCGCCCCCTGCCCTGCGTCTCTTCCTGGCAACAGGCAGTTTTACTAATGATGCCTTTTTTATCTGTCCCCCACTGTGGACAGGATCATCTTCTGCGCTGCATTGTGAGAAATGAATGGTCACAAAACATTTTAGCTCCACCCCCCAACACTGCTGGTTCAGAGAGGCATATCCAAGCTCCCTGGCTCTGTCCCACTAACACACAGAGGCTAGGCGTTGTAAAATGTGATTTTTTTATGCTTCTCGGTCCCCATCTTCATTTTAAGCACTCTTTTCATATATTGGTGAACACGGTATTTTCTACACAACCCAAACGCTCACTCAGTGAACCCCAGTGTCCTCCAGGAGGAGCACAGGGAGCAGGAAGGTGACAGGAGGGACAAGTAGTGTCAGAGGCTTGGGGCTGTATGTGCTAATTGTCATTTGGGTGGTTTTGCCCTGTTAATTCTCCATAGAATCATAGAATCACTTTGATTGGAAGAGACCCTCAGGATCATTGAGTCCAACCATAGTATCACCACTGATATAACAAGGTCAAAATAAAAATGCAGTATTACACTGAGTATTTAGATGGTTTTGCGATGTTCTGACTTCATTAAAGTGAAAGTTTTGAGAGAGCCACCTATTTAATATATGTGAGATGAAGCCTTCCAATATTAATAAAATCAGGAAGGTCTCATCTTGTCAAATACGTCTTTGCACCACTGCTCTTTTGTTTTATTAACATGAGAAAGTGCTCATCAAATCTAGAGGCCAGCTTTATGGGAGGTTTCCCACAAGTCTGGGACAAGAGCAGCATGAATCATACAGTGCAAGGAGACTGTAGGTGCCTGTGAAGGACCACCACAGTGAGGGCAAGGCCACAGGGTGCAATCTGTTCAGTTATGAAATGCAGACATGAGCAAGGGAAACAGGATCTCCAGTTAGGTTAATGGTGAGGAGTCTGTCCGAGGATAAAGTTGCTCCACCTACTGACAGAGTGATTATGGGCCATCGCAACATCCCCTGATAACTGGGAATGGCACATCAGGTCTGTCTGTGGAGGTCATTTCATTATGAGCATGAGCAACTGTTTCTTGGAACATCTTGTTTTGACACCAGCAGAGGAGAAGACAATTTTCAGGTTAGTGAGACATGATCATTGGGTGTTGATAGAAATCCTACACCACCTCCTAGACTTGGCAAGGGAGAGCTGTGTGCAGGTGTGGCTTCTCAGGAACTGCCCCAGAGGCAATCCCATTTGGCAATGGGCTTATTTGAAGTTCAGCATCACGATAGGAGAAGTTGTCAGCAGCAGGCTGAGAACCAGGGATGAGTGGAAGAAACTGTGGCAGCGGAGCAGACAGTTTTGGCACCTTCCTAAAAATCCTGGCATCCCTATAAGAAGTGCATCAGGTCAGAGAGGCCAGAGCAGTGTCTTCTGGGTCAGCATTGCCACCCTACTATGCATTGCTCAGAATGCACATCCCCCACACCTCCAAGCCTGGCTGGACACCAACATTGCCTGGTGGAAGCAGTGTGGGTTATGAGGTCCAAGAGGAAAATGTCCTGCTCAGAAGGCGTGTGCAGCTCTGAACCACCGAACAGGCAATTAACAAAGGCACTACCACAGCAGAGCAGATCCTTTTAGCATTTACCTTAGAGGACAAAGCAGCCAAAGGTGCAGAGGGCAAAGGGTGGGATTTGGGACATAACTCCAGGCACAGGCCATGGGGAGGTGGGAGACAGAATACCCCAGATCCGCGGCAGATTCTTCTGCCTTAAGCCCAAACAAACTTCATGAAACTGACTGCAGCAGCCTTTCCTTCTGGTGACCAGCAGGCATTCATCTCACCAAAGGGAAAATGGAGCCAGGAATTTAAACCAAAGAGGCTGGCAAAGCAGGAGGCCCTGGCCCCACAGGTTTAGCTGCTCAGAACACATTGCAAAGGCAGCAACAGGACCCTGACAAAGCAGGGTAAAGCTCTTTCTCCTGCTGCATTTGCACACAGGAAGGGAAATGCCAGAAAGTGCAAGACCAGGGCTTGCAGGAACTTTTCTTTATTAGAGCAACAGCTCCCCGGATGAAGAGACCCTTGAGTGGTCTGCAGAGAGTGCCACGCTGTGCACCACTTGTCCATCCAGCGGAACAGTGCAACTCCTCATCTTGGCGAGGTGGGGTGCTTTGGGGATAATGAACCATTCTACATTACTGTGCCCATCAGGGAAAGTTTTCTCCCCAGCCCGAGCACTTAGCTGTTGGCTTGTGTCCTGAAGCACGAGGGCTAATATCCCTGGCACATTTTTACCATAGAAATGAAAGAGAGAGGGTATTTTTCGATTCAATAGGAAACAAGTGAATAATAATTCTGTGAAGCCATGTAGTGGAAAGAGAGAATTTGAGCGCAACAAGAAACAGGATTTTAAAATTTCATCTGCACAGCAGAAGGTCCTGCCAATTGAACCGTTTCCAGTAAACAATCTGCTAAGTCTGACAGTTTGAAGGAATACCAGACTGCCAGGAGTGAATAGCCTGGGATTTTTAAGAGGTTTATTTTTCATTCGAACACTTTTGTTTGTGAGCAACAGCTTAAAAACCAAAATGCATGTGCAGCAGCGTTAGCAGCCAGGCAGAGGGTTTCCCTGCCAGCCAGGCCCCCAGAAGGAGTAGAAGCAAAGGGCTGTGCTGGTGACCCGACCTGCTTTGGGCTGCCCGGTGTGCCAGGCCACGGCACTGTGCTTTTGGATCTGCACCAGCCCACCTCGTACCGCTGCAAAAGGCTGCTGTGCACCGGGAGAGCCCCTGCAGTGCTCCTGCACTCCCACAGAGAGGTTTGGGTTGAGCCCAGCTCCTGTCCCCACTTTCTGCTGCCTCCCAGGCCAGAGCATCAGCTGTCTTTGTCCAGGTGGTGGTCCCCAGCAGGATGCCAAGTGCATCTGACTGGGATTTGGGGACAGGAGGGGACGCAGGGGTCTGGCTGGAGGCCAGGGCTTGCGATCGCAGGACTGGCGCAAGCATGGCAAGAGGCTGATGCTCCGTGTAGCTCAGGGTGGAGAGCACCCCTCTGACGTGGCTGAGGAGGGACATGCAGCCATGGCATGCCGCAGGCGCTGCCTTCTCCCGGTGCAGGGGAGCTTTGCTTCTCCACTGAGAGCATGGAGATGAGGAGGTGTTTTACCACCAGGTATCTAACCTAGGCAGGACTTCCCCTGCTCAGGTTAAGCCAGCGGCAGGGGTTAAGGGGTTGGGTTTCCGTGAGGGACGAAGTCAGCAATGGTTTTCTGTGCACAGTTCCATGACGGCTAGCTCTAGGAAAAGGGCAGCTGATGAGAGAGGAGGTGCTAGCTGGGGCTATGTGGGAATTGTCTGGAAATGCACTGTGTGTGACAGGAGGTGCACTGTCAGCACCTTCCATGCACACAGCATCCAAAATCAGGGACTCTTTTGAAGGTACGGTGATACCCATCTCACAGTTAGGATTCGGACCCAGACACGGAACAGGATGGGATTGTTTTGGGCCTGCAAATATTGATGTCTCGAACCTTTTCTCCCTCTCAGCAAAGAAAGAGGAAAAAGGTCTTGAGGAGAGTTGCAGACCCAACTGGGACTAAGAAAACAGCTCGAAGCCTTTTTTCCCAGTTCAGACCAGAGGCTCAAATCCATGAGGGGATGGACCAGCCTGTCTTGTTTTGGGGCAGGATCCTCACATTCAGTCTAGACCTACAAGACTTTTTTCTGATAAAAAGTTTCATCCTGAGCTGGTAAATCCCCAGGGGACTTCTCAGATTTTAGCACCTAACAGCTCCTGACAAACACCACTCGTGCAGGGGAGAAGTGACTCTTGTGGTGCACAGCCTGTGACACCCTTCTCTTGCAGACCATGTAAAACATTTTGTGTACGGCTCAACCTCTGTTTGAAAATAGCCCATTTCTTCATCTCTCCACTGCTCCTACTTGGAGGCTGCTCTAGACTCCCTCAGCTTTTCTACCTGCACTCTTTTTTAGAGGGATTTCTAATTGGATAAACAAGGAATTCCTTAATCCTGTTCCTGTCTCTGTGATAACGCTGTAACATGCTCCTTTCACTAGAGCAGAAAATCGCTGGGTCATGAGAATTGTCACCCTACTTTTTCCAAATGCAGTTTAATAATTATCCCCCTAAAATTCAGGGTGCAGAAGGGGTCTGGCAATCATTCGCATTTCTGAGAATTAAATGGAAAAAGACAAGCTTAGTGCAAGCCAGCACTGGAGAATGTGTAGCCTGCGCAAGCAGAGATGGCTGAATGCAGAAGAGGTTAACAGCATTGCAACAGACGCTTGGAAACACAGCCCTGTTTTTTTGGTGGGCAAATCTCCAAGTCCAGAACATGTCTGACATGTAGGGATATGTGGGCCGTGTGCTCTTTTTTGTGTGGCAAAAGCTGGCTTTGAAAGCTCCAGGGTTTGCTGTCAGTGCCACTGTTGCTTATCACCAGGAGAGCCTAGCTGCAGCTCACCTGGGTTTGGTGTTGGAATGGACCAACAAATAACTTCCTTTGAGCCCAGATGCCTGCCGTCACACTGCTGCAGTCCACAGGACAGGAACCGACCTTTTCTACTCTGAAATACTTGAGATGCAAGGACTAGGAATTAGGCAGGGAGTGCAATGATTAGAGACTAGGCAGGGAGTGAAGCCTGGCTAGGGGCCAGGCAGATGGAAACACTGATGAGCAGAAGTCTCAAGAAACATCTAGAAACAGGGAAAGTAAGGCTGGGAGAAGAGGGGTTGTTTCCACATTTTCCTGTGAAATGGGAATATTAGCAGCTCTGAAGTCCAAGACTGACTCATCTTTTAGCATGGTGACTCCATCCCCCTCCACGGGTGAGGCCTCGTGACATGTCACCTAATTCTTCACTGGGCGCTTTGCCTGGGGAGGTGAGAGCTTGTAGCCATGGGCATCACAGGAGAAGACATCAGTAGTGTCTTCTAACGAACTCCTTCCTGACCACTGGGTATGAGTGTGGGAGATGAGATCTGAGTTAGAAGTCTCACACCTACACTTCAACATTCATGAAGCCGCCCTCTTATTACAGCTTGCTACGGTCACTTCATGGTGTAGGTTATTCTGCATCATACACTTTTTTGGACTTTATTTTTGCATGCTGCTGCCCTTTTCCTCTTACAATATTAAAGACTAAACCCTAAAAAATATTTTTGGCTACAGTACACTGTAGTTGACAAGTTGGGATTTGACCTCCACAACTGAATTTTTGAAGTATAGGACATGCGGGGTGTCTTTGTTGTACATGATCCCAGGTACTGAGTTAGTGGCTAGCTTGTATACATGCCAAGCATTAAGCAGAAAGATTTAGAGAGAATTCTCCAAAATGAAAGGACATGAAACTTTGCAGCACTGCTTGGCAACACTCTTAGGACTGAGTCAGGATGTCATTGTCATAGCAGAGGATGGCTTCTCGCTCTCTATGAGAGACAGGCTAAAGCCAAATGGCATCTGCTGGTCCTTGTCAATGCCCTTCTCTGTCTCCACCAAGGGAGAAGAGGGGCTTAAACCACCCCAAGGCAATCCTGGGGGTCAGGGCATCTGGCACCAGTGTCGGTGGTGCCCCACCACAAGGAAGAAGATGGGTCCTGGGTGCAGGTCACAGGGAGCCTGCCCCTTCCTCACTTGTCCAAAAGACCAGTCACCCTCCCCAAACATGCCAGGGCCACCATAAAGGGTGCAGGGACAGAGGCAGGCTAAAGGGTGAGCAGCTGTCAGAGGTGCTCTGGGTGGCAGAGGTGGTGGCATTGAACCAGACATCCCATCCCCACCATGATCTGGGCTGACAAAACCCTGAGGGGGCTGTGCACATTGCTAAGGGTATTGGGGGGTGGAGGGAAGTATTGGGGGGTGGAGGGAAGGATCAAGAAGTGAACAAATGTAAATTCAAGGCAGGAGCAGAGCTGGATGCTGAGACCAGTTGCTGTAGGACCAGCTCAGAGGAAAAGCTCATCTCGAGCTGCCTTGTCATGCTGGCATTGACTCAATCTCAGTATATAAAAAGGATATAAAGCTACTGGAGGGTATCCAGAGGAGGATCACAAAGTTGGTGAAGGGTTGGGAGGGGAAGCCGTATGAGGAGCGGCTAAAGTCACTGGGTTTGTTGAGCCTGGAGGAGACTGAGGGGAGACCTCATGGGGCTGCAGCTGCCTCACCAGGGGAGGAGGAGGGGCAGGCGCTGAGCTCCTCTCTGGTGACCAGTGACAGAACCTGAGGGAATGGCAGGAAGATGTGCCAGGGGAGGTTTAGGTTGGACATGAGGAAGAGGTTCTTCCCCCAGAGGGTGGTGGACACTGGAACAGGCTCCCCAGGGAGGTGTCCCGGCCCCAAGCCTGACAGTGTTCAAGAAGAGACTGGACAAGGCCTCAGACACATGGTGTGACCTGTGGGGTTGTCCTGTGCAGGGACAGGAGTTGGACTCAGTGACCCTTGTGGGTCCCTTCCAACTCAGGACATTCTATGATTCTGTGATTCTATGTTAGACGAAACACTAAAGAACCTTTTGCCTATCCATAAGGCCAGTAACTGTCACTGTTTCCCAGAGCTAATGAAACTGAGAACACCTTTTTCTATTTACTTCCAGACTCTCTCTTTTTTATATTTTTAACATGAATAAACATAGCTTTCTTTCAAATGTATTAGACACTATATTCTTTCAATGTCAGCAATCCGTCCCAGGGCCCACATGTCATACATCAGAGCCAAATCATCGAATCAGTTAACACATCATGAGACTTCTTTGGAAATGTGCTTTCTGTGATTGTCACTCTTCGGTTTCTGGCCTAGGAGAATTCAACTCTCTCAGGGTTTTCTTTGTAACAGGGAAGGTAAAAAAAAAATGTCTTCCATAAGAGGTAAGCTGAGATTCTTAATGCACGCAGTTACTTTTTGGAAGGAAAACACAGTGAACTGTGATGCTGATGATTAAATCACAAGAGCTGTCAACCGGGAGTCACAAGCAGTGCTTGGTGCTCTGCAGCGATGTTCTGAAGCACTGCCCTGAAGGAACACCAGTGTTGCAGCCAGGCATGGGCCAAAGCACAAGAAGCAGCAGAGTCATCAGACCAGGGGTAAGTCTTCAAGCAGGGTTCTCCTCTCTTCTCCGGTTTCACTGCATCACTTAACCAGGACCCTGGCCCTGCAAATACTTGATCACACAAAGCATTTTACGTACTTGATTAGTTCATCTGAACTCTGGGTGAAGCTGACGTGCTGAAGAACATGGAGGGTTCGAGACGACAAAGGCAAACAAAGGAAAGGAAAAGCTAATGGGCCGCCTTCTCCCTCCTGCTGCTCCATGGAAAGCTTTTACCTGTTGGACTCTCCTCTCTCCTTCCTTCACAAACAAGCCTTAGGCCAGAGAGCATGGCTACACAGGGGAAAATGCTTTGCCAGCACAGGTGTAGCAGCAATACTACGATGTGCTTTGATGCAGCTTATACCAGTTAAACCCTGCTGGTAGACGCCCCGCTTCACTAGCGTGACTTCCCCTGTGCTAAAGCCTTCGTCTGGCACAGACGTGCTGCACTCCGATACTAGAGGTGGTATTTATTCATACAGGTATCCAGAGCAGCAGAGCTCCTTGTGGAGAGGGGGAAGGAGTTTATTTTTGCCTCTGCAATGAAAACAATGCGTAAAACTTCCTGGATCCCAACTGGCTTTTCCAGCTCCTGTTACCTGTCTGGGTTTCCCTTGCGCTCGGGAGGCAGTGTCACCGTGATGCCGAGACGCATAGCTCACCACAATTTATATCTGGACTCAGCCAGTGCAGAGCCTCAGCCCTTCCAGCTTGCTCATTATTTACTGCATTCTGCTTGCTGACTTAATAGCGTTTTGTCCTGTCCTTGAATCCTGTGTGGATGGATTCGGAAAAAAAATCAATGTGCTCTCACCAGTAGACCTTCCTCCCGCAGCGCAGGAGAATTTCCAAAGTGCCACAATTTCTAGTATTATTTGTTTCCTTTAAGTTATTAACATGATGGGGCTAATTGTGATGTTTCAGGTGCATTAAATCTTGCCTTTCACACTCCTAAAGCAGTCAGGGAAGAAAAGAGCAGGAGTTATAAAAACAGAGCACAAATATATCCTAGCCTCCAAAATGAAAAATAATGATGGCATGAATAAAAGGCACACAAATCTACAATTACTTTGCTTATTTATAAAGTGCTACTATTGTGATAACAAGGTACTAACGTAAAATGAAGGAGTGGGAGCAAGGTACCTGAAGATTTCTCAGCTGTGGCCTAATTAGGTGGGCAGCTATGGCTTCTCCGTCACCACCACCATAATCAGCAAGCATTGGTGAAGAGCAAACATCAGTGTGATGAGACCTCGGGCCAGCCAGGGCTCCTTACCAGGCTGCACCAGCAGAAGGTCTGGTTTGTCAGAAGGATGTGGATCTGTGCAAGGGGCTGCTCTGGCATGGTGTGGGGTCAAGGAGGTGGTTTTTTTGTGCTCATGTGCCACATAGCCTTACTGGCAAAACTTTAAAGCACAACCATCTCACTCTGTGGCCTCCTTGTCCTACCCTGTGCAATACTGTCTGGCAATGGAACAGCTGTGTGCTGTGGGGGTTGTGTGCAGCACCTGGGACACCGAGTGTTAAAACATTTAAATATGACATTTAACAATAAATGGGCTCATCTAGGAATCACAACTCTTTTATTCGAAGCACAATATTTATAGTCACTACATCACATTAAATCTAGGGTGTAAAGACTATCCCCGACAAGGTTTACAGACTCAGGGGATATATAGAAGCAGCAGTATGTCCCAGGGGATTGGATATAGGGGCTGGAGGGGGGAAGCTGTGCCCAGGGACCAGGCCTTTCTCCATGACTGCTGCTGGGTTTCCTGTAGCTGGCTGGGGCACTGTCTGCACGCCCCTGCCCTGGATGTGCGCCTCTGGCAGGGCAGCTCGGGATGGCTCACGGGGAACTGGACTTGTGGACTCAGTCCCAGCAGCTCTGAGCAGTGAAGTGCCTCTGTGGGGATCACTTCTGCCTCAGGGATCCTGGGTGGGTAGAGGAGCTGAACTCCTCCCAAAAGCACATCCACGCCTCAGCTGCGGCAGGAGCATGGGCAGCTGTCGGAGCCCACAGGCCTGCTGGGAAGTCAGGGGAAACTGTACGTATTTCTTGCTGGCAGCATGTAGCACTAGCAGAGCAAGTCCCCGCTGCCCAGAGAGGCTTTGCAGCCACAATTTGTGGCTTTTGTGCTGACACTTTGCCAATGGGGAATACCTGGAGAAACATTTCCCAGAGAGCTCTCCTTGGTGGGTGGAGAAGCCCTTGGACATCAGTGCTCAATGTCAATACACCACAGAACTGCCTGTGGCTGAGCTGGTGTTGGTGGGTGCCCTCAGCACTCCATAGAATCATATTAATAGAATGTCCTGAGTTGGAAGGGACCCATGAGGATCATCGAGTCCAACTCCCATCCCTGCACAGGACAACCCCGCAGTTCACACCATGTGTCTGAGGGCTTGTCCAGTCTCTTCTTGAACACTGTCAGGCTTGGGGCCGTGACACCTCCCTGGGGAGCCTGTTCCAGTGTCCACCACCCTCTGCGGGAAGAACCTTTTCCTCATGTCCAACCTAAACCTCCCCTGGCACATCTTCCTGCCATTTCCTCGGGTTCTGTCACTGGTCACCAGAGAGAAGGAGGAAGCTGTAGCCCCATGAGGTCTCCCCTCAATCTCCTCCAGGCTGAACAAACCCAGTGACTTTAGCTGCTCCTCATACGGCTTCCCCTCTAAACCCTTCACCATCTTCGTGACCTGTGTCTCAACCCATCCCTGGGTGCACATGCAAACTGCACACAGGCTGATGTGCATATCCCGCAAGCTGCTTCGTGTGACTCCTCTACCAAAATATAATCCTTCTGCCAATTACTTCCTTGCCTTGCTGCTGTAAACCTTGTCATCCCACTCCATATCCAAAAGCTCAGCCAGATTCACCCAGGAAGGAGAAAGCAACAGCGCTGCCACAGGGGAAAAGAGTGGGGGAGGTTTTAAACAGGCAATGGATGCAGAGCTGGGTCCCCTGCCAAAGTGATTGCCCCTCTCAAAGTCACAGCACTGCTTGGAAATAGGGGATGGGTGGCTTTCACCTCATTTGGCAGACAGGGCTCATGCCTTCAGTTCTGGGAAATGTAGGGTGCTCTGACCAGGTCCTTCCTGTACCACAGAATTTATAGGCTGCTATAAAACCGGTGGGTGCCTCCCACAAAAAAAATAAAAGAAAGGAAAAAAATCTCTTTAGGATGCTTGTGCTCCTCCCAGGGACTCAGTGGAACAGCCAGAAAGCAGGACAAGCCAAGGCATCACTCCATAACCATCACGGGCTCTGGCTGAGGAGGCGAAGGGTCCCCAGGTGCTGGTGGCACGGCAGAGTCCTCACTGGCCTCTCCTCACACCCATGCAGAGGTGGCCTTGGGAGCCCTGCTACCTCCCGTGTGGGTCTTTGACATCCTCAGAGCACAGGCGGCCAAGCCCTGCTTCACCGGGAGGCCGAGTAGATTGGCAGCAGAAGTAGCCGTGTGCTTCACATTGCAATCAGGGGACTAAAATCTCCTTTCCTGCTTCCCTCCCGTGCTGCCAAGCTGCCCGCATTGCAATGCAGGCACAGTGCCGTCTCCGTCTGGGATAGCTCAGACACATAACAGCAGCCTCCGGGACAGGATTTTTCTGTCCCCTGCTTGCAGTGAAGCAGTGGCACAAATAATCAGCTGGTATAAAGATTAATTCTCCATCCCTGGACCTTTATAAGAAATGCGAGATTTTTCGTACTTGGCAGGGTCTTGCTTCAGCAAAGAGGTTTTGGCCGCAGGAGTGCATAGCAGATGAAAGGAAGAGGCTGGGATCCACGCTAAACTGGCCTCCGTGCTGGTATTACCGCACTGAGCCAATCCATCTCCATTAGAGTTCACAGCCTGTTTGATCAATCTCATCTTTAAAAATACCACTGCTCCGGAAGGCTTGGGAACTGCTTAATGTTCCTTCATTATTTTTCAAGCCATTAAAAACAGAGGTATTAGCTGTGAATACTTTTTGTTTTGTTTTGAAGTAAAATGGAGAAGTAGTAGAATGCTAAAAAAGGAGGTTAAAATGATTAAAAATAACAGAGCAATGAAAGTCAAACTGTTCGCTCTAAAAATGTTGATGTGTTGCATTGCTGTGGGCATTATATTCATATGAATGAGAGGGAAGGGCCCTGCTACCTGTCTCTGTGATGAACTGTGTGTGTCATCACACATGGCTGTTGCATTAAATCTGGAAGGATTGCCGTCTGTTTGTGCGGCAGAGAGGGCTGCTTCTTTGGTGATACAAAACAAGGTGATTCCTATATAAATTGGGCTCATCTGGCGTCAGTTTTGGGGCACAGGAGGGATTTTTTTTTTTGGCACTTGCTTATTTTCCTTTCCAAAGTGTCCTGTGAGTTGCTGGTCTGGACTGGCTGTCAGGTCTCAGACCTTTCCCAGGTCTGCAGAGGTGCCCCAAGTCCTCTTGCATATGTTTGTGGTTGGGCAGCATGGCATGGATGTGGCTCATGTTTTTCTTTTCTGAACTGGCCAGGACTCTGCTGATACAGGTTCATGTCCACCCAGTTCAATGTTGATGGAGGCTTAGCCAGAGCTGCAGGAACCCGTTGCTGGAGTCTTGCTTTTCTTTCTCTGCTGACGTCCTTACCCTAGCAGCACATTGTATGTCAGTGGTAGGGCTATGGGTAACCAGTCCAAAGTCTGACTTCCATTTGAGCCACAAGAAAGAGTGCTCATATATCTGGTAAGGATTAAAAGGCCATCCGAAAGCTGTGGTGTTTCTTGTGAAATGACCATGTGGTTTTAGGGTACTTCTTGATGAATAGTTTTTACCTGAAAGCTGACTACACACAGCACCATTATGGATAGGCTTGGTAGGTACCAAATGGACATGCAGGCTGAGTGCTTCTGCTACATGTCTGATGAATCCACATCCAGGAGCTGCCAAAGGCCATTTGCCCCTGGCTTTTGTTCTGTTTTGTGATAGCCAAGCTGGTACACTCCTTGATTTTCCTGCATGTTTTGGCTCAATCCCATGCTTGCACTGGGATATGAAGCAAATATTTATTAAATCCTTCCCTTTCCACACCATGGCTTCTAAACACAAGAAACCAAGGCCATTGGGTCAAGGGAAGATGGGTTGTGACAGGGTCAGGTTGTCACTGAGAGTAGCAGGACCAACCTACACACTAACTGAGATGGTCAGTTCCCCCATTTCTGGGTGCTAAGAATTGCTAACAAAACAAAACATGCTTAATTTTGAGAGAAATCCTGGGTGGAAGGTTTTGCTGGTTAAAAGGAAATATGTTGCCATTTACTTTCTAGAGAGCATTTGCAGTCATGGGTGCTTGTTTCACAACGAGGCTTAAGGCTGGGGCAAAAATAATTTCAGCATGTGTAAAGGTGTGGGGTTTCTCTTTGCCAGGTACACTCTTGCCTTCTTTTCCATCCCCTCTGCTGAGTCTCTTGCCAGACTGGTGCTGGGCCAAAAGCGAGAAAAAGCTGAAATTAAAAGGAATTTGGATGCTTTGTCAAAGCTTATCTGAGCTCCGCTGGTTTGCAGTGCGGGGCTGCAGTGCCAGCCTTTGTGAGGCCTCCTGCGAAATGATGGCTATTTCTGGCCGCTTTTTTCCAGCCTTCCCAGCTGCGAGCAGCGCTCCCTGCATGCTCCTGGCACCTCCTCAGCAGGACGCTGGCACTGCTGTGCTGCCTTAAAATGGAGCGGCGTCACAAGGTGGGGCAAGGGGACCTGGCTTGCTGGTGGGGCTGGATTTAAATGTCCGAGATGCCTTTACCCTGGCATGGGAGTTGCAAAGATGGTTATGCACGCAGATTAGGCTGCACCTCATTTGACTGAGGACCGTAAAGGGCAAAGACAGGTCACTACAGCCTTACAAAGAGCAACAGCCTGTGCATGCTTCTCTGACCCTGTTGGGAAGGGACCAACCTCTTCTGCGGCTTCTTGTGTGAGGATGCGCAGGGGATGCCAGGCTGTGCAGTAGTGCCCATCGCTAGCAGGCTCCATGGGTCTCAGTTTTGCGAGTGGTCCCCTCCTTTGGCTCATGCTCCAAGGGCAGTGCCACAGGCCCATCTTCTCCTCCCAGACCATTTCCCACAGGCACAGCTTGCTCAGCTTGTTGGCCCATTGCAACCAAGGCTGCATGACCATGACTTGCAGGACACTCACAGCACAGCAGGCAGGCTGTGGCATGGGGCTCAAAAAACAAACAACAGGGGCTTGGCTGAGATCAGCACGAGAGATTTGAAAAATGGAGCACTGGAAGATCCTGGAACCAAACACCTTTGAATTTTCGGGGAGCTGGAGTCCACCCCTGATCCAGATCCATGGGTATATGGCAACAGCTATAAACGCACTTAGGATGTGTTGATTAGAATCTGAATGTTAATGTGGCCCCTTTCTTTCAAATGGAGAGATTCCTGGCTATTGCAGAGCAGTAGGATATTAAAATGGATTGGATTATTATATGTTGGACATAGCAGCAGCTGGAGTGTATGGCAGAGCAGGTAAATATTCCTATCTGAAAGCATGGCTTCTGCCTATTCATCAGCAAAAGCACATTTCTGACATTCCTTCTGGAATGGCTTCATAGCAGTACCCAGCCTCTCTGTGGAAGCCCAGATATACAGCAGCAGCTCCTAGAATGGCAAATCTGCCTTGTTCGTTCTTTAATTACCTCACTGCTTAAGGAAAAAAAACCACTTTTCTTGCAAGTGGAGATTAAGCAGAAAATCAGCTCCGGCTCTAAACTTTGTAGCTTCCAGCTCTGATTTTAAACAAACAGCTAAAGAAATCCCTAATGCCTAAAGCCAGCAACCTCAGACCACGTGGAGGTTCCCCACACCACTAGCCTGACTTCCCAAGACAGTGAGCTGCAGAAGGCACCCTAAGGCCCCCTAACCCTGACATGAATTATCTGTATCGAGTGGGAAAAGAAAAACAAACAAACAAACAAACAAACAGTGCAGGGACAGGACCTCAAGCCTTGGCTTCTGCTGCGACTTTGTACTCAGGAATGATTCCAGTGAATCCCAACGGGTGACCAGCTCTTCGGGTCAGTGCTGGAGCTGTGAGGGTCTGCAGCCAGACCCAGGCTTGCTGGGCAGATGCTCGGAGCTGGCTCAGACACCACCAGAGCGGCCAGATGCCCCATGAGCCTGGAGCTGTGCCCAGGCTGACCCATGGCTCTCTGGCTCCCAGGCTGGACGTGGCTTCCATCTAGCCAGCCTCAAGCACGGCTGGAGCAAGCGTGGGCCTACCAGCACCTGTCCTTCTGGCTGTGCCATGAGATGCTTCAACCAGCCAAAAGGTTTTACCCCACAGGAGTACACCCATTTCAAATCTCCCTGCGGGTCTTTTTGTTTTTCAGACTTATATGGAGACCAAGAAAAAAGGGTCCCACTCCTCAGATAAGGGATTCAGAGGTGGGTTCGCAAGGAACTAAAGATACATCTCTGCTGCTGTCACCTCAAATACTTCAGGAGCTAAAAATGGTGGATTAAGGTTCACAGCTAAAATATTAGAGTGGAGTTCAATCGTATTTTTGCTGCAGAAAGAGACTGAAACACAGTGTTTCATCCTGCTGGACAGTGTCCAGCTATTAGCCAGCAGCACATCCCAGAGGGATGGAGGTTATTGTGTCTCCTCACCTGCTCCTGTGTAAATAGCAGCATCCCCACACAGTCAGGGACAGAGTATGAGGGACATGACAGTCGTGGGAGGAGAACATCTTCTTGAGAAGGTGGAGTCCTCACATCAATGAATATTTAATATGCTAATATTATTTAAACACTGATTTATATTTAACCACTTTGAGGGCACATTCTATTTATGCATGTGTGCTCCTCCCCTTGGAGAATGGTTCTTGAATGCCCTAGTGAAGGATACTTGAATTTCTCTTACCCATAGAAATATTTCCTTTTGGAAATTATGATACGAAGCAGATACTAATGAATTTTTAGAAAAAATTTCTTCATATTTTTTCCTTCAAGAACTGTTTTCCAGTTTAAACTTTAACTGAACTGAATAATCTTGGCTTCCTACAAGTTGCATTTCTCCGTGAATAAATAATTCTCCAGTTCTCCCTCCTTCAGATCTCATGTCCCATGGTATGCTTGGAATACCTCTGCACAGATGCACGGCATCCTTTTCCATATGGATCTGCGCTCAGTTCCTTTATAATTCAAGATAAACAATTGCATAAAATTAGTGATTGAGTATGAGGAGCACAAATGTTCCTAAGCATCTTCCCCGGGACTCTGCAGCACTGTGATCTGGGCCGTCAGCATCTCGCCACAAAGACAGTCGCTGGCTCTCGCTGCGGATGATGCTTCCTGCTCTGGGCAGCGCTCTTAGCCTAGGTGAAGGCCACCTCCCTCGTCCACTCAGTCACATTGCCCTCCTCCTCCTCCTGATGAGAGATGTCATCAGTACCACCCTGCCAGTCTCCTGACAGTGTGGGAAGCCCAAACACAGGCATTCCCCTCGATCTCAGCCTCACACTTGGCAGCACAGCATACTGTGCTACCTCCCAGACGTGACACAGGGCCAAAACACACACACGGAGTTTTATCTTTAATTCAGCATTTTCCATACCAGCCTAAGTTGTGTAATTCCTGCCCTTTCCTTTCCCTTTCTCTCCTCTTTTTTTGACAGCAGTGCACATCCGGGTTATATCCAGCCTGGGCATATCGTGGTATGTAGCTGTGACTATTTTTACACCTCCTCCCAGCTCAGCTGCTAGCTCTGTGGTTTTTGATGCCGTAGGCAAACTGGAAAAACAAACACCCGTCGTAGCCCAGAGCCACGCACAGCCAGCGGTTCCCAAACCCCTGCCTGAGGCTGCCTCGGCCCCTCTGCCCACCCCAGGCTGCTGCCGTGGCTCAGCTCTGGTCACAAGGGCTTTCCACCCACCCCCGGCTGCCCCCCGCACTGCTACCCCCCATCTGGGGCTGCCTTCTCAATGTTGTCTCCCCCAACTCCTCTCCCAGCACCTGGGAGCGATGGGCTCCCTTTGCCACTTGACCGCGGAGACGGGGTGAGACCCTGAGGCTCCTGCCTACCAAACTGCCACTTGCTCTTCCCCAGAAACGAATCTCCCTCCTGACACCTGGGGGCTGCTTTGCTTTGGTGGGGTTGTGCTCATCTCCTCTGTGGATTCTTTCTCCTCGCTGCTGCTGCAGGGCTGCTGCACGGAGGGGAAAGCCGTACTAGCAGAGGCATTAGAGGCTTTTTCATCACTTCTGTCCACTCTTTGCCACACTTCTTGAATTACCCTTGCTCCCTAGCAGTCACAGCCACTGTGGAGAGCCACCAAAGATGCAAAAACTCAGCTATCCCTCCTCCAAATCCCAGGATACTTAAGTATTCACCACCTCTTGGGATGCCCAGGATTGACATCCTCTCCTGACTTCTCCGACACTATTTCTGCCTGTCTGGCTGCTTCTCCAGATCCTCTCTCCCAGCTCCAAGCTGCAGGTTCGGGCTGCACACGCGAGAGGCAGCCTGCCCTTGCAAGCCAGCCGCGGACCAGGACAGGGCCACGGCAGCCGGTGGGTCCAGCATCCCCAGCCAAGAGCCTCGGGCTGCCACCCCTGAAGGGAAGGGACCTGAGCCTGCCCAAAGGCTTCAGGGGCAGAAACCCTTCTACGTGATTCCAGCTATTGCCGTCCTTGAGCTGATGACTCGAAAGCGCTTGGCACAGGGTGGGGGAAAAAAAAAAGGCAACTGCAATGTTAATTAATGCTGTAACAACTTGTTTCCCCCTTGGAGAATTATACCATTAGCTGCTTCAATTGTGCATGAAATATAAATTACATTACTCAGAGGCATCATGTCTAAGCAGACACAATCCTAAGTGACATAGCTTGCCACAGTGTATCGTGCTCCCTGGTCAAAATTAACAGAAGCCCGGTTGCCTGAGGCTAGCAGATACTCATTCGGATATCAAAGTTATAACCACGGCGGTTCAACCGCCTTCCTGCCTCAGGGAATTTCCCAGGGGAAAGCAATGTAACCAGGCTCTATTGTCCTATGAGAGCAACTCACGGGTTTGAAAAATGCTGGTGCACCCCTGACAGCTTCGCATTTCAGAGCCCGGTGCTTTCACAATTCTGCGATGCTGCAGCATCGTCATTCTCACGCCCAACTCTGGTCTGCACACGTCTGATTTCTGTGCTAAACGTTATAGGTATTGATAGTGAAAACTTGGCAGGAGGGCTGCTGTGCTGTAAAAGGGACCCCGAGGGCAGGAATCTTCCCCTTCCACTGAACCAGGAGCCTTTATTTAGGAGACTGACAGCTTCAGTTCTTGTAGTTCCCTGGCTCTCCTAATTTTGGGGTTAGCACTGGGCTAGAAGACACATTTTATTCTCCTCTGATGCTCTTCTATAATGAATGATTGCAACCCTGCAGCCTCGATTATCTATGTTTGTGAAGAATAATTTGCTCCACTGTTGGAATAGCATCCCATTTTTTTTTTCTAGTCACTTAATATGGACCCTTAGAGCTGCAAATGCTGAAAACACAAACAGAAAGGGATCTGCAGTTTCTTTTCTCTTGTCTCCAGAAGAATAGCTTTTGCCTTAGTTTGCCTTTGCAATGTTGAAATCATAGGCAAATCTTCCTTGGAAAAATGATACAGAAAAAAAGACAATCTTGACAGCCCGTCAGGGAAGATCAGCCAGTAGCTGCTGACGCAGGGCCAAAACTTGCAAGGTGCTGTGTGCCCTCAGCTCCCATTCAAATCAAAGGCAAATGAGGATGCTCAGCACTTTCAAGGCTGGGTTTTTGCCATTTCAGCATTTTACCAGTGATGTTGCCCGAGAACCACCAACACAGAGCTGTCAGAGACAGTCGACTGTGGTCTCACACCATGGTGAGGATCTGATCGATGCAGAAAGTGGCTCAGGCTAGGTACCACACACAAGTTATACTTCATGAACTGCAAAAACTGCAACACCATTTTCTTTGCAGGGGCCATAAATGTGTGGGTTTTACCAGCAATATTGAGTGCAGGGTAGTGAACCGGCATCAGATTGAACTGTAGACATTGACAGGTCTTATTCAAAGCAGTCTTGGTCTTTGGTTCCCTGTGACCTCTGCTCCTGGGTAAAGCATGAAGAGTGTATGCGAAGTACTTTGCTCTAAGCCAGAAAATGTTTTGTCAGCAGAAAGAATATGTTCCTGGTCCAAATTGACTTTGGATGGAAAGGTTGTTTCCTCCGTCTGTTTGACTCAAAATCCAGGCAACCAAAATTTCTTTGCTCCAGAGAAACTGCTACTAAATTTAGTCAATGAGTAAAACTGGGGTAATTTCAAAATGAAGACTCTCAGCCCCTTTTCTATTTTTGATTTTTGAAGGGTTAAAAGTGCAAGACGCCTGGTTTTGATAGAAGGAAGTATTTAATACAGAAGGAAAATCATACCTGAGCACTTTGTCTCCTGAAACACAAATCCCTGGCTGCTGGTGTACACCACACAACCAAAGCATGAGGGTGGTTATCCTGGTTGCGCCTGGAAGCCGCACACGCCAATGTGCAGCCACAGGGAGCTGAAGGCTTTAGATTAATAGTGGGGCAATCTCAAGGGGACAAATGTAATGCAAGGTACAACAGGAGCATCCTGCTCAGGGGGAGACCTAGAATCATAGAATCATAGAATGTCCTGAACTGGAAGGGACCCACAAGGATCATCGAGTCCAACTCCTGTCCCTGCACAGGACAACCCCACAGCTCACACCATGTGTCTGAGGGCATTGTTGAATCACTTCTTGGGATGTGGCTGCCTCTCTGACAAACAGGAGACCTTTCCAAGTGTTAAAATACCATGGCACTTCTTCCTTCTAACCCTCATTGTCTTCTCTGCGGTAGCCAGAATAGCATCAAAGGTTTTTGAAGAAAGGGCAGGGAGAATGGAGAGAAAAGGGGATTTTTAGCAGCATTGCTCTATGAGAGCCAGGCACCTGACTTGCCACATGCATCTGGAGAAGTCTTCCCTGCCCCCACAGCTGCAGCTGAAGCAAATATACCTGAACATGTCAATATTCACAACACAACACTTTAAAAAAATAGCTGGATGAAATCAAACATGTTGCTTCCTGAGAAGACTGGGGAATATACATTCCTAAGTGCTGAGCAAGATCATTCATTATACATTTCTATCTATTTCGCTGCCTGCCTGCTTATCCCCCTCCTGCCTATGCAGGACAGACACCCTGGTTCTGCATCCAGCACGGGAGAATTACATTCACCAAAGGGCACCCCTATATCTGTGGGTTTGGTCTCCCAAAAGGTTGAGATGCCAGCACTGTTTCAGGGACAATTTTCTTGGCAAGGGAAGATCTCGACTGTCGATTGCACTTCGGCAGCAGCCAATATAGGAAGTAGCAGTATAAATTCTCGTTCTCATTAAATGTGTCTGTCTGACTGATGGACGCCAGTAGAATTACACAGCGGATCCAGATTTGTGGGTCTGACAGTAATAAACCAAATTTTCATATAGAATACATGTCTCGGAGGGGTGTTGGACATGCTTTATTTCTGTGAGTTATAGGTGCTGCGTGACATGGGAACGGTGCCGGCCACCAGTGAGGGAAATGGTCACTGAAACCAGCCCACCAGCCCTGAGAAGCGGAGCAGTGACCTCGCAGACACGTGCCGCATTCACTCCCCATGAGACGGGCTCACCCGCCGCTTCCGTTCATCCGAAAAATCTTTTACTCCGAAAAACTGCCCTGTGTGCCGTGAGCTGCTCTTGTACTCTGCTGCAGCAGCCTGGGTGGGAATGGGCAGAAAGGGAAAACGGGGCATGGGAGCATCTGAGCTTCTCTCCCAAACCTACCACCACTGCTCCTGTCCCTCAGAACCTCTCCAGAGAGCCACTGCGACCAGGTGAGCAGCAGGGAAAGCACTGCAAGGGCCAGGCCACTGACCCTTTTTCTTGGTAAAGAAGAGTGAGTCAAAGGTGTAGGTGCCAAGTCCGGGTCACTACACCACTTCAAAGCAGCCAGAATACGTGGAGTTTTGTTCTCCGAATCACTACAGCAATGGCCAGGGTTAGATACCAGAGCTGTTAATTCATCTGCATGGCTGTCAGTGGTGGAGTGGTGCCAGAAGAAAGGTCTGTGGATCTTCCCAGTGTGACTATTTCTCAATAGTGTTCTCTGTCCTGCTGTTTTGGGTGGTTTAATAAAAGACCTGAAATATTTCCTTGTCTTGCTTTTGCACTTGGAGCTTCTGTTTTGTACACAAGACTCTTTTCTCCTCTCCTGTTTCAACGTCCTCGCAGCAACCTGTGACCCCTCGGCCCCATGCCACCACCGTACTGACCCTTCAAGCCCAGGGTGCGAGATGCTGCCCACCCTGCGGGGCATTTGGGACTGTCCTCTCTTTGGTCTCCCTCCCAAGCACCAGATAACACTCAGGAAACCCCAGGCCAGCTCCTGCTCACTGGCTTTCCTTGCCATAGTCTAATTTCAGGTCTCAAGCCCTGCACTGCCAGGCTGCTGAGCCCCATCCCAAATGCACCTCCTGCTTCCCCTGCCCGTGCCCAGCCAGCATCCCTGCTCCAACAGACTGTTTGCCGCCACGGCTGTGAGCTCCTCTGCTGGCATGCATTACTGCAAGCAAATCAGCCAGCAGCAGCTTTGCTTTTAAAGCCCTCCTGACAGCACTTTCTCCCCTGGTGGAAGCGTCAAAGGAAATTCCCCTTGACGAGGTTGCTGGCTGTGGAAAAATAGCTGTGACTGTGCTGAGTGGAGGGCTCCGGTGGGTCTCACATTGAAGGACAAATCCTGTGGACCGTGGTGGAAGAAGGTCCTTGGGATGGTGACTGAGCAGTCTGGGCTGCTGTGCCCCAGGAGCCACTGAAAGAGAATTAGGTCAGCGCACAGAACAAACGGAGAGAGAAAGCTCAGTCACTTTGGGGTTGCTCATCACAGCCACAGATAATAAGGTGAAAAGAGAGACTTAAATGAACATTCTGAAAGCAGGTCAGACTTTAGGAGAGCAGCTAGCTGGCAGATGGGGTTGTAGTAGCCTCCCACCTGTGGTAGATTATATGGAGATGTGGGCTCCTATTTGCTTTTTGGATCTATTTTCTCCATCAAGGGGCATCAGCAGTTTCTGTGTTGATTCTGGTCCCATTATCATGTTTGTTTAGGCTTATATTTACCATGCAGTTCTCCCCTGGTCCCAGCTTTTCTCCCCAGAAGCGCCTTTGGGTCTTCCACACTGACAAGGCTCTCACAGAGGATGCAGTAAATGCTTACATGCATGCTGGGGCTCCACCTTGCCTCCATTACTCAAAATATTTTGCTTGTGACCTTCCTCAGTCTTGGGGCCGTACTGAGTTTTATATTGTGTTTTAGGATTTGCGGTTTTATTTGCTATGAGTTTCATTAAACAGTTGCCCTATAGCACAGATTTGTAATGCCTTAGAGAAGATTTCCTCAGTCTCCCCTCTTCTCCATGTCCTTTAAATGTAATATTTGATAAAACTAAGTGGATTTTTGTGTGTTCCCCAGTTGACCTCCCAGACCGATCATGTGAATTCTAACTCCTTGTTCCCCTTTCCCAAGTCCTGCATTAATCCTACAGTGCATACAGACTGCTGCTCATCTGTAGTGTCATAGCAGATGTCTGTAAAGAGAGGAACCAAGAGATAAAAGAGAAAATTTTAAAAATCTAAACCGTGAGCCCTTCCCCAGACTTTCAGAGACCAAGCAGTGGTCATTTGCCAGATAAAAGCCACATGTTGCAATTTCCAAAATATGCCTGTAATGCTGATCTGGAAAACCAACCTGAGCTAAGACTCATTTAAAATCTCTCTTAGCAATTTCAGATTTTGCATTGATTCTTGATTCCTACATGTCAACAAAATCCACTTCTGAATATTTCAATGCCCAAGGAGGCTGAGATCCAGCCTTGTAGTTTTGCCCTTGCTGTTCGACAGGCAAGCAAACAACCACAAATACTTCACCTCCGTTTCACCCAGCGGTCCCTCCAGCACAGGGGATCATCTCCCCAAGCTCTTGTCCATGTAGGAACTGGTCTTTCCTTCCCATAACCCACCCTCTCTGCTTTCTTGGCGCAGGGTGGTCACCTCCAGGTGCCACAGGGCTCAGCGTGGGTGCTTTCCTTTGTCCTTGTCAGAGCAACCCGAAGAAATGAGATGCTGTACCATTGTTTTGGGAGCTAAGTGTTCCAAATGCGATGCAGACCAAGCAAAGTGCCAACAGGTTACCTCAACGGAGCTGAGAAGACGCGTGTGTTATCACTGGTGGATACAGGCGCCTTACTACCCAGGGTGGGCAGGTTCTAAATCACTTGCAAAAATCAGACAGGAGAGGCCTTTTTGTTGGGTGAAACCTTCAGATAAGAACAAAATAAACAAAGAGCCTTTTGTGCACCCACCAGTGGGGATGAGCCTGCATGTATTTACCCTTGAGGCAGATGATATGCTGGTCTGAAACAGACAAAGTGATTTTACTGACATTTGCTCTTCCATTCCACATTTTGCAGGAGTCAGACAGCAGCAACTGGAGCTGTAGGGTACGAAAGGACTTCGCAAAGTTATCATAGATTGTGACACATTTATCAGGAGCTTGAGCTTCTCTGAAAACCCTGACTGCACCAGCCATATCTGTTACTTGACTAAAAATATTCATGATAATTCATACCTTTCTGCACCTTTTGCACTGGACTAAGAGCTGAGCTGTTCTGTGGGAACTCTCCTTGACTAATACACAATGCTGGATGTAATTGATAGATAAACACTGTTGTTACATCAAATACCAGTTTCATTTTTTTTATAAGCTGGGCAGAATTATACCATGCTGCCATGAAGAAGTTACAAAGTCTAAACTGGCTGGTTTTCTCCCTCTGGTACCAACAGACTGCATGTCAGCACTTAATTTGGGAATACAAATTTATATGTTATTTGGAACAGGCCTGAGCCAGATGGTTTTGCCCCGTTGTCATTGGGCAGTAGTGTTTAAAGGCTTGCAGAGCCGTAACCAGGGGCCATAAACAGGGATGCATATATCATTTCACATTCATTCCAGCCTCCGGGGCACAAGTGGATCTGGTTTCTGATTGCACTTCCTACACTCACAGGGTGGATGTAGGCTGCCGTCACAGAACACAGTGAATCAAATCACCACCACACGAGTTCTCCCTAAAGAGACGGCAGCCTGCACCAACCAAGTCAACCAGAAGTCATTGCCAACTGACGCTGGCCATGAGTACTCCAGAGGCCACACCTTGAATCCTGTGTTCAATTTTGGGTCCCTCACCACAGGAAAGACATTGAGGTGCTAGAGAGAGTTCAGAGGAGGGTGACGAGGCTGGTGAGGGGTCTGGAGCACAAGTCTGATGAGGAGCGGCTGAGGGAACTGGGGCTGTTCAGCCTGGAGAAAAGGAGGCTGAGGGGAGACCTGATCGCTGTCTGCAACTGCCTGAAAGGAGGTTGTAGCATGGAGGGGGTTGGTCTCTTCTCCCAAGTAACAAGTGACAGGACAAGAGGAAATGGCCTCAGGTTGCGCCAGGGAAGGTTCAGACTGGATATTGGGAAAAATTTCATCACAGAAAGGGTTGTCAGGCATTTGAACAGGCTGCCCAGGGAAGTGGTGGAGTCACCATCCCTGGAGGTGTTTAAAAGATGTGTAGATGAGGTTCTTAGGCACATGGCTTAGTGCCTGAGTTAGATTAATGGTTGGACTTGATGACCTTGAGGGTCTCTTCCAAGCAAAATGATTCTACGATTCTATGCTTCTATGATATTTCTGATGTGACACCACACTTTCCTGCTAGTTTCACTCCAGCAAGGGCTCCACAAGGCTGGTGAGGGATGGTCTGGACATCCCTTCTGAGAAGGGTAAAAGTATATGCCAACACTCTCAACGCCTCTGTTGTCTGATTGTGGAGTGGGCAGGGGATGATGGTGCTGAATAGAAGTGGGCTGCAGGAGCATCATGGTAGCAAGTGCAAGGATGCGAGGAGGAAAGGGTGGTTCTGAGCCGCTGAAGGACCAGGAGGACTTTAGCCTCAGGAGCTAGAGGAGGATCTGAGGAACAGGGTTTACTTCTGGGGGCTACAGAGAGCTTGGTGGAAGGGAAAGAGCCACAGAGGTGGTCCAGGAGTGAATGGCACTCACCTCTTCTCTGCTTAATTTCTTTTTTTGGACTGAGTCCAAACCTGAGCACTTTGCAGCTCAGACCCACCTACATGGTGGTAGCTAAGCTTGTGTAAAGTTAGAAAGAAAAATCCATGGTGCTGAAAATCAGACGGATTACGCAGAAGGCTAAACATAGCAGAGAGTGTCTAACTTCAGGGCACCTTGTTGGGGACCTCACGCCTTGCACACCAACGGCAGCATTCTCTCTGCTCACGCTCTCCCTCAAAGGACAACTCAACCTGGCTTGCACAGCATACCTCAGATTTTTTGGGAGCACCAGAGGCCACAGTAAAGAACATGGGAAATGGCAAGACCAGGAGGAGATGTGTGTTGTGTGAGGGAGGACTGTACTGATCATAGAATCATAGAATCATAGAATGTCCTGAGTTGGAAGAGACCCACAAGGATCATCGAGTCCAGCTCCTGTCCCTGCACAGGACAACCCCACAGGTCACACCATGTGTCTGAGGCCTTGTCCAGTCTCTTCTTGAACACTGTCAGGCTTGGGGCCGTGACACCTCCCTGGGGAGCCTGTTCCAGTGTCCACCACCCTCTGCGGGAAGAACCTTTTCCTAATGTCCAACCTAAACCTCCCCTGGCACATCTTCCTGACATTCCCTTGGGTGTCCTAGGCTGACACCCTGTTCCCAGCTGACCCAGTCAGCTCTGGAAAGTGTGCTGTCACCCTTTCTGAGTGCCTTCAGCCAAGCTGGGCTCCTCTGCAGCTGCGCTCCCGAGAGAGGTGAATCAGGCACCCAGTGCTCCCCAGGGGCTGGACCGGTGGCGGGACATGACACCCAGGCAGTCCTGGCCCTTGGTCCTGGCTCTGCTGCTCACCTGGGGGAAGGCACTTCCCACCTCTACTCCCCACTCTCAGAGAAGGGGAATTTATGATCCTGACCTTCTTCCATCTGTCAGATCAGCTGATGAGAAAGTACTATCTAGGAATTGATTAGGAACCGGTCCAAATCACAACTATAAATCTAAATGTACCCAGTCAGGAGTTGCAGTATAAAGTAGTGGATTTTTTTTTGTTTTGGTTTGATTTTGTTGTTTGTTTGTTTTTACATCGACCATATTTATAATAGTTCAAATCTGGATTCTCAGTCTCCTCCAGATCAGTTTAATGAAACTCTTCAAATTCTAGGTCCTAAATGAATTAGTAACAGTGAGTGGATCTCCAGCACTTCTGGAGTTAATCAAGAATAAATTGGCATTTTCAAATATATTCAGTAGGTCTGGCTATAAATTGTTTGTATGTCTGTATGATAAAAAGCAAATATAAATTTTCAAAAAAATTTAACCTTGCATGGTGTATAAAGAGAATACATAATATTCTTGAGCATAAATACATCTCAAATCAAACCCATTGTGTATACACAGAATACATAATGGGTTTGCTCGAGACATTTACCTCAAACTGAGGCCAAACTGGCCATCTTTTTATGACCAGTATAGGTCTTTGCAACACCGGCTTTTTTCCACGCTTGTGTATACATAATTTTGCAGGCCCAGTACAGACAGTCCTCAAGCACATGTAGGTGTGCAAAGGATAAATAACACCTCTCTAATATTAAAAGCTCTGGAGTCAGCTGTGGAAGCTGGCTTATGTAGCCTGAAAGCACACAGCCCGTAGGCAAAAAGCAGTGTATTTGATGAAAAGGCATATATGCCAACTGGAAGAAGTGGATAGCGAACACAGGGTTGAGGCTGGAGCTAAGATCACCTTCATCTGATGGCTTAGGACAGCAATGAGAGACAGCACCAAGAACCACACTGACCTGATGACTCTCAAGTGCTCCAGCTCATGCCACAAAAAGAGGAAAGATGCTGTGGCTGCAGAAGGTACAGATGAAGCCAAGTCACTGTCCTGTCTTTGCGTGTGCTGTGACACCATGCTCCTGGCACAGCACAGTGCTGAACCACGCACTCCAAGCTGACACCTCCATGGGCTGGGCAGTGGGCAATCACCCATGTCATCATTCACCTTCACAGAATCATGGAACCGTTCAGGTTGGAAAAGACCTTTAGGATCATTGAGTCCAACCATTAACCCAACATTGCCAGGTTCACCTCTAAACCATGTCCCTAAGAATCTCATCTACGTGCCTTTTAAACTCTTCCAGGTATGTGACTCAATCACTTCCCTGGGAAGCCTATTCCAATACCTGACAACCTTTTCCATGAAGTTTTTCCTAATGGTTCTTTCTGAGATGGAGAGGGCTCTGCCTGGGCCAGAAGCTGCAAGGAGCTGTGGTGGATCTGACCTGAAGAGGCAGAGATCATGCTCATGTGTGTGTACATGCACACACATGCTTTTGCTGATGCTGTTTCCTGGCCTGGTGTGTGTCATATCTACAGGTCAAGAGTTCAAGACAGATGATCAGACTATTATTATAGTGTTTAAATTATTGTAGGGTTCACTGGCTGTGTCCACATAACAGGGCTCTGATATCAGGATAAATGAGTGTCTAACTCTACGTCTGAATGAGAAGTGGTGGCACACCATCCCTCGTATGTCTTGATTGAAGCAAAAAGGCATCTGATAGGGAAGTGGCAGAAATCAGATACAGCACGCCCTCCCGCTGGGACACTCAGAGGTCTGGGACTATCAGGCACACCACAGCAGCTACATGCCCACGTGGGGACAGGGTGTGTGAGCCTCGTAAGGACATCACTCGCTAGTAATGTCCATGGCAAACCCTACCTGAAAAACGAGGGAAGTCAGTTCTTCAGTGCTGGCCTCTTGCCTGGGGTCTTCTGCTTCTTTAATGTGGGCAAAATCCAACTCACCTCTATATTAACATCCTGTAAATGTAACTGCAGTTCACAGGAAACCAGTGTGTGCCACAACAGCCGTGCTGCGCACAGGAGACCTACTGCAAAGATGATATTTATTCCCCAGTTCCAGTCACAGGCCAGAGAGCAGGTTTATGAAAGGTTAATGCCCCCTTATATGGCTGCTGTCAGTTCTCACTTCTTCCAGCAGCTACGTTTTAGTCTTTCTTCCTCCACCCCCTCCTTTTCTCCCATCTCAGAAGTGCAGCTCCAGAAACATGGGAGGGAAGGAGCAACGAAATGATGCCAGTGTCCCCAGATGATCCAGGTATTGGAAGTGTCATAACACCAGTGGCTCTAGAAGTGCCTGGGACTGCTCTCACCCAGCTGCAGTTCCTGGCTCATGGCTTGGCCAGGTTTTCTTCTCTGTCTAGTCCCAGCAGTGGCAGCCCTCATCTGAAGTCCAAGTGGACACTCCAGCTCCGGTTTTCTCCTCTGATCCAGTAGCTTTGTGCTCCTTCAGTGACATAAAATGTTCTCCCCAAGTTCTGAGAGATGTCCACATGGAGTCCCTCAAGCCACCTACCTGTTCAGGTGGTAAGGAGCCACCCTAGTGATTTCACACCCCATTCCTCAGGACCACACTTGCACATGTAGGGGTGTACGTGGTGAGAGAATAAACACTTTTACAAACTTCCTCCCTTAACCCTTACTTTCCTCACCTGTCTCTCTTGGGTGACATTAATAGAATTTGACATCGTGGCATAACCCATTAGTCATCCTGCCAGACTAGTAATTTGGTCAAATGACAAACTTTCAATCATTTGAACAAATGGCTATTTCACTAGGGCATATGATCAAATGATTAAAACTAAAAGGCACTTGGCCACATGACTGAAGATGTGATCGTGGCTCTGGACAGGTGCCGGAACAGATTTTTATAAAACAATCAGACTGGAGCGTAATTCTTCATGTGCTGGAGCTTCACGATGAACAGGACCTGCCTGCTGCTGATGTTATGTGGACATGTGGGTTTCCCTGCCTTCTCCCCCTGAACAACCTCCTTCATGTCCAGAGTGTCTGGGTCTGACCCCAAAAGCACAGAAAAACCTTCCGACCCCTTTGGCCATGGCAGACGGGCTGGGGAAGGTGTGGTCAGCAGCGAGGAGGGGCCATGCAGGTGGGAGGATGGAGGGGAAGCAGCAGCAGAGCTGGTCACAGCATGGTGCCCACAGGAGTGACCGCCTGGCCACCCCACAAAGCCTCTGTTCAAAGCACCAGTTCACTCCAGGAAAGACCCCTGCCTTCCCAGCTTGAGTGCTGGGGAGGGTATAGAAAGGATTTTCCTTCTGGATTGCCATTGTTTTTAAAGGGCATGAAGCTCTCTGTAAAGCCGTGCATTTGGTGCCAGTGGAGCAGCAGCAGAAGAGCCTGGCAGGAACTGCTGATGCTGCTTATGTGGGGCAGGTCAGCCCAGGACAAGTTTTGCTATATGATAATGGGTGAGGGCATGCAAACCCCCTGCCACCATGCCTTAACCTTTGCCTTCACCTTTGCCTTCACACAGGACTGCATTAGGGGTGCCTGGAAGGGAGGCCATCACAGCAACCCAAAGCAAGGGCTGGGGTCCTGCTGCTCTGCACGGGGAGCAGGTGTGGCAGGAGCTGAAGCATGATTCTCCCTCTCGTGTGCCATGGAAAGGGTCTGGGGGAATTGGTATTCAAAGGTGCGTCCAGGGTTTGATCTCTTCCCCAGAGATCCTCCTGAGCACCTTATCCATTCCCAGTCTGTCCTGTTTATTTATGACAGCAGGATAAACACTTCCCAGACAGAGAGGTGACCACAATCTCTCTTCTGTGGAGCTGACAAGCTATGACTGGAGAGAGAGACAATGTTTACGGTGAAGAGCTTCCTGCAGTTACAGAGAGGTCAACAGGATGCTTACCAAAAATAAGGTTCAGTTCATTGAATTAATGAAGTTCAAGCACAGAGTACAGAACATACAAGTGAAGAGAGGAATAAAGCTTCTAAGCAACAACTACTGTGATGCATTCAGACAGCATTATCAAATCACGATACTTGATGTTTTTGCCAAAAAGTAAAAAAAAAAACCAAACCCAACAAAAACCAAACAAGAAAGCAGAAAAAAAAAAGACCATTTCCTGACCAGGCTCGTTGCCCAACCACTGGCTCTTTTCAGGTTCTCCTGCACATTCACAAGAAATTTGACCTTTGTATGCTGCTGCTGGGGGTAGGCCTGGCTCCTCAGAGGGATGGGAAAATATGTGATTGCTGGATAAAAGCAAAAAGAAAGCAGCTCAGCCAGCAGCAACCCTGGAGGTGTTTCCAATGCCTACTGTACTTGGAAAACCCAGCAAAACCATGTCTTCCCTCCTATGGCTTCTTGAGGCTGTTTCCAACCTTCTCTTTTAACATAAGAACAGAAAAAAATCCCCGCTGGGTCAGATGAGCAGTCTGTCATGCCCAGTGCTCTGTCTTAAGAGAAGCAATTTAAGAGGAGCACGTGAGCCCAGCCACTCTCTGCGAGCCTGTTCCCTTCAACCATCCCCTGACACTCACACTTGTAGGTGTGTTAAGGATGCTGAAAGGCACATCCCTGTCTGTTCTTTCCCTTTAATATCTGGTTTTGGACCTGCCGCCCATGACCATGTCTAATCCTTCCTATAGCTGTTTGTAAAAAAAGGAGAGGAGAGACCTGATCCTCAAGACCTCTTATTTCATATTATATCCAGCAAGCTTTATTCCAAAACAGCCATTCAAAGCATTCAGGCAGGGGGGACAAGGTCAGTGAGTGCTCCTAGTCAAGGACAACCTTCACCCAGTGCCCACGGTGCACAACCTGACAGGATCCCCGTCTTGATCAGGAGCTCTCAGGAATGTGGAGACACAAAGACAACTGCATTCCTCTCTGCCTCTGCCTATACTTGTGTCTGCCCCTTTTGGGCAAGCCTTTTTATCTCTCTCCCTTATTCCTCCCTGTCCCCCAGTCCTTCCTCTGCAGAATTACATGACAAGAGGCTTTTAACTAAATACTTGGAAGTTTCTATTTGGCCAGGGGACTGTGAGATTTTCATTTGGGTAAATGAGTGAAACTTTCAGCCACTTGACTGACAAGAGTGTTTGGGGAGAAGGAGAGCTTTATCTGCTGGAATGATTTGATGAATTTACCAGCAGAACGACTAAGACGTAGATCTGCACATATGGGAACTCCTTTCTGCCTAATAAATAATGCTTGCTCACTAGCCCCACCGGGGCATAGGGAAGACTCATTAATTACTGACTCCACATAGCCTGGAAGTCAGAAGATGCAAACACTAACTGTTCATATCTTGTAAAGCAAAAGGCTGCATTTGAGTTTGAAGTTTTTATTTTGGCAAAGGCACCACCAGTAGTTTGTTCTGCGGTAAGGCTACTCACACAGCTACTCGAGGCAAGTATAAATCATACGGACCGTGCGTGGTACAGGAGAAATCTACTCTATGCAAAATTAATGTTGGGCTGGCCCAGCCGAAGCAGCGCACGTAGCAAAGGTGAAGTGCACAGTCTTAGGGGGAAGCTGTGTGTCTGCCCACCTGGTAAATTTATGTCTTTCACCTCTAGAACTTCAATTCATGCACAGTGTGAGGTTGTAAGTGAAATGAATTTATTGGTGTCAGTTCATTCCCTAATGGGTAACAGTTCATGTCTCAAAATCAGCACAGATAATCTGTCATGATTGGAAGCCTCTTCTAAAGAGAGGCTCTGGCATGCAGGGGTATGGAGGAATTAGTTGCTGGCTCTTGGGAGAGACGGCAGAGCTCAGTAGAGAAGCCCATGCTCCAGCAGAGGAAATAGAGGTAATAACTAACCCTCCCTCCCGCCTTGTGAACTGTGTCAGAGAAAGTTCCTGTGCTACAAGTTCAATGCTAATGAAAAACAGGCCTTCCTCAGATTATACCTCATCTTAGGACTGGAAGGAGATGCAACGGTTATGTTAGATCATCACTAAAGTCAGTGGGAAAGCAATGCTAGCAGAGCAAAACAGAGGCAATGGACCATGTTTGCAGCTGTGTCAAGAAAGAAACATCAACTAACGACCCCTAAGGGTTTGCTGAAGGGAAGATCCCACTGACATCTCCAGCAGGTCTTGACACCATTCCAGGATGCTCTGTCTCCCAGTTTAGCCTTGGGAAGCTGGCCTTTCATCCCCCTCTTCGGCCTTCCTTTCCATCCCTCGGGGCAAAGCAGCCCGGAGATACTGATGCACACTTCAGGTCCTTGAACAGTGTACTCATCTGACACGGGAATGCCTCAGAGCTGCCTTCAAACATTTCCCCTGATCTAAAATCCTTAAAATCCACTAACTGATCTGTAACAAACAGCTCACAGGAAAGTACTGCCTGTGAGAAGCTCCTCGTTCTGGCCAGGCTATGCTGGTCACACAAGTGTGACCTTGCAAGGTCAGGCTGGAGGTGCATCTGCCATGCGGAGGCGGGTAGCACAGGGAGAGCCACGTCACTTCAGGTCCTTGGAGAGGCTGAGCTGGGAAAGTCCACGTCTCTCTGCAGGCTCGCTCGTGCCCCTTCTCAACCTGTACATGGTTGTGGCCACCTGTGCCCTGGAGACAGGGTGGCTGGGGTGCTGCTGCACAGCACTGCCTGGGACAGGCAGGGCAGGGCTGGGTGGCACCAGGATGTTGTTGTCCCATTGACTATTTGATCCCCACATGCTGCCAAGTGACTGCCTTTTTGAGGCCCAGTCATTTTAGTGATAGCTGAGGGGAAAAAAAAAAAGGCTGGTTAGATATCTTACCAACTAAAATAAGTTGGAGACCAGTATTATTCAATATATTCATCAACAACTTGGATGAGGGAATTGAGTGTACTATCAGCAAGTTTGCTGATGACACCAAGCTGGGAGGAGTGGCTGACACGCCAGAGGGCTGTGCTGCCATCCAGCGAGATCTGGACAGGCTGGAGAGTTGGGCAGGGAAAAATTTAACGAAATATAACGAGGGAAAATGTAGAGTCTTACATCTGGGCAGGAACAACCCCAGGTTCCAGTATAGGTTGGGAACTGACCTATTAGAGAGCAGTGTAGGGGAAAGGGACCTGGGGGTCCTGGTGGACAGCAGGATGACCATGAGCCAGCACTGTGCCCTTGTGGCCAAGAAGGCCAATGGCATCCTGGGGTGTATTAGAAGGGGGGTGGTTAGTAGGTCGAGAGAGGTTCTCCTCCCCCTCTACTCTGCTCTGGTGAGACCGCATCTGGAATATTGTGTCCAGTTCTGGGCCCCTCAGTTCAAGAAGGACAGGGAACTGCTGGAGAGAGTCCAGCGCAGGGCAACAAAGATGATTAAGGGAGTGGAGCATCTCCCTTATGAGGAAAGGCTGAGGGAGCTGGGTCTCTTTAGCTTGGAAAAGAGGAGACTGAGGGGTGACCTCATTAATGTTTATAAATATATAAAGGGTGGGTGTCACGAGGATGGAGCCAGGCTCTTCTCGGTGACAACCAACAGTAAGACAAGGGGTAATGGGTTCAAGCTGGAATGCAAGAGGTTCCACTTAAATTTGAGAAGAAACTTCTTCACAGTGAGGGTGACAGAACACTGGAACAGGCTGCCCAGGGAGGTTGTGGAGTCTCCTTCTCTGGAGACATTCAAAACCCGCCTGGACGCCTTCCTGTGTAACCTCACCTAGGTGTTCCTGCTCTGGCAGGGGGATTGGACTAGATGATCTTTTGAGGTCCCTTCCAATCCCTAACATTCTGTGATTCTGTGATTCTAATCTTCTGAAAGGCTGAAGAAACAGCAAAATACTCATTCCACCCACTGCCATCTTACATCTTTAGTTCCAGTCTTTTCTTCTGCTTGACCCAAGGAGGAGAAGCGTCACAGGAGGCAAAAAAAACCTGTGAGATGTCCAGTCTCCTCTTACAAAAAGTTATTGCTTAAGGGTTGACTAGAAACTGCTCTTCCTGTGCCCTGGGGAATTCTGAATTAAAAAAACAAGGAAACAAGGAAGTAAAAAACCCAGCCAAGAAAAGAAGCCTCAATGAGATTTGATTCTAAAAGAGAAGGAAAATGTGTAAAGACAGGAATCTGTGTCTCTCCTGCAGGGCTGACATAGGACGTCCCCGAGATGTCACCGAGCAGGCTGACCATCCCCTTGCTCTCTCCAGCACACTCCCAGGGCTCAGTGTTCGGCCAGGAAGCCCAGCAGCCAGGAAGCCTTGGGAATTCCTGCTGCCAGGGAGCGAGGAGACAGGGGCTTGGCAGCCTCTGTCCTCTGCCTGCCACCTCCCCACCAGCCTGTGAGGTGGGCTGCTGGGGGGGGAGGTAGGGAAGCTTTCAAAACTTGCTTGGCAGGGAGGATGTTATCCTGCATCTGCCTGGTTTCTGGGAGGATCTCGTCAAAACCGACACGTTTCCTGTTTTGGTGCTGGTGCATTAGGTTTTGCTATGTCAGAGAAGAATGCCAGAAAGTTTATGACCAGCTGTACTGTGAACACTGAGTGCCAGCACCTCTCAGCTTTAGGTCAGTCCCTCCTCCCAGTGAGCAGCCAGAGAAACCTGGGGAGCAAAATCACCCACTGAGTCACAGAAAGGTTGGGGTTGCAAGGGACCTCTGGAGATCATCTAGTCCAACCCACCTGCTAAAGCAGGTTCACCCAGAGCAGATCGCACAGGAATGTGTCCAAGTGGGTTCTGAATGTCTCCAGAGAAGGAGACTTCCACAACCTCTCTGGGCAGCCTGTTCCAGCACCCTCAAAGTAAAGAAGTTTTTCCTCATGTTTAGACAGAACCTGCTATGTTTCAGTCTGTGCCCGTTGCCCCTTACCCCGTTATTGGGCACCACTGAAAATAGTCAGGTCACATCCTCTTGACACCCGCCCTTGAGATATTTATAAGCATAAATAAGATCCCCTCTCAGCCTCTCTCCCCACCTTGACAGCAATTCAGCACCAGCTTCTTCAGATGTGGGCAGCATTGGCGATGCTGGTGCACGTGGGAAGCTGGTCATGGAGCCGGAAGGCTGGACTCCAGGCCAAGGTGTGTAGGGGAGTGACATGGCCCATCAGCCTTTACTTTTGTGCCTGCTCTTCTAGATAGGCCCTGGGCTTGACTGTTGACCTGGGTTCATTTCCAAACCTTCCTCTATCAATCAGACGTGCACACATAGTGTTCCAGTAATGAATCAAGCTGACTTGTTCTTGGCCTCAATCAATCAAGGCTGTGTACCACAGAAACTTTAATCTAGGTTGGCAATAACAGGTAAAAACAGCCCCAGGCACAGCCTATGAAGAGTAACGCCCCATTTCAGCACTGCTTTGGAGGGCAGAAATCTTTTGGTGTGCACAGGTGTGTCAGAGACACTGGTCTACAATTGAAGATGGCAAGTAATAAGATCCATACTCAAATGTTTTCTATTAAAAATGCAAGAAGAGAGATGTAATACTGTTGGCATAGGAAATTTGGAAGGCATTAAAAGCTCAGACTCTGGGAAATTCTACCCAGTTACAGAAAAACAGGAATTCCTGCACTCCGCTTTTAAGCCTGCTTGAGAAAACCGAACTGTCGGAGTTAACTGGGGCATCTTCAAACCAACAGCCAGGAAAGGGCTGCCCAGCCAACCTGCATAACTAGAAGTTTTTGCTAAGGTCTTGTAAAGATATTGGGAAAAAAGAGCCATGCAGCCAGAGGACGGGCATTTGCTCGTCCTGGATCACGTCAGGGTGATGAGCCATCACGTAACCTGACAAAGTCTGATCTACAAGATACAGCAGAAAATTCTTATTAGGCACCAGCCGCCTTATCAAGCAACTCAACACGCTCTCCTGAATCATTATACGAATATTCGCCAAAAAATGTGTCTTTGTGGACATTGCTTTTCTCTCCCAGCTGTGCTGAGCTGACCATTCAGAATTTAAAATAAAAAAAAAAGCAAGCTGCATCGGACGCATGCTTCAGACCCAAGCAAACCCATGTTTATCAGCTCCTTCCAGATGTTCCTGCAGCTGTATCGCCTCACCATCATCACTGCAATTTGATGTGGCACCAAAGTAAATTAGGAGCTACATTTTTGCAGGCCTTGCCAATGCTCTGTGCTGTGTGTACTCCAGCTTGCTTCTCAGCCTATTTTTTACACACTGGTGTCCTCAATTACTTTTCCAAATGAAAGGGAGTCATGCTACTTTAATTAAACATTTAATTGAAGAGAATAAAAAAAAAAAGAGGGAGGGAGCTGATGTTTGCCAACGAGGAAAGGATAACGGTGTGAGATTAATGCTTCTAAATGAAACCTCACAATGCTGCTTTCTGCAGTGAGAGGCACCCTGGGCTGGGGCTTATGTATCAAAGTACAGCTCGGCTCCTATTCAATTAATGTGTCTGTTTTGATGGGAAGGTTTTGTAAAGCATTGTTGGAAATGGTTTCTAATTTTCCCTTCAGTTTTTGGCTGGCTTAATTAAACTTACACCCACCGAACCCTTGTGTGTCTCCAAAGGCAGACTGGTTATTGACCTAAGGGATTTTTTTTAATCATTTCTATGTTTCCCTGGCCACCTTCAAGTGAATTAGTGAATGCAGCTTTTTTTTTTTTTTATTTTATTTTTTTAAGTTTGATCAAATACTGAGGTATTTCTGCTCCCTCCCCCTCAAAGACCTGGCAGAAATGTGCATCATTTTTCCCTTTCTGCAGGAGCTTGAGCACTTAATCAGCTGCAACTCTCCAGGCTGGGGCTTCCCCAAATAAATAAGTTATGTAAGCCAGCACCTCCACAGCAGAACCAGAATGTCTGGGCACTCCTCACCCCTTCCCCAGGAGTAGGATGACCTGTGAGAATGAAATCACTTGCACGTATAAAAGTTCACGGGAGAGGGTCTTCATGAACTTAGGGCACAAATTTGTGAGTGAACCGATGAGGTCTGGTTTGTTGTCAGCTTGGGTTTCCAGAGCGAGCAAAACCCTGTGGATTCACTAGTCTCTATGATGGGCAGATTCATGCAGTGGCCTCTTCCTCACCAAGGAATTAGTAAAGTCTCTCCTCAGTTGCCTGGTCTAAAAAGATTTAAGGGTCTTACTATATTTGGGGCAACTCTCTCAAATTCAGCAGAAATCTGCTAATGGGCTCATAAGTTATGGGAAGGATGAATGAACAAATGCACGATTGTAGAAACCTCCCCTCTGGAAAGGAGGCTAAAAATGAGGTTGGAGCCTGGGCTTTGTGTCCAGCTGAGTGAAGGTCCATGCCACCCCAGCGTTACTTACCTGTGGGCCTGATTGTATAAAACACAGCACCCATACTTCATCTGATGTTGTCACTGCAGGCAGTGAGTACTTTTGAAATTTATGCTCTACCTGCTCATTAAAGGATGAGAACACGCAAATGTCAAAATACAAAAGAAGGCTCACAAAAAGAGAACATCCTGTGGCGTGTGAGCATTGCCGTTGCACAGTCATTCTCGTTGTCACTAATAAAGCAGGGGGCGAGGGTAGGTAAACTGGGCCACTCTAACAGCAGCGACTCATGGTGGAAAGAATAGCAAGCCTGAGATCAGAAAAATGAGAGTGAGTCCTATAAGCAGGGTTGTCTACCTTGTTCTCTTTTCAAAATGCTCTGAAAAAGCAGCAGGATATAAAGTGTTTCTTGGGGTACAGCTGACTAAAAATTCAAGAAGGAAACTTTCTTGTCTGCCCACAGAAGACTATGTACACTTGCTCCCTTCTAAGGCACAAAAACGATCCCACTCAGACCCGAAACCTTGTTGTCACACGCTCTGTAGTGGAAAAGCGGTGCAAGTGCGTCAACTGGCTGCATTTCCCACCCCCAGCAGGCAGGATGGCTGCTCACAGCAGGGAGCTAAACATGGTTTCTGCTCAGCATCGTGACTGTGCTATGGATTAGATGAAGATTAACCCAGCGACCTGCCATCTGCTCTCATCCATACCTAAGGATATAAGCAAAGGGAAGCTGATGATTAGGGAGAAAAACAGGTGAAGTTCAGCTCAAAGTTCAATGTCAATTAAAAAAAAAAAAATATAGAAACCAGAGTGGGTCTGTTTTTTCTGTCCATGAACCTATGATGAGCCCTCAAGGGCTGGGTCATGCTGCTGAGGGTTCAGATGACAGCAATAAACAAGGGGTCCAGCCTGGACCAAGTTTCCCAGCATGGGGACTCCTATGCTCTGTTCTTGGTTCTGTCACCAGCTGGCTCGGGGACAAGCCACACCACTTCTTCTTGCCATACTTTATTTCAGCCACTTCTGAAGTGGAGATACTAAAACATCCTCACCACACAGGGATCTTATTGGCCTTGTGGGTGTTTGCTCTGAGTGCTTGGGGATTTACAAACGCAAGGTGCAGCAGAGCTGCAAAATGAATTAGAAACAATCATCAACCAAACTCGCCAGCACCACCACTCCTGAACTTTATGTAGAAATGATAGGGGTTGGAGACACACTTGGTTTTATCCAGACAGGAATAAACTTCATTTCTAGGTCTGTTTATAATAAAATAAAGGCAATTTTCTCTGGCTTACAGCACCTTACTAATCACTGTAACTGTGATACAGAATCATTCATGCTTTTATTCTGTACTCCTTTTTTAACTTAGGAAGACCAAGTCTATTCAAGCAACCCTTAAAATGGAAGCCCATTATATTTGTTGTGTTTTCAGGTAACTAAAATAATATTTGCTTAAGAGTGTACTCTTATGCACTTTACCCATACCTGAGGAACATCAAAACCCAAAGCAGGTGGGGAAAGTGTGATGAAGCAAACTTTCCCTGTATGGTGTAAGGCAAAGGTGCTGTCTAGCTCACTGCTTTCTATGCAAATGTATTCTATCTGGGACCCGCTGTTATTATTTATTATCATTATTATTATTATTAATGTTCAGATAAGCCCCCATGCGGGAAGGAGTTTGGGAGCCTGGATGCATCAGAACCCTGTGTCACTGTGATGGTGTCTCCGTTTGGAAGGGCACCAGCCAGGTCGTGTACCCAAAGTGACCTACGTGCTTGTTTTACCTTTCTTTTATGATGGTTGCAGAATACACCACATTAAGATATACACTGTGATGTGTTCTCTCACTTGTTTTTTGTTCAGTTAACAAGCAGTTCTGTAGATGTTGGCAAAATGCATGGATTTGTGCTTCGGGCATGGCTGGCTGTGGGCCCTGAGAGATGCTGAGTGTTTCTCCCTTGGTTAGAAAGGTGCCCTCTCTGGTGTGAGGTCTCCGATGTCTAATAGTGGCTGAGCTCATTCAGCAGCACGGCATCTTGTCCAGCGGCAGGTCTCTTCTCTTCACAACTGCCTATTTTCACAGACCTTGTAGGAACTGAGCTACCTAAGCAACCTCTACCATGCTTGTGTATTTTGTTGGCTTTGGCCAGAGGGTTTCAAAAATTATTACAGGGAGAATAACACACGCACAGCACGCTCACGTAAACCTATAAAAATCTTGCTCCTGCTATGCTGATTACCATGGATAGTCCCTTTAGCTGACAAATGAGTCATAATTATTGAAAACAGTGCAGAATTTTAACCTAAGACATTAATGCTAATGTAATATACGGTGAGAAAATACTATTAACATTTGGATGGATGAGTTACAATACTCTCATTATCACACATTTGCATTTCTTAACTTCTGTGTGATTATAACCTCAGCTTTGAAGTTGTGTTACCACAAAGGCCTCTTTTGCTGTTTTGGTTTGTTTTCTTGGTACGTGAATATTTAGAGCCACACTCAGTTTGCTAGTATTAATAATATTGATTACACAATGATTCCTGCAGCGCTCAGCCAAGACCTCAGAGAGGGAGGACAGATGATCCTAAGAGGGTGAATTCCCATCCATTTTTCAGGCTGAGCTCCTGGAGATTTACAGAGGAGTCACCTTGCTGAATTGTGGCTGTTTAATGGCTCTTTAAAGGCCCAAGTCCAAGTTAGCTGTGCAGGCTTCCAGTACCTTCAGCAGAGAGAGAGAAAAGCACCTCTAGATGGCAATTCATCCCATGTATTGCGGCTGCCTCTGGCACAGGGAGCTCTGGCTCTCGCCTCCCTTCAGGTGCCGGGAGCTGGCTGGAGCCAAACCTCCCCAAGGCGACTGTCCCGGCTGCAAGAGCTCTGACCGCACAGAAGATGCTGCATTGACATCCAGTCAGTTAGCAAGACTGCTGACTCACCAGTGTTTTCCTCCAGGTTTTTCCCTGAGGAGACTTTTCTTGTGCTTTTTCTGGTCAGTGTGTGGATGAGGAGGATTCCCTTGGTTTCCCTTGGTGCTGCCATGCTCCGTGCTTTCTCCAAGACATAGGCTGAAAAAGTCTCGTTCCTTGGCTGTCTAAGTCTGAGCAGTAGCAGTGGCAGAGGGCAGCAAGACAGACCTACCTCCCAAAATAACTGTGATGCTCCTGGTGCCCTTTGTGTGACAAAAATGTATGAAGAGATCAGATGGGCAGTGATGAGGCCAGAGATTATGCCTAGACATGAAAAATCTGGCAACCTCTGTCCTATTAGTAGGGCCATATTCTAGGATCTACCAGAAAACAGTAAGCTAAATTATGAACCCTCTGAATAGCTTGAGGACTCCCCAGAACACGACTTTAATGGAAAGTGCCCATTTCCTACATCCTGCATGTGTCTTACAAGTTTTCCCTGGGTTCTTGCAATAACAGCAGGCCTGGAGGGTCAAGTTCTGCTGCTTATTAAATTGAGAACAATTTCTCCAAGAGGTATTTCACTTCACCCTGGTGCAAGTGGAAAGAGTGGCTGACCAAGAACCCCTCGGGCTGCACCCCTGCCTGCAGGACATGGGCAATGTTCACTCAAATTGCCATACTGGTGGCGCAAGGTGGGTGGGGCCCTACCGGCCTTTGCTTTCAGAGAGCAATATAAACATACGTATGGTGCTTACAAAGCTCATAAATACAGAGTGGGTGTTTTAAATCTACTTCATGCTGACACTGCAAAAGTCTTCGTAGTCCCCATGGAGGCAGAACAGCTGCTGGGATCACCCAGTGCATCCTTCTCTGGACTTTGAGAAGGGCACTGGAAGACGTGTTATCGGACTCAAACCAAAGTCAGAGTATACTCTGGCTTTGCAGAGAAAGGAATTTTCTATCAGCACAGAGCAAAGTGTGTGGGTGCCAAACCTCACCAGGGAAAGCTGAAAGCAATATCGCGATGCTGGTCTGCCCCAGCCTTGGACCTAACCAGGAGAAAATGCTGACTGCTGGTTAGTATATGGAACCGTGTGTGTGAGGGGAGGAGGGAGGTGTTGATTTTGTAACCAGCATCTATATTGCAGTTTTAAATTAATGGCAAGTTGTCTTAATCTTGGGACAGGTGTTCTTTTTTATTCTTGTCCCTGTAGCAGAATAAATGAATGAAATAAAAAATGAATAAGAACTTGAGCCTTCACATAATGAATATTGTGGATACAACCTCCCATATATTACATTCTAGACTCCCAGCAGGTAATGTCTCTTGTATATTACTGGGATACTTCCATGTTTTGTCAAAGGCTCTGTTACGGCAAAACCCTGAAAAGTTAGCTCAGCTCCTGGAGATTAGAGAGAGTCTGATGGAGGAGGAAGAACAGTAGGGTCATTAGGGAACATCGTTAGAGGCTTAAGAGCTAAGGATCCAAAGCACGTTGACATTAATGTGACTCTTTTCTTTGGACTTCAAGCACCTGGGCACATGAGTCCTTGCTTGTGATATTTAATGTCTGGTTTTCTTGCATGATTATCTATTATTTGGAATGGGAAAGGTGGGGGTTTTTTGGTATATTTTTTGTTTGTGTGTTTGTTGTTGTTGTTTGTGTGTTCTGATTTTTTTTTCCTCCTCTGTAGAGTAAGAAGCAAACAAATAAACCCCTTGTGCTGGACAAATCAACCCCTAGCACTGGAGACAAGTTTTCCTAGAATTGTTCCCGTCATTAAATCTACTACTTTATTTTTTTTTCTACATTTACAAAGGCAGTAAATAATTTTATTGAAAGGGCTCAGGTTTTTAATGAAATGAAAAGTCAGAAATTAATACTCACTAAAAACCTTCCTATTTGGCTGTTGCAGCTGTCACAAAATACTGTTCCCATTCACTACAGCTAATCCACAGGGACAAAACTAAGCCATAGGTGTAGCAGATGCATCTGACAAGGTACTCTATTATCGCAGCCAGAGCACATTGAGTTGCCATCCTTGGACTTAGGCAGAAGGAGGGATACAGTGCTGGGGCAGCTGGCTATCTGGGAAGGAGTACAATCACTATATTTAGGTGTCGTGGTACCTGTGCAATTCATCTGCCACGTGAGTGGGAGGGCAAGGAGTTGAAAATATCCACTGAGAGAGGAACAGGGACTTTTTCTCCCCTGTGAGTCCTTGCCCCAGCCCCATCAACACGTTGTTCCCTCCAGCCCCTATTCCTCCTGGCGAGGACCGAGTGTCCTCTCTCTTTCCAGAAATCTGCCCATGCTAGTGGGTAGGGGCAGTGGCCAGCACTGTCCATGGACACTGACGCTCCAGAGGTCTCTCTGCCAAAACTCACCGCCATACCATTAAACCTTGCCTTCCTGGCCGGCGGAAGGAAAAGCCAAGACCAAGGTAATCAAGTGATGCTTTTCTTTCTGCCACAATGGAACCACAGCAAAATATTGTCGAGGCCTAGTTGGAAAATCAAAATATGCTCCTTGGGGGACACTGTTTCACCCCTCAGCAGGGAGTTGGTTCAGGTAACAGCCAGATTCTGCATTTCTGTGAGGGCTTCTGTGCCCCGAGGACCTCTGCGTGAAGATTTACCCTCTGCTTGAAGCAACAGTTCCTATGCATGCATTTTGACCTGATAATGGCTATGTAACAATCTGGGATCCCACTTATTTGCATTACTCCCTGACAGTTTAAAAATTCATTAGTGGCTCAGCAATAAACTCTCACCAGGCTTCCCTGAAGAGATGAAAAATGGGGGACATCACCTAATGAATTATCACAGAAATACTCTGAAAGGAGAGCCTGCTCTCTTCTTCCACCGCGTTCCTGTGGCTGAATGAAAAGGGGCTCAGTTTTTACATTTCATTTTTTATTTCTGTTTTTCTGCAGAAGGTGAGAGTAACAGAGAAGACCTCCCCATCTGCCACAGGCAGTCCAGATGGCAGCCATATGATTTCCTCCCCACCATTTTGGCAGCCTCGGAACTGGAAGGGCAGCCCTGTCTGAAACCCGGCAAGAGCACCGAGGCACTTCCAACTCCCATCCTGTTCTCCCTCCCTCCCGAGCAACTTATTTGACGGGGCCAATTTACATACAGCAGTTTTACAGTGTGAACAGGGATGCCCCAGGGACTGATTTGAGACTCAGAAATCCATTTCAGAGCCTTCGTGCTGAGGAGACAGTGGGGCAGATTCAGTATTCAGCCATGCTTATCTAAATCCAGAGGCGCTTCAGGGAAACAAAACCCTCCAGATTTACCTTGGTGCAGGAGAGAAAAATAAAGGCATCTGCCTGGACTCATAGCCACTGTACATCGGTGAAAAGTACCCTGCATACAAAGTTCACAGTACTTTTTAGCTAAAGATATATGGCAAGAGTGCCACTATATATGCAAATATTGCAGAAAGCAGGAGGAAAGCAAACAATAAACAGATCTTTTACTTTTAAGTTACCTTTCCCTTCCTTCTCAAATATGTGAGAGATTTAGAAAGAACCACAAGCTGAACTAAATTTTGTTCTTGTCATTTCTATGATGAAGTTATGCTAAAAGTATTTTTTCTAAACAACTATTTGCTGTGGATTGCATGGTTGAATGACCCCTGTCTAAGCCAAATTAATTTTTAAATTTACTAGGGGTAAAGCAGAAACCCAGCTGAGGAACCACAGACAATGCAAAATGAAGAATCTGACTGAAAGAAAAGAGTTTTATTAAAGTTATGGAATCCTTTTTAGTCTTAGTTATATGGAGATAGTGAAAATGTGTACTGGAGAAGGGAAGACCTTTCCCAGTAGATTTTTACCAGAAGTATTTGACAGGCAAGTCCTTAAGCACCATGCCATTTGAGGTTGAAACAGCTGAGAGAGAGGAAGAATGAGGAATATAATTCCTTGGCTTCTGCCACTTTCTAACAGGCAATTACTTTTATTTAAACCCTGACAATTAATTTTATTTAAACTCTGATTTTTTTTTACTATATAGGAATATGAAACAGTGTCCTGAAATTAATAATAAATGAAAAAAATGGTTGAAATAATCATGATGAGCACAGTATTTTTCATGCATACAATTGGTTGAATTCCAGTCTCAATTGGTTGAATTAAAATGAAAATGAGAGGAAATCCAGATGTAGATTGCTTTGTGGAAAAAACCAGCTGTTTCCCTTAGGACAGCCATCCAGCTGCATGATGCCATAGGCTAAAGCAGCATGAGGAGCCATCCATTTCCATTTTCCAACAAGAGGATGGGAGACCATAGAGGAAGTCAAGAGAGGCTATTCCTCTTCCACCTACACATTCCCATTAGCCCTTGCGTAAGCAAATGCCAGGCATGTTAGCACCCCATGTGAGGCACCATGCCGTCATGTATCTCCGTGGTGCATTATGATGACCAGCAGTGTCTCAAAGGGGACATGGTGGTGTCCTGCCTGCCTGTCTCCCATGGACATTGGAACAAACCCCCCAGGGAGGTGTCACGGCCCCAACCTGACAGTGTTCAAGAAGAGACTGGACAAGGCCTCAGACACATGGTGTGACCTGTGGGGTTGTCCTGTGCAGGGACAGGAGTTGGACTCGATGATCCTTGTGGGTCCCTTCCAACTCAGGACATTCTGTGACACAGGTCCACACCCAATAGAAATTCATGTCAAGTTATCCCTCTCCAGCCATACTCTTCTATATACCCCGGTGCTGTTGTGTATCTTTCGCGGACCATCCACACAAGGGCAGGTGTCCACATTTTGGAGGGGAAGTAACTTGGGAAATTTTCTGAGATAATAACTGTGGAAAAAAACCACCAGCATTGGAACTGAGGGTCTTCCAACTTCCAATATGTGTAGCAAAACCACTTCAAGGTGCTAAATGGCCCAATAAATACTTGGGACCTGCCACTAATGATGGTAGTAACTATACCACCTCTCCTGCTGCTGGCAGTACTGGGGGCAAAAAATGTCATTGACACCCTCCACGCTAAGTTCAGTACATGCAGGTGAACAAAACCTGTGCTTCTGACTCCTCTCCCTCACTCATTTGAATGCTGGCATTGGCACACAGTGTTCGAGAAGCAAATCTGGGCAAGGAGGAGACCCCAGCTGTGATGGTGCAGGCGGTGGGTGAGCAGTAGGAAAAGCACCCTCCCTAAGCCTGAGACTGATGGGTCAATTCCCTTGTTACCAGGCAGTTACTTACAGCCAGGTGTAGGACAGTGTGTTTTTCCAAGGAGACTGTTTAGTCTTTTACCAGTTAACAAGAAACACGAATGTTTTCTTTTGGATGTGTGGCAAGAACATTTTATGTGTATATGTTTGTGTGTGTGTCTCTGTGTGTGTATGATTAAAAAAAACCCTAAAGTAATCAGAAGATCACGATAAAAAGATAAATGAACCACATTGTTATCCATGACACTCTGCCCTGGAACAGGGGGGCCTGAGGCAGTTTCACATGCAGAAGATCACACCGGCTTTTCTCCAGCACCTCCTGTACTGAGACACCCACAATCCTGGCACTGGACTTCTGGATTCAAAGTTTCTCCACACTCAAATTTGGTCCTTTCTGCCAAATTGCAATCTGGAATCATCCTGAAATTACAAACCTTTCTGCAGTCCTAAGCCAAACATCCAGATTTCAGTAGGACCAATTTAATTCTCAGAGCTCTCTGGGTTTCTCGGCAAATTTTCATTCAGCTCATGTGACTCACCATTCCTCCTCCTGTTGGGATGATGGAAAAGATAAACCTACAGTTGGATGTCAGGATACCACAATCGCCAAAACCACAGACAGCAGAACTGATTAAATAGGAAAATATTTTTAAAATATCTCAAGGTCAAATTTAAAAAAAAATCATGAATAGCAAATGCTTTCAGCAGATGTTTTCTAACAACGTTTCATTTGGAGAGTTCTGCCCTGTTCAGGTTGCAGACCCATCAGGTGCTGTACACATGTTGAACCGTTCATGTGATTTCAGCTCCTCGTCTGAGATTAGCCTAGCCTACCACTCACAAAAACACGATCCTAATCCCCTTAGAACAGAGCAGCGTGGTGTACTCTGTGTCACCAGGCTGCAGCTGAGAAAGAGGAAGGCCAGCTGCTCAGGCAGTCCAAACTCAATTAGTATACATTAGTTCTTTCATTGCTGCTGCATGATAGTCTGATTTAACAAACACAGAATCTCTGAGTCAGCGGAAAGCTGAAACGAAACACCATTTTCCGTAGGTCTGTCCTGTACTTAACTAGGTTATGTAATCAGCCATTAGTTCACTCTTAAACTAGCTATTAATTATCCTTGTCTAAAAAGGGGTAGAGAGGGGGAGAGATGAATCATCCACATGTACTAAACAGTCTTCCTCCGAATCTTTGTGCTAGTCAGAATTACATAGAAGCCAAGCTGCCATCAGAAAATTATTTCTACCAATGACTGGCCGCAGCCAGCGGTGATTTCCTCCCCATCTTGCAGAAGTTTTCAAATCACTCAGTTGAGGACTGCTCCTGGTGAGAAGGAGGTGTATGGCTTTGGGAACAAAACTGTTTTTTCCCCCTCTGAATGTGCTTTTACTCTGTCTCCTGTGAGAGGGGACACACTGCTTGTTACTCTTCAAGAGCCTGGGAACATACTCATAAAACCTCAGAACCAAAAAACACTCCCTGGCCTTATCTGAAGTTCATTTATCTCACAAACTTTGCAGGGCAGCACTTGACGATTCTTGCTGTGCCTAGCAAAAGGCAACCTGCTTGCCTTCTTTCAACTCTTTAAGAAATAAAACGTGTTCAGTAACAGTCTCGTTGAAGCCATCAAAACAGGAAACTCACCTTATTCACTAATAAAGCACCAAAACAGGAGCCAGGAGACCTTCTCTCTGTCCCACTCTGCTGTTGATCCAGAAGGGACACAGCCCCACTGCTGGGAACACAACACATTAACATGATGTGTGGCTTCTCAGCTACAGCACAACACTAACACGGCTCTCGGGCATTCACCACTAGGCCACCTACTGAAAACTGGAGGGCTTCTCCTTTCTCACCCCTGTCTTCAAGTGGTCATCTGAGAGAGACAGGAACAGAAAAAATGCCAAATGCTGTCCATTGACTTATTACAGTAAAATATTGCTGCCCAGCCTTCATAGCTGGAGGCTTGTTCTTCCACACAGACTCTAGCATGTCACTCCCACAAGCTACCAGGAAGCTCAGACCTTTGTGGGAAGGTTGGGGCTAACTTACACTCTGCTCTTGGGAAGGTCTATCTAAACATCTTGTAGAAATAGTAAGTAAGGAGAAGCACGTACGGGCTCTGCCTGGGAAAATGGCAACAACAAAGACTTTCCAAATAAGTTGGTTGTGTTTCGTCTTGTCTTCTTTATGGAAATTTGGAAGGAATTCAGACTTCTTTCCTGGTCCCCGATCTTCGGTGTTTTGATATAGTGGGATCTGGATCCAAATGATTGTTGTGCCAGTCCAGACCCCAACACAGATATTTGGAAGACTGAAGTTACTCTGATTTTAGCTTGCTCAGCCTGGGTGTGACTGGAAGCTCTGTTCAAAACCAGAGTGCTGCTGCTCTGACGTGCAGTCAATAACAAAACCAACAACAAAAGACACAGAGGAGGGTCCCTGGTCCACTGCACTGTTCCTCATATGGAGTGTGGAGCTCTGCAGAGGTTGCTTCCCCAGGCTGTATCACAGGCAGGGGGCTGAGACTGAAGAGACTCCTGCTAAATTACAGAGAATTCCTGGTGGCGCCTGGATAATTTTCTGGTCAGAGAGGTTGTGAGGAAGGGAAGGAGGGACATGTTTTTTCGCAGAGCAAAAAGCAGACCTGTCCAGCATTACTGATGTTCCCTAATGGGCTAGGAAGTCCAACACCGACCAGATGAAGTTTCCAGGGGCTTTGGGCATAGAGCCAATCTCTTGGGCTTTCCCTCAACCCCCTTCCTCTGGGAACGGGAAGATTAATTCCCTGGGTCAGCCTTGAATTTAAAAGGATCTTCACTGGGGATTTGTCTCACTGAATCGTGTATTTTCTGTTCATGAGTTATTTCCCCCCAGTTTTCCTGGGAATGGGACTGTCCTGTGCAATTCTCCAGGATTTGACAGAGCTTTTGCTGTGCCGTGCAGTCTTGAGAGGACGAGGAGGTTGAAGGCTGAGGTCTCTTAAGCTCCCTTCCCTTTCCTCTAGGAGATTTCAAACTGTCTTTGGAGGCTTTCTGCTAGCTACATCCCTTCTGTGGCAAAACTGAGAGGGGATGATCTGGCTTCATGCACTTTTTAAAAAGCTTGAGAACTAAGAGCATTAGCTTCTCCATGCTGGCTAAAAAAAGGCTTGCTAAACCCGTTGAAACCAATTGAGGAGCAGAGCAGAGTTAATCCTGGAAAATGTTCACAGTAGCTCCGTGACGCATGTCTGTGCAAAGGCAGAACCTGGTTGCTAGTGATCTGCTCACACAAGACTAGGAGAAGTTGCAGTTAAATTTTGGGGTGGAGGTCAATCCTCAAGGTTGCCTGAGTGGAAATGGGGACTGCTGGTATCAAGCTTATCCCACCCCATCTTTAACATTTTGCTCTTCTTCGTGTGGGATTTTATCTGTTGGGAATTTTTGGCATTTTTTCATCTGCCTTCTGAATTCAGGCTCATGGAGGACAGGCATGGAGTACACACACATACGTTTTCTCCTTTGCAAGCACTGTTGGAAAAACATTTTATATTGTATTATCACTATTTGTTGTTGTGCAGTGGTACAAATAGCACCCACATACCTGAAATGGGACTAAGGCCCCTCTGTCCCAGACACTGTACTTCCTAGGAATAAAAGGTAATCCCTATTTTCAACCTTATAATTTAAGCATCAGAAAACATATTTAAAATTGCAATGGCATTCTGATTGGATTAAACATATTTGGGTGAAACCTCTACCCTTTTAAGGTGTGAGAAGCCATAAACTCTTTTATTAAATTAGCTTGCTGAGGCAATAGCACCCTCCAGCCAAAACACTGGCTCATGTCAAGGCCCACATGAAAATGTGTGAAGCTTCTATTGCATGGATGGATGAGGTTTGCTAGGCAGAGTTGTAAGAGAGGGCTTTGTGTCTCTATGTACACAAATGCACAGGAGAAATACAAAAATGTAAATGTGGGGCAGGGGGGGCGGAAAGAAGTTGAAAGAAAACCTCAGAGATGGATACAGAATTGCTGATAGCAGGGCCCTGAGAAATATCTGAGAGAATAGATGTTTATAGTTTGGCAAAGAGGGCTACTGACTGTTGTGTGACTCCCTTGGGAACAAGGTATTTGGGCAATCTCTCTAAACTAAAGGAACTGCATCCAAGAAGAAACTGTCATTAATTCTTTTAACTGGATCACCCCGTGGTTTTGCTAGTGGCTTGATTTAAAAATAAACTACAAATCTTAGAATAGAAATCTACTACTTTTGCTCATTTTTAACATATGACCATTCCAACCATGAGCTCTCAACAGGCAACTAAAAGTGTCTGCAATGAAAATCGTCTTCTAAAAATTACACTGCTCCAATAACAACAGAAATCTTCCATGTGACATGATGTATCCTATCAAAACTGTGTCATACAACTTGAATTTCAAATTCCAAATTACTTATCACACCTCTGTTTGGTTTTGGCTTCTTTCAATTAGTTTCTGTTGCTTTGCTGTAGAAGGATGACAGACAGTTAAAGCCCACAAGAATCAAGCAAACATTATCCTCCTTATACAAACATCACTGAACTCCTCTGATGCTGTTTGTTTGTTGACATGGTTTCCATAGGGGCCACTCCCTCAAGTCCTTGTTTAATTTTCAAATTTGCCCTGGAACAAAATTATTCAATTATGTTCTGGCCACATGAGATTCTGCAAAGGCAGATTCAGTGCAGAATTTCCCAGCTCCAACGTGGTAAGACACAAGGTGTCCTCTTTAGTGCGTCAAGTTACCCATCCCAGTCCTCCATAGGTAATCAGAAGGAGGGTGATGACTCTGCAGCTTAGCTAATGGAGCTCTTAAGGATCTTAGTTGTCTTACTGACAAACTAAGAGGTGTCAAGTATTGCTTCATACGTCACTTTGCCATAAATACAATACTCTAAGTAATCACAAGCTGGCATTAACTCCTCACCAGGGTGGCGGCTATAAAAAGATGGAGCTTTGGCCAGTATCTCAGAAGAGACTCCTCTTTTGCTGCTGTTTTCCCTCCATAGTTTGGACAAAAGAGATGAGAAGGCAGGATAGTCCTGACTCTCTCCACCTGCAACATCATGAATAGCATAGGCTCTGTGTAACATGCGCCCAGCGAAAGTCATCTGGGTATCCATGACACTCTTCTCAGCTGGCCAGGCAGTTTCTTTTGGCTCATTTCTGGGGAAAATCACACAGAGAAAAGGAAAAGGCAAAATCTAATGCTGAGATGGGCATCTGATCAATGGATGTACTTGCACGTACATGGTCAGATGAAGTTTAAAAACAGTGCCCTCCGCTCTTCTCTTCCTTTCTCTGCTGTAAATCAAAACCAACTTTCCTGAAGCCATGGAGTGTATGCTGCAAAACCACTTTCTATCAGGGTGGGAAATCACATCTACCCTTTCCCGAAATTAATGGCAATGTGCCTTCCTTCCCCCTCCATGGCAATGAGCTGATTTGATAGACACCTTCTAACCTGTGTCAGTCTCCCTTCATGTTCTTCACATAGTGAGACTTCTTCTTCTTCATGCTGTGCTGCTTTCTAATATGATGACAATGCAAAGTGTGGAACAGGGTGAGAAAAATTCCCGAGGCAGTTTTCATTAACATGGAGAAAAGATTCAGAATAGCCTTGTTTCTTGGAATGTTTGAGAGAAAAAAATATAGCAGCGAAACATCAATAGCATTTATTCTCTTGATTTAAATCATATCTGATCCATCCATCAACACCAGCTAAGCTGAGAACTTCAAGTGGCCATAGGGCTATAGTCCATAGACTCTTTTTGCTGCTGTCCTGTCACTGAGTTAAAGGGTTTGTTTTCATGAGGGAGACAAGGATGAAGTTCCCCTAGGATGCACACAAGTTTTTCTCTTCTTTCCAAAGGAGGAAATATTCATGAGCAGCATTTGCAGGGCTGACACTGCAACGCTAACACACAACAGTTTTGTTTTTCCTACCATGATGCCTCTGACAACTTGAGAGCTCAGATACAGCCCTGTGCATTCCTAAAGAGCCCACCTAGCATGGCTGGCTTGTCCTTTAAGGTGTGGGCAGAGTTGGGCAGTGACTGTACCCCAGTCCCAGCCACGCTCTACTGTCTTTGCTGAGGCTGCCAGCCTCTATGGTGAGTGATTTTTCATCAACCATGAGAGGCTTGGAATGGCACATATCCTACTAGTGTAGGCAGCCAGAGGCTTTTGTTAATTACTCTTACATATTCCCTTGGAAGTGCTGCAGCATGCCGGCAAGGTATCCATCGCATTCCCAGGCTAGCCAGAGGCTAGGTAGAGCACACGAGCCCAGGAACCTGACCAGCATATATAAAATGAGTGAATTCACTCCAGACTTTGCATACCAATTAGAAGCTACTTACTAGTAAAGTAATCACTTTACTAGAAATAGGACTGGTAGGAGCCATCTCATTGGATGACTCAGCTGTCATCCAGGCAACAAAATAAGCAAGCAGATCTTCATGAGCAGTCTTTGCAAATCGGCAGTGAATTATTTTGCAAATATGATCATGATTTAATCACCTAAACAGGATGAGACTCCTTTGGGAAGCCTGGTTTATCAAAGAAACCAAGTAATCACTGATCACCAGCTTGGACTGGTTTGAGGAATTTACTAAAAATTTAGATACATGCACATCTGATCCACTCCATGTCTGTCTGTCTCTCCTTATCACTACCATTTCACAAATATCACAGAATATGTACCAGGACAAGATCTGAACGCATGTGTTAGAACATAACAGAGCACTATGGTCAGGCAGATAACCAAAAGCCCAATGGTGAGGATACAGTGCACTTTTAAAAGGGCATAAACAATCTAACACAAATGAAAAACACATCTAGCCTGTCTTAATAAAGACCTCATAAATACACTGATGAACCTCAACAAGATTATGTGGAGGAAGGGCGAAGGTATCATTCTAATACAAACTTTTTCATCAATGCTGTTTTCCTACTTCAAACAAACGAGCTAGAGGGGGGGAGATGACTGTGCCAATTTACAAATGAGAATGAGGATCAAAATTCTTAGCTGAAAGTCTGCTCTTTCTAAATCAAGAAATCTTCTCTTTGATGCTAATGTAAAGAATGTGGGTGAGCATCCTTGGAGATGCATGTAAAAACATATCAAAGAGTAAAGGCTACCCATCGTCCCTCCAAATTTGTGCATTTTAAATATAGACATGCATGTTTACACATAGATAACCCTCTGTGTGTGTGCATATGTGTGCAGGTAGCTCCTAAACTCTGAAAGTTAGTGCTTCCCACAGGGAAGAGAGGTACCATCTATCAGCCTATCAACAGTTTCTTGGCCCTACATGAGTTTTCACAAGATACAGAATCACTCCCCTACATAAGCAAGATGCCAAGACACCCACTGCTGGGACCATTTCTTTTTCCTCTCATGCCGCAAAGACAGCGGAACGTAGCCCACTCTGATAATAGGCATCGACACAATCAAGCAACACGATCATTGCAGGGGGTTGTATCTACGCCTTCTGGAAAGTTAAAATGAGTCTGCATGAAAGAAACCTGGAGAGAGCTGTCTTAGGGAATGCCAGCTCCATTTCTCAAGGACTGAGCCCAGCTCAGTCACATGTCACCAGTGCCTTGTCTCCGTGCAGCGTTTTGTCACTCCATCCAGCAAAGCCATATAGTTTACAAGGAACAGTTTTACTTGACTCTGCCCTCCAAATCCTAGCTTTTCCTTCATACAAAACAGATGACAATGACTTCACATTTTGATCTGCATTTGCTTGCACCACCAAGAATTTTCTACTGGTATCTCTGCAGTAAGCCCTCCACTGCAGCAGAAACAAAAACTCCCTTAACAGATATGAAACCCTCAGGTTTTAATGATCACATCATCTGCTCCTGCTTCAAACAGCTCTAAGTGGTGGTTTCAAATGGGAAAAAACATTTTTGTATGGCAAAGCTTTGCAGAGAGCTTTTGTATGGAGACGTAGGAACTTCCTAGTGCCAGAGCGAAAATTAGGTAGTTTACATGCAAGGTCTCCTTGGAGCAATGAAAGTGCAGATGAAAAGTAAGAAAGGATAACATTAAAGTTTAAATTTATTGCATAACACTAAGTATGCATTTCCAGACTTGGACTGAGTTCGGTGTTAGGAGAAACAAGTATTTCTTACAAAATTTACGAAATATTCAATTTTCTTTCAGTTTAACTCACCAGCGGATCCAAAGCTTGATCCAAATGCAATATTGCTATGATTGCTAAAGAAGCTTATGTTAAGGGGTTTTTGTTTATGTACTTCTCATGACTTATGCCTTATCTTCCCACATACCCCTGTAATTGCATCTTGACCTATGTACAACTGCAAACATTATGTGCCAAAGGTATCATGTGTCCTTTTACAGCAGAGCTAAGTAAGCAATTGCTCAAACCCAGAAATAAAGTTTCTCTTTCATGGCAGCTCTCTCCAATTTGGTATGATGAGGTTTTGCCTCTTTAGTTTGGATTTATTCCTCTTATCTGGTTATAGAAAACAAAAATACAGTATCATCACATTTGGTAAGACCGTGTGAAAGGAGACTTTACCAGAATTAGCATGTTGGCCATAGAAACACATAATCCTTGTGTATCACTTTTTAATGGAGCAGACCTGCTGGTGTAGTAGTTCTGGTGAAGCAACCAATTTTTTAGTTATTGGTGAGAAAGAGAGAGAAAGAGAGAGAAAGAGAGAAAATGAGAGAGAGAGTCTTTTTCCAGTGGGAAATATGAAACTAATTATTTGTCTGTTAAGACCACACACAGACAATAACAACATTTCATGCGGAATATTTTCAAATAAATATATATTGTGAACCAAAAAACACCCACCCACAGCCAACTCTGAAGACTGAATCTCACAAAAAATTTTGCCTTAGAAATTTCAGTCCAGAAGCAAAACCAGGATTTAAAATGGTCTGAAAACAATATTAATTCTGTCACTTCTGAACAAAATTTCTTTTGCTTGTGTCAACATCATTGAGTTTGTTTGTTTAGGATGTTTCCTAGATGTACTTTAAGAAACTTCAATTTCTACCAGATGTACAAGTTAGCCTACTTTAAGCCCCAGAATTAGCTACAGTCAGCAGGAGACACCTGCATATCAAAGGAAATAATATGGTCCTTAGCAACTGAAAAAAGGAAAGAAGAACCTTTCTAAAGAAAGGGAGAGAGGAGACCAACATCCGTCTCATCCCTCATTAATGAGCAAAATGAACAAGTGTCTTTTAGAAAGGATAGATTTTCATCAAATGAGTGAACTGAAAAAAATCTTCTGAGGAAGAGTAGGAAGCTACATGGGCTGCATTTCAAGCCGAGAAATATAAAGACAACTACCACCACCACCTAATTCAGTTCTCCCTCATTTTTGAGGATATGGTGTAACATACTTGTTTTTCAGATATGAAAGAAATTGGCAAATTTGTCTGTGGTGGCATTGTTGGTAGGCATCTGAAGCATTACTCAAGGAAGCACCAGGCAGGACCTAAAATGTCTTATACTGAATAATGCTAGAATCTAATTTTATCTTTACAAACTTACAGGTGAAGTAGACAGGATAAACTTCTTTAAAGTAGCCCAGCAAGCAGATAACCTGGACTTACCCACACTGTGCACCTCTCAGGGTGGCTAGTTCAAATTAAATCATTAGCTGAGAAGGAATAATCCTGGTAGGTTCAGAAAACCAGTTTTAAATTTGGCCTGCTAGCAAAATTCCGAATGTATTTACTCTGGATTCCGTTTCTCAACCCATATTAAAGCTCCATAGCATAATCAATTATGGGCTTATTGCAAAGTACAATAGGATTCAATCTCCTGGAATGCCTCAGGGTATGTCTTAGACAGATGATAAAACTAACAGTAATGGGTCTACAGCTTCTAAGGCTAATTTCCACAGTTACAAATTTTATAAATAAATAGAAGGAATGTCAACTCTCAGTCACTCAGCTTGAGGTCTCTCATGCTGATAACTCCTCTCTTCTCAGATGCTCTTCCGTTTCTCAGATATATTTCTTTTCTGTTCCGAAGCCCCTGGGACTTGTTCAAAGCACTTCCATTCCTACCTTTCGCATTACTAAATGGAGCAAAGAACTAAGGCAACCAGGAATATGGAGCAAGTACAGGAGGAGATAGTGCCCTCTCCAGTGTTGAAGTTGCATCCCAAGCAACAATCATATCAGCTGCAACTGTGATCTCATGAGATCTCAAACTAAGCAGCATGAGGCAAGTGCCAGATGGAGGAAAGGCTGCCTTGGAAAATTCAAGGGCTATGGGAAGTGACATCAGTTGTTTTGCAGTAGTTTCTCTTCAGCAGGCTTCATGACACAAGAAAAAAAAGACTCCCAAACTCAGTGGCTGTCTGCTGGAGTTCATGAGATTATTTATTTCATATCATGTGAAGGATAACCATGAGGACTATTTTGCCATTGTGGTCGCTGTTTCACCCTGGAGGCTGTCGAGGTCCACTACTAAGTCTCACTGGACTCAGTTGAACTGTGCTGTGTCCCACCAGCAGCTGAGTTTCAGCAGAGAAGGTGTTTGCCCAGCAGTCTGTGCAGCCGTCTGTGCAGAAAGGCATGCAGAAGTGGGCCAGAACCTCTGCTGAGGACAGTGTCCCTTGCTCAGCAACAGTGGTGCCATGCCACAGGGCACGATCCCCAGCACCGAGTGGAGCAGCTACCCCTGGCACATCAGAGGTGCCAACCAGGACCAAGTTCCTGAGAAGGATGCAGGTCTGCAGGCCTGGGGCTGCAGGAATTCCTGGGGCCTCCCGCTGAAGTCTGGGACAGGGGTGATGGTGTCCTTGCTTGCAGAATGTGTGCACCAGTGGAAGATCTGTGCGGTCAAATAAAGAAGCTGAAGGAGAAGATCCTGTGCAACTTCGGAGATGACAAAAGGAGAGTGACTGGATCCTCTCTGAAACCCTGCAGGTAAAATAGCCCAAACCCACAACTGTACCAAAAGAAGGAAAGACTGAGTGTGTTCTTAGGCTGCTGGTGAGAGTGAAGGCTAGAAGCTGGTGACTTCTAGCACCAGGAGGAAGATCCTGCTCTACCCACAGACCTGCACCTTCAGAACAGGGTCAGCGCACTGATAACAGATGAGACACTGGAAGTTGTATTCAATGAAGCATCTGAGATGGCTGAGCCTGAGCTACCCAGGACCACCAGGAAAAAGCTATGAGTGATAGTACTGGGTGACTCCCTGTTGTGGGGAAGAGAGGTCCCCACCTGCCAACCTCATCTATCATCTAGGGAGGTTTGGTTTTTGGTTTTTGGTCAGACCTTGGATACAGGACATCGCGGAGACACTGTTAGGGCTTTTCAGACCCTCTGATTATTACATCTGCTGCTCTTCAGTGTGGGCACCAGCATACAGCCCGAGGAGACCTGGAATGTATTAAGCTTGGTTTTCTCTTCAGTCCTGCCAGTGAGAGGGAAGGGCTTGAGGAGGAGTGGATAGATGTGTCAATATCTGCTTATGCAGCTAATGTCAACAGCAGAAATTAAGATTTTATGATCATGTGGGCCCTCTTTGAGGATGAAGGACTGGTAAGAAGAGATGGGATCCACCTGATCAAGTGGGAAAAAACATCTTTGTCAACAGGCCGACCAAAGTGGTGAAAAGAGATTTATACTAGGACTGATGTGGGAGAGAGATGATGATCTGCAATCAAGTGAGGAAGTGTTGGAACTGGATGGCAAGCAGGGCTTGGAGGGTAATGTGGACAAGAGAGACCTGGGCCTGAAAGGTGCCCATCCCAAGTGAAACGGGGCTGAAAGGTGCCCATCCCAAGTATATGCACACAAATAAGGAAGCCTTTACAAGACAGCACAATTGGGGAAGCTCTCACACTTTTTCTGGGAAATCAGCACAACAACATGTCTCGCTGAAGTGCCTGCACACTAATGCACATAGGGCAGGAAAAAAACCAAGAGGTATCAGAGATTTGTGTGTAGTTGTAGGGCTACAGTCGCAGTGGGATCACAGAGATGTGGTGGGATAGTTCACGTGATGGGAGTGTTGCAGTGGATGGGTACAGGGGTTTTAGGAAGGACAGGCCAGGACAGCAGGGAATGGTAGTTACCCTTTATAAAAGACAGCAATGGGAATGCATAGCGTGGAGCAGTGGGCATGTGGAGAAAAAACCCTATGCGCCAATACCGGCTGGAGGTTGATCAGCAGAGAGCAGCTTTGCCTAAAAAAGACTTGGGGGTCCTGGAGGACAAGCTGAACATAATGTGCCCTTACAGCAAAGATGGCCAACAACGTCCTGGGCTGCATTAGAATGTCTCCAGCAGGTTGAGGGAGATGATCTTTCCCTTTTACTCAACCTTGTTGAGATACAACTGGAGTGCTGGGCCCAGTGTTGGGCTCTCCGGTACATAAGAGACACAGACATACTGGAACGAGTCCAGCACAATGCCATGAACATGACTAAGGGAATGGAGCATCTCTCACATGAGAAAAGGCTGAGGCAGCTGGGACTGTTCAGCCTGGAGAATAGAAGGCTCAAGAGGGAACTTATTGATATGTATAAGTATCTGGTGGGAGGTGCAAAGAAGATGGAGCCAGGCTCTTCTCAGTGGTGCCCAGTGAGGCAACAGGCACAAAACTGAAATACAGGGAATTCCATATAAACATAAGAAAAAGGTGTTATTACTGTAAGGGTGGTTGAACGCTGCAGCAGGCTGTCTAGAGTGTTTCTGGAGTCTCCATCCCTTGAGATATTCTAAACGTGACTGGACATGCTTTAAGCAACCTGCTTTGGGTGACCCTGCTTTGACCAAGGGGGCTGGGACTAGACAATCTCTAGAGGCATCTCCCTGCTTCAACTGGTTTGTGATTCTGCCTTTCCTCTCCCTCCTGCATCCCTTTCAAAGGTATTGTCTCACAGTTTCTCACATCAGTGCAGCTCTTCTCAGAGATGCCGACACAGAAAAAGCTGTATGGCGTTGCTGCTTGATGGTGTGGTCAAAATCCCAGCAACACTGTGTCCGTTAACATTTCCAGTGTCCTTATCCTGGATGGGATGGCACTGGAAGCAATAAGACTAGAGACAGCAGAGGAAAATACAGCTCATTACTTCAGAATCCTCCATTAAAATGTAATCTGTTGTATGTTGTTATATGTTGTTATAATCTTTGACAGCAAATGTTGGCCTTAAGGGATAAGATTAAAACCATGGGGAAAAAACCATGCAGTTGAAATGGCCAATAAAAGCATACCAATACCCATGCAGTCTTCAAGATCTAATATGATCTAATAAACAGAAGATCAGCCTGGAATCTGAGACTGTCCAAAACCTTGCCTTTGCCACTCCCTTGGTCGTCTAACCTCACACAAGTCACTTGACTTTTCTTTCCATGATACCATTTATGCATGCAGTCCTACTTGCTCCTACATCTAGCTGGGAAATGAGGTTTGAAACAACTAACTACCCACGCTTCTTATTTGATGTCAGAATTAATTAGTTCCTTTGTGTATGAAGAATTCTAATGCTGCTGTTTCCATCAGAGTATTTGTTCTAGACTGTAACTGCATTTATAAGAATACTAATACTGTTTCTGTGCAGTTACAAAATGGATGTCTGATCACCTACAAACAGCAACTTGCTTCGATTTGGACACTTGCATAGGAGAAGACGGAACCTTGTGAGAGACACTCTGAAACTTTCCCTCACCAAGAAGCCCTTGGTGAAAGCCATATTTGCTGCCAAACTTTTAAGGGAATTTCATCCAGGTTTATAGTCATTCACATATTTCTCTCCCTGACCAAGTTCAGCAAAACCTATGCCTCCGCACTTTGAGACATCTGTACTTTAAAACACTATGTACACCTTTCACTTGTTGGGTACATGAGAGTTGTGCATGGCAAAATAGACAACTGCCTGTTGGTTACTTACAGCCCGATTAAGCCAGGTTTTCAAAAAGAAAGCAAGATCATTTTTGATTTCCCTCTTTTTTAGAGATAAAAATTGTCAGAGAGTGTTCTAGCTGAGGATTGTGAGGTTGCAAGTCACAGTTAGCACCGGGGCTGATACATGAGTATTTTGTGGGGGGTTTCAGTCTGTTAGCCTGCTTGCTGGATAGCCTTTTTTGCTTTGTTTTGAGCATAATCCCACAGATGATGAGGAGTCACACCCACACCCTATTCAAGCAAACCCATCTGCCTGCTAGTTCTGGGAGGCCAACAACTGCAGGAAAAACATCCATTTGCTTTTTCCTTGGTGTAATCACCTCTGAAACACCAATCAGAAATTTTTGCATGGAAGAAGGCAGAATGAAGCAAGTTTTCTTCATATCATAAATGCTGTTCCCCGTTCTGAACTCTGTAGTTCCACCTATGCTGCAGAAAGACTGTGCCATTTTTCCAGGAGCCCAGTGTCACCCAGGGTAATTTGAAGGTTGCAACAGGGAGGCACAAAGACCGAATCACCAAATATGCCCAGGAATGCAGGCAGGATCGGTTATGTACACAGGGTCACTGTGGGAGCGAGGTGCAACACAGGACAACACAGTGGTTTCCTGGGTCTTTAATATGTCTGTCATTTGGAGTGTTGTAGAACTGAACAATATAGACCTTTTAATTAGAGGTGGAGACAGATACCTCATGCATCCATGCCAGAAATATCCAACCTGCCTGCTTTAAATAGCTTTTCATCCATGGCCGAGCTCTTTAAACTTTCTCCTTTTATTAAAACAGCTCAACTGAGACCATTTTAATGTGCCCCCATCTAGTTATTTTATTGGAAAATATTAAAAGTGTGGACCAGGTGAAATTAAATGCTTTGAAAGTGGAAATCAAGCAGTACTTTCACTCTTAAAAAGCACCTTCCTCTTCTTGTGCTGATGCATTTACTATTATCCTCTTATTTAAGAAGTATTGTTTGAGCTGAAATTGTGAGTAACACCATAATGGGCATGAACAAAGGAAATGATAAGTAAGAAAAATATAGCTCATTAGAGAGAATGTGATTAGAAGGATAAATGGACTTCCAAAGTCTTGGGACACTTTTCCCTGGTTATTAACTAATCCTCTTAACAACATGCCAAGGGTAGATGGAAACAAAGGCAGGAGAAGCCAAAGAGAGCATGTCCTCCCGCAGCTGCTAAGACCAGCAGGTCACCTCCAGGGAAAGACTGAAGGGGATGCACAGAACAGACCTCTTCCTTCTCAAGCACAGAAGTCGTATGACTTTTGTGGAACGGACCAAGCTGTTACTCTATAGAACTCAACATGCCACTTCCCAGGCTGGCATGTCCTAGCTGAAGGCTTAGCCTGGTTCGTCAAGCCTCATGCATGAGTTAAGAGGTAGCTGATGTCCTCACAAGCATGTGGGCAAGTTAAAGTCCATAACCAGAAGGACAGCAGTGCCCACATGCCTCTAGCCAAACTAGCTAGGCAGTCGGCCTTCAAAGTACTTCTAATTTCAGGTGAGAATGGCTAGAAGAAGAGGGGGTTTAGGACAGCAGCTGGCAAGAACTTAAGTCCTCAAATGCATACATTGAGAAGTTTTTCGTCTATGATTAAGATCATAGAATCACAGAATGTCCTGAGTTGGAATGGATCCACAAGGATCAAGTCCAACTCATGTTCCTGCATAGGACAACCCCAAAAATATCTTATCCTGGTTCCCACTGAAACACTGCTTGTGTTTTAGGTCCCATCTGACACTAAGGTAATTTACTGAGGACAGGAACAAGGCCTTGTATACTGTCATCATAGACACAGGGTTGTCACTGAGGTGGCATCAACAGTGCTGGTCCTGGCCCTGTGCCAGGCTGTGCACAAGCCCAGGGTGGGAATCCAACCACGCTCCTTCTCCCCAGTGAAGGCTGGCCCTGACTGGGCTGCCCCTGCTCTCACAAGCAAGCATTGGAAGAGTTGTGTGGACATTCAAACAGTTCTACCCCAAGCAGGCATTCTCCTTACCATGGCTTTGAAGTAACTTGCATATCACCCAACGTCTGCCACACCTGATGCAGAACATCCCTTTCTTTGCAACTAGAGGTGGTACAATGGTGGCAGTGGGATCCCGGTGCATTTTTGTGGTTCACATTATCCGAAGGCTGAGAAACATTTATCCAGGCAAAAACCTGCAGTTTAAGAGCTGGCAAAGTGCAATCCCTGCAGCTGCAGGAGGACAGAGGGGCACTGCAGAATACAGAGTCAGTGAGACAAAAGGGTGTATTCTGGTGTAACTGAGTTGTAAAGGCTGACTGTTAAAACATGCCTGTCCCATCTACACTGGCAGAGCACCGGTGTGAGCTGCACATGTTCAGCTTGGAGGGAGGTGAGGACTTCCTCTGAGGCAGCATGACAATGACATACACCAAAGCTGGCCTTTGGTGAACCTGATGTAAGGCACAGCAAATCCATTTTATACTGGTCCCGCTGAAAGGACAGCTGTGTGTGTTCCTATCACAGCACTCTCACCAAAAAAAAAAAAAGAAAGGAAAGGAGACTTATGGGAACAGTACTTCTCCCAAATTTGGGGTTGTTGTGCTTTTTATTTTAATGAAGAAAGCAATAAAGACATAGTAATACAAATAAAAAATGTAAAATATGACTTTGATTTGACCTAAAGAGGATATGGACAATAAATAAAATGTTTCTGAAACTAAAGAATAAATCTAGCTCTGGGAATTCTCAGGGAGGGGAAAAAGCATTCATAAAAATTCACTCCTCTCTGAGCTGCAGCCCTGAACCTCCCATGCACTAGATGGGAGACACTGATAAATCTAGGAGGCCATACGTGCCAACCAGCTCATATGTTTTCAGTGAGCAATGACAGGGAGCCAAATTGCTTTATTCCGATTAGTGAAGGTCCTCTGGCTGCAAAATACACTGTGTGAAAAAAATATTGAGTTTTAGTTCGCTGACACATCAATTTAAAAGAATTATTGCTCTCACATAGAGGCCAAAGCATGTATCTCCCTTCATGTATGTGCAGTAAAAACTAATTGTCAACTTTTATGTAGGGGCAGAAAGGGAGGCATGGGAACGGTACCCCTCTGACCTGCGGCAGCATGTTTTGACTCTCTGCGTTATCTCACACTGCAAACAGCTGTAAACTAGTGGCGTTTTGGTTTATTTTTAAGGACAAAATAAGCTTTCCGTAAACAGCATAAGCATGACTCACATTTTTTTAGCTGTCTTTTCTCTAAAGAAGTTTCTAGAAAGCTGTTTCACGTAGCTTCTTAGCCATAAAGCCTCACAGATGACAAAAGAGACCACTAATGAAATCCACAACTGGACCATCTCCTGCTGTGGCTGAAATCTTGATTGTTTTACCCACAGAAATAACTGGGGGGGAGGAGGTGGGGAGCGGAATGGGGGTGGTACGATGCCAAGGTGCTTGCGACATGTGGTCATTCTGGTGCCTCGTCCAGGCAGGTTTTAAGCCCTGTCACGTGCTGGAGCTGATTCCATTATGCGATTTCCCGATTTGCCACGATGCTCCCCTTGCTCAGAGGAAGAGGGGGGTGGCGAGTCCTCCGCACGCTAATACCACTCAGACAATAGGCATGTGAAATTGATGTTCATGCAATATCTTTAAGTCCCCAGAGATTTGTATTTTAGCTATTGTATGAAACGCTTTGCTTTCACTGCCTCTCTCTTTCACCTTTGTTTCCAAGCTCACCGTCTCATCTTCCGCCTTAGCTGGGGCTCCTGCCTGCTGCGGGTTTCCTCATTGCATATTCAGGAGATCCACTAGTGCACAGCAACTCATTTCCACCACCTGAAATTCACACCGTGGAGGCAGAAATAATCAAATATTTTTAAAAAAACTGGTGAAGCGAAACACTGCGCATTAATTATTGTGATAGTTATAGGATAATAACTAATTATTAATTATGCTTTCCAGCAATTCCTACCTAGTATTTTGTTGAAGTCTTCAGCTCAGCATTGAAATTTGTATTAATTCTTCTAATCCAGCATTTTACAATCAAAATATATAACATGCTCCCATTTTTGCTGGAATGTTATTCTCTGCAATAAAACAGGCACTGGTCTTTCCTTAGGATGAGAAAAGGATTTACACAGCTTACTACTCTGGCACTACCTGTGCCAAAACCAGAAAAAGAGAAAGAATAAAAATGTGGTTTTCTAATCCTGGTTTCTTCCTATCCCCGGTCATTTTGCCACTTCTCCATTTTCTCACAACAGACTGCCTCTGATTTGCTTTCAAAACGAAGGCCTAGCTGACAGACAACTGTAAGAACAAAGGGCCCCAAACAGGAGAAGGGGGCTCTGGGGGGGTGCTGCATGTGGGGGCGGAGAAGGGGTGGCCAGGATTCGGCAAGGGAGCCCGGAAGACTGAGGAGGCTGAGGGAGGGGCAGTGCTGTGCACAGGCAATAGGAAAATGAGAGAGAATGGCAGAGAAGGACGGAAATAAAGAGGAAAATGAAAAGCGAGGGCAGGTGGGGGCAGCATGTTAAGACACAGGGTGTGTCATTGCCTGACCAAAGGGAGGAAAGGAAGAAAGGTGGGATGCTCTGCCTGCTTGAAGGAGCAGCCCAGTCAAGCAGAGCTCCTCCTGTGCCTGCCAAGGTTGAGCCCTGGTCCATAGGATTTGGTTAGATGTCCCTGCTGAAGGGGAATAAGATCTCCAGAATGGAAGTATGGAAATTATTTTAGGAAACATCTTGCGCCTTTCTGCTGTATTTGAAAAGTGGCCATCTACATGGGACATGTACCTTTGCAGCACAATGCTCACGGCTGGGAGCACAGGGGAAGCATTGCACCTCAAATCCTGTGTTCAGTTTTGGGCCCCTCACTACAAGAAAGACATTGAGGTGCCGGAGAGAATTCAGAGGAGGGTGACGAGGCTGGTGAGGGGTCTGGAGCACAAGTCTGATGAGGAGCAGCTGAGGGAGCTGGGGCTGTTCAGCCTGGAGAAAAGGAGGTTCAGGGGAGACCTTATTGCTCTCTACAACTACCTGAAAGGAGGTTGTAGCATGGAGGGTATTGGCCTCTTCTCCCAAGTAACAAGCAATAGGATGAGAGGAAATGGCCTCAAGTTGCACCAGGGAAGGTTCAGATTGGATATTAGGAAACATTTTTTCACAGAAAGGGTTGTCAGGCATTGGAACAGGCTGCCCAGGGAAGTGGTTGAATCATCATCCCTAGAGGTCTTTGAAAGACACGTAGATGAGGTTCTTAAGGACATGGTTTAGTGCCAGAGTTATGTTAACAGTTGGACTCAATGATATGGAGGATCTCTTCCAACCAAAATGATTCTATGATTCTCCAAGCCACCCATAGATTCTGCCCTTGAGCCCATGGCTGCCGGGCCAGCATCTCCTCTTAAGACACAGGTCTCAAACTAGGGGCAGGTCACCCAGGAGTACAGGCACAGAGCTGAGGTTGGGCAGAGGAAGGGAGAAGCATTGGGGAAATGCTACCAAGCCTTCCCCTCCCCTCTTCTGGCTCTCTCAACTCCTGCTGCGGTTGGCTTTGTGTTACTGGGAGCCAGAGTAGAGCAGGACCAAAGGCTATGGCTGGGGTGGAGGTGTATGCTCCTTGTGAAGGCTGGCTCGTTCTCCTCATCTGCTGAGTGGTGACAGGAACAAAACTACCACAGGCATATCTGGATTTCACTTCCCCTGGGGAAAGCCCAGCCTGGTTGGCTCAGATGGGGCTGAGAGGGAGCAGGTCCCTGCACCCAGTGCACAGGAACCACGGAAATACATCAGTGCGCCAGGCAGCTGGGGAGCTGAACGGCAGAGGATGAGCAGTCAGCGAGGTACAGACAGGGTGTGGAAACAAGCCACTGGGGACAGTTGTGGGACAGCTCTGGGCAGGATCAGGGCTGACTTTGCTGGGCTTTGGGATGCAGCAGTACTTTTGCTGGGCACTGGACACTATGGGTTGGTCCATCTAGGGGAGATGGGAAAGAGCTGGAAGCAGGGGGGCATTTGGGATAAACCAAAGTTTATCAGAAATGCATACAAGGGAGGAGGCCAAAGTACTGCAGGATTAAAAAAAAAAGCTCATGAGTTTTAGAGTCACTAATTCACATAGCTAAACAGCATTCAAGCATTCAGACCTTAACAGTAGTAACAGAAAGGGAAATTTCTTAATGACAGCATTTCCTACACAGTCCTTTATCCATATCAGAGATGTATAACAGGATCTGGGCAATCTAATGGAGATGAACTGCTCAAAATAAATTAAAAAACACAACACTTCCACATTGCACTGGCTGCTGCCTCAGCTCCCCATCCCCTGGCAGCTTCCCAAACGTGCGAGTTCATACCTTGAATGCCGAATTGGAAAACCTGGAGGGCAGAGCTCCCGTGGAAACCGCAGTGGGAAAGCATACATGAAGAAAAATATTTCTGGATAACAGGATTTAAACTGGAAGGTACTTGTACTGGGGAAATAGCCCCACATACCAAGACTGAACCAGCTAAAAATGGCCTCACCAGAGTATTGTTGATTAATCCTACTGTGATTCAAAGAAGCAGCAATTTGCTACTTAATTGTAGCCAGTCACAAAAAGGAAAGAAAAGCAAAAGACAAACAGTAAGAGAACGTTTCCTTACTACATCTAACTCAGCTTTTTAAAATTTCTGCTCATGGTGACTTATTCCTCATGCAGAGCATAGGTATTTACTTAAATAATAGATATATATCTACCTCCTGGTACAGAATATGGCATGCTAAAAGGTATGTAAACAAATTAAAGCTAGGCTCAGTGCCCAGATAAGAAAGCTCACCAAAACCAAACAAACCAAGGCCAAAAGCTCAGGTCTCAGCAAAAGAAAAGCCCCAAAATAGTGTATGAGAGATGAGAATAAAATGCCGTACTGCACCTGACTGGAAATGTCTGATTAGTAGTATTACATCAGCCTATGTATCAAGGCTTCCTTATGATAAGCCCTGTACAACTATATAGTGAGATATGGTCCTTGCTGCCTTCAAAGAAGCAGCAGTCAAGTCATGAGAGAGGTATCTGAGATTTAAGGAAGATGCGGGATTTGACCCAAGTTGCACGCAGAGCCAGGATCAGCTACAGACTGCTTTCCTCCCAGTCCCAAATTCAGAGATCACATTGCTGCTGAGATTCATGGCTCGTCTCCTAAAATCCAGCACGGTATATTAAATGTAAGCCTGACCTTCCTTCTCTGACCTCATACTGTGCCCTCAAAGTCAGGGAAAGGAAATTCAGGCTTGAAGTCTGAAGCTGTTAAAGACAGGGCTGGGGGGGAGATGGGAAAAAAATGTGGAGAAGAGGTGTCTAGCTTGAGAAAAATCATCCAGGACAAAAAGCAAGGACAATCCTGTATCTGTCCCATTTGCCTTGGAAGGACATGACAAAGCAGCAGTCACTCAACAGCCTCAGGCCTGGATAATTAAAACCTTTATATAATATCAGGTAAAAGAGTAAACAGTCTTTGCATGGCATACTGAATTCAACCCCCCCCTTCCTACTTGCAGCTTAGGGTTGTATTTTTTTTTCTTTTCCAGAGCATCTTGAACAGATAATCAGAGCGTGCTGACATTCAGCAGTAATCAATTAGCACCTACTTTAGATTAAATTGAGAATATGTAAATTGGACTCCTCATCAGGCACCACAGTCAACATTTCAGAGACGCTCACCATGCTCTGAACATATCAAACAGATGAAATGCAGAAGTTGTTTCAAATCCTACTCCAAAATGGGAGACCAGGTGAGCTATACCAATGGTTTAAGATTACCTTTATTTTTTTTTTTAAACCTTGTTAGCTTATGCTAAATTAGCCTCTACAATTCTCTTGCCAATGTGAGACAAACATGACCTTTTTTATGGAGCTACTTACATGTGTAGTATGATAAAACGCACCACTTGCAAATTAACTGAAGGATTGTGACCCCTAAAAGGTGCATTACGGCATCCCTCCTGGGTGTCCATTGGTCCTTCTTGCAGTGAAAACACAGCCATGATCAGGTTTCAAGAGCTCATTCTGGTCCTGACAGTGTTTGGGATAATGCTACTATGTTTCATAAGAAGGCAGGGAGGATTATCCTTGGTGTCATCCCACTCCCAGCACCACAGCATCCACACCTTCTGGTTAGCTAGGTTTCCGCTGGAACCAGCCCAGAAGTCCTGTCTTGCTACGTGTTCAATAGAAAAGGTTTGCAGGAACCACTACTTTCTTCAAGCACAGAGCAAGGAGCTTGGCTCAAGCAGTATAAACATCCTAATAATTGGGATTTTTTTTTTTACGTCTTCATAGCAAGCTTTCCATCAGACCCTACCTTGGGTCAGTCTGCCTGACCTCTCACTATAAATTAAAAATGCTGATTCTTCACCACCTTGCTTTCACAGCATCCACTCCCGGCTGATTACATTTGGAGAAAGAGACAATAACTGGACCCATCGTAGCTGGTGCTCATTAAAAAGAGTATCTAACCTGCGTGAGGATGAAGGAAAGCATGGATGTGCTAAAAATACGTATATTTGGGTGGGGTTTTTATACCCTTTTTGTCTCTAGAGATCATCATCTTATTCAGAAGGGCTTTTCTTCTCACCTCTGAATGCATGTGATTGCCATGACTATAGGGGTTTTGCATTTCATTCTGACTCAAAAAAAGCCGTATGCTTCAGCCTCATTCCGCCCCTACCCCATATTATAGGTGAGATTGTTTCTCTAGAGACCAGTTTGTCATTTCTGCTCAAATGTGTCCCATTTACATAACTCATAACACATTAGCAAAAATGGACCCCTCAAACGAAGCCCCCCCATACATGTCCGTATAAAGCTGTCATATTGTGCCTACAATAGCATAACAATGTACAGATTATACTTGTCCCACAGTTTGTTTTTGTGATTAGCAGGCACGATGCAGCTCCAACAGATATTAGCATGTCCGGGAAGCACTCACAGTAAATTGCAGAGCTACTAATAATTTAGATATTTTTATGACTGTTCAGTGGTGGCTAATTTCGTCTAATAAAATCCCATTAAGTTGCTGCCTGGTCCTTTTTCCTTCCTCCACGTCCCCGAACGGGACTTATATGCTAATTGCAACCAGTATATGCTAATTAGACCTCATTTCCATTTCTTAAAGAGATAAGCACTGCCTTGTGCCAACGAATCATTAAAAACGTCCCACCTTTGCCGCAACCTTTCAGTCTGGCCCCGGCAGAGGCGCGATAAAGCATCGCTTGCCGCTCCGCGCAGCCTCGGGGGTGGCGGGGTTGGAGGGGGGTGTGTCGGGGTTGGGGAGAGGATAGGGGGTGTCCCTGAGAAGGAGAGGGCTGCCGGAGGCGGCCCCGCTGCTCCCCCGCCGCGGCGGAAATCGCCGCGCTTTTCTGCCCTTGAAGCATTTTGGATCATCGCTGGGGCATTTATAAGGGTCTTCGTTTGCGAGTGGCAAAGCAAGCGAGACCCGGCTGACAGCGGGTTTCGATGCGGTGGCTCCTCTTCCCTTTCCTCCCCCGGAGGAGGAGGAGGAGAAGGAGAAGGAGCAGCCCGCTCTTCACCGCCCGCCCCGGCTGCGGGCTCATTAGAGCTTCGGGCAAGCAATCAAGAGTTTATCATGCTTGAAGGGGCGGTGAGCCTCCTTGCGCTGCCTAATGCGATTTGGCGGCACTGCAGTGTAGTCAGAATTAGATCCATAGTAAAGATCGGTTCGGGGGTCGGGAGAGAGCACAAGAGCAGAAGAGCCAAGCACTGCTCGGCTTTTGAAAAGCACAAGGTGCCTTTTCTACTGCTGGCTGCGGCATTATACACTTTGCTCCAGGACGAGTGACCTTCAAATCCCCGGGACGAGATTCGTCAAGAGCAGGGCCTATTACGATAAGACAAGGGGTAATGGTTTTAAACTAAAAGAGGGGAGATCCACACTAGACATGAGGAAGACATTTTTTACAATGAGGGTGGTGAAACACTGGCACAGGCTGCCCAGAGAGGTGGCAATGCCCCATCCCTGGAGATGTTCAAGGCCAGGCTGGACAGGGCTCTGAGCAACCTCATCTAGCTGAAGATGTTCCTGTTCACAGCAGGGAGGTTGAAACTAGATGACCTTTGAATGTCCCTTCCAACCCAAACTTTTCTATGATTCTAAGATTTTGAGGCTGAATATGTAAGCGTTCAGGCAAATTCTACAGCCTGTGTTAAGCCGGCAGCCTTCCTTTGTGGTCTCGGGACCAGAGCCTCAGCTGGTCGGAACTGGGGTAAAAGCCCACCAGCGAAGAAATCACTCCATGGAAGCTAGAAGAGCAGCCCATGAGTTACACTGGTGTAAATTCAGAGCAGTGCCACCAGCACGGTGCAACTCATCGGGGAATTTAGGCAAGCAGTTAATCAGCACACGCTTCTCCCTATAAAAGGCATTTATCGAAATTACTTAGAAATCACGTTTCCCCTCTGCCCTCCCCAGAACGCTAATTGTAACATTTTACTGTTTGAAATAGACAGTTGCAAAGTCAAAGGAGCTGGAAACATTAGCGATGCCATTGTTTGAAAAGGAAGCAGTCTTGAGACATCATTTGCAAATCTATTCATTATTCTGAAATGCTTAAATGCAGTAAAAGTGGGTTTAGCATCTGTCTGCTAACTCACTCCCTTATTACTACCCAGCTGAAGAACATACGCAGGCAGAGCATTACTTCAGGACACCTGAACGCTGCAGACGCGAAGGGTTCTCAAAACATGCAGAACCTTCCTCCCCCACCCCAAATTGGGCCCTTCATGTCTTTGCTTCGTGCTGCGTTTGACAAATGAAGGTAGACCTGCTCCTTATTTTTGTGGGTAAAAATGAATCCACGACATTGTCTCTGGGAGCTCAGCAATGTTACGCCAGGGATGAATTTGCCCACGTATGCCTCACACTAATAAAATTCTCCCCATAACCAAAATCAATATCCGCCTGGTTTCCCCTCCACCTTTATCTCTCCCCTCTGTACATCCACACACACACACAGAGACACGCTCACACAGTTTTTCACCAGCACGTCAGTCACTGCTATCTATGCAAGACGACTGAACTTCATTCCTCAGTGTCTCCAGAGAGGTCACAAACGCCAGATGCAAATTTATAGCAGGTTACTGGAATTCTCTGTCTGGGGCAATAGGACTAGAAGAGCGGCATCCCTTTTGGTGGTGGCACCAGGACAACCATCTGCCCAAGGTAACGTTTAATCACAAGGTGTGGGGGGGAAGAGGCAGAGCGGAGAACCGGCAGCTCTCCCGTGGAAGATGGCCTGTAGCCGCATCAGCTGCACACGGATGCCATGAGGGAGTGTCAACAGCGGCAGCAGAAGCAGCACAGAGATGATCCTATAAGATGGAAGGAGAGGGAAAGGGCACACGAGGTGAAAATCCATCAATATGTAAAAATTATTGCAAAGGCTACTTTCTTTCAGTAAAATTAAATGGACTGGAGGGGGGCGGGTCCTGAATAGCTGATCTTTTGATTGCTTGCACATCTCTCTTTATACTTCTCCCTTCTGCTATTACTGATTATTTAACTCTGTAGCTGCACTTTAACTTTAGAAAGAGCTCCAGGATACACTCGGTTTGAAGCAGGCCACACAAAATAAAATTTTATATGTTATTGCATTGTATTGTTCAGCATTCTAAAGAGGTAAATTAATCACTAAACTGCTGTTCTGCGATTTAAACTACCAGCTGTTCAGTGCTCTGAATTACAAGATTTATCCTTCAGGATTTTTTTAAATCATTTTTTTCCACCTTTCGTACGAAGACTTTATCGGGAAATAACATGCTGGGGAGTGGAGGAGGGGATTAAGAGACAAAGAATCACACCGTGCTTTGGTTTTCATCCCACATCAGATGACTCAGTGACAGCCCTTCTCCTGTGGGCTTTACAGCTTAATTACCTGGATTGTGGGCTTTCCCATTTTCACTCCTTCCAATCATCCTTGGACTTTATTAGTATTTAGACCATCTTGCTTAGTCTGTTGAGTTTTCTCTTTACCCTGGCAGCTACAGTGTTAAACACACACAAAAGGCCTTTGGTAAGCCCTCATCACTGCGATCTGTGCTTAAATCAAACAACAAAGTCTGACCGCAGTGGGGACATTTTTTCATTACAGGTAGAAGTGAGGCAATAAAAAGAAATGGGGGGGAGGGCATGTTTGCAAATGTCCTTCAAGGTATCCATAAGCCTGCTCCCTTCAAGAGAGTGCAGGGCTGATGAATGAGGAAAAGGGAGGATGGTGGATAAGTGATTCAAATTCTCATCTTTTCCTTTAGCTCTTCTGAGTCACTTCTCTGCACTTTCCACTGAAGTACGGCTTTGAGCCCTGGGTTAAGCGGCACGAGCCGTCTGCCCCCTCTCCTTTCTGTATACCTGGCTGGTGGCAGCTCACCTGCAGTGTGGGCTCAAAGCATCCACACCGTGCTCAGGAGGGTTTCTGCAGGGAAACCATGCCGAGCTCAATTCCCAACTCCTTTAAATGGGGTATCGGGGCCTGAGCTACAGCACAGAGTGTGGCTGGGCTCTCCATTCTCCACACAGAGGACAGGATGGACAAATCCAGAATCCTCTTTGCGACTCCAACATTGCTGCTTCAGCCGTTCTGCCTCCACCAGGTTCTCTCTCATTTGCTTCTGTGTCATACTGGAGAAGAAGACTTCTGCAGAGTGGGACGTGAGAGGGAGGAGACCAGGTCTCTGCCTCTGTGCTGCTGCTATCTCTTAGCAAAGTACACTCCTGTGCTCCAGTTTATCCTCTCCTTCGTAAAACTGAGTTAGCATTGCCACCCTGTTCTTACGAAGTGCAAGTTCTAGGTAGGAAGTCCTCGTACAAGTTCTAAGACTGGACTAAATGTTCTGCTACGTAACAGAGATAGCCCCACACGCAGATACAACCTGCACCCTATATGATAGGTGAGAATGGAAATGGAATGCTTACAACATGTTTGGTAGCCAGAGCAAATAGAGGAGATGGAAGTCTCTTGGTAGGGCCAAGAGAGGAAACACAGGCTTTCTGAGCATGAGTTTGCTAGTAGGTCTAGGTTCATCACTAAGCCATTGCCTTCAGACATCAGTGAAAAGCCCCAGCTCTCAGGCATTGCCTTTTGAATTTCCTTTTACCTGGAGCTACAGTCTTCTTCCTCCTCCAGCCAGAGAAAGGTGGTGACTGCTTGAGTCCAGAGCCTTGCTGCAAAGGCTCAGCCTCCTGAGAGCCACACCACCTCCTCCCACCATTCCTTAAAGCATCTTGTGGCCAACATCTAGGGTGTTCTCTGCTTTTCTAGTATTTGCCCAAATATCCTTCCTCATACACATCCCCAGAAAACTCCACATTTGAATAGCATTTAACCATGCAGCTATGTCAATGCTATTAATTTCATTAAAACATTCTAGTTGAGAATGAGATGCACAGCCTCTCATGAGCAGCATGCTGGGTCAGCAGACAGGCACAAATTCTGGACCCAACAGAATGACTGCAGACCAAGCCAGAGGAATGCTCAAGGGAACAGACCTTTCTCCAAGACAACTGTTCTCCCTGCTCTCATTATTACAAAGCCAGCCATTTCCAGGGGGAAAAAAAAGAAGAGCATTTGAGTGCAATGCAGATCACTATTTCACATCTACCTGAAACCAAGACAGAAGAAAGGAAAGACATCGTCAGATCTTCCGTGTGCTAGACATTTATATTAAACACAATCTACTATGTTTAGTTACTACAATTAAACATAATCTATTCAGAAGGATCTTTATTTGCTTTAGACTGGGTGACCACACAGCCCAGTTTGGCCTAGGAGAACCTGGACCGTCCCAAAGAAAATCTTTGGCATGTTCATTTATCTTGGATATTCATCAAGGTAAAAAAAGCTACCCCTTTTCAAAGAGCACTACAGATAGGGGCTGTGGACCCTTACCCACAAGCTAGATCATTTATTGAGAACTGAGTGAAGATGGGTGTTGAAAAGAAGGAGAAAGTATTGCAACGGCCCCTGCTTCTCCAGTCCTCTGTTGTGCAGGAATTTAGTGCAGAACCTGTGTCTGCTACATACTCTAAAATACCCCCAAACACCTACCTACATACCTTAAAATACCCCCAAACTAGCCACTCACTATCACAAATACCACTAAGACCACAGACCCTCCCTGGTAGACTCCAGATAAACACACAGTAGGAACCTGTCTTCTTCCCTCAAAATCTTACGTTCAAGGAGAAGTGCACAAAACACTAACAAACAATGTCAGGAAAAGGGGGAAAGAGGTGTTGGCATAGCAAATGATGAACCCAGTGTACTCCACTCTTATCTCACTGTCAGAAGGCTCTTAAGATTCCATCTCAAAGGGTGCATGTGAGCTTAGACAAGAGAAAGCACCATTTCATAAATGCTGGAAAGGCATTTTTAGATGGTGTCTTGTGCGAATCAGGGTGATAAAAGCAGCTCCTGGTGAGAGGTATAGAAAGGTGTGTGAGGGTAGACAGGAGGAGAGCCTTGGGCATGACTGTGAAGAGCAATTTCAGTGATTCATGAGGACAGGATGTCATGAACTGTGTACTATAATCCAAGTCAGTAGGTTACTTGGTCACTTCAAAACCATAGCAGAAAAGCTAGCCTTCATCATGGCATGCTCTGAATTTTAAGTAATGCCCCTGAAAATTATTTGAAGCCTCTCTCAAATATTCAGATGCAGAAAGGCTGGTGAACTGAAGTGTGGAGATAATGCAGAAAGTTTTAAGACAACTTATTAATCTTGAAAATGTCTATGTGATGAGCTTGTTATCACTATGCTTTTTAAACCTTTGATAAGGTAAATCAAAATGTATCAGTTCAAAAAGAGTTTGCCACACTGATAAAAAAAACCTCATGACATTTCAGTTTCCAAACCTTTTCTATTCTCTGTGTTACTAGCAAGTTTGGCTCAGTTTCACAGCCCTTTGGAAACATTGTCTATGAGTATTGACTTCAATCAAAGGAAGGAAGACAATCAAACTTTAAAGAAAATTCATATCAACTTCCCTAACATTTGGAAAAACCATCCAAAGATATGCATCTGAACATCCTGTGGTTCCTACTGTAATGTTACCTTGGAGAAAGCAGATTTAAAAGAGCAGTAAACAGTTTCATACACTAAAACCACATGTGCAGTATAAAGTTGATTGTGGTACTAAGTCTAGACTCAACAGGGCATTACATGAAATATCAAGGGCCCAATTCTCCATTGTTTGCTTCTTGTACAGTCGGTTATGATGCTGCAAGTCTCACTACATTATCCTCTGCATTCTTTATAGCTACTCTGCATAAGAATAAATCAATTGGTCTTAAATTTCTGTGTGTATGGGTGCTGTGCATTGTGTGGCAGCAGAGTCTGTGGTGTCTTGTGAAGGCTCATGCGGCAGGCTGGGGAGGCTAAAAAAGTGCTATGCTGCACTACAATCAGGACAGCTACCACTTTATGGAGCCCTTCAAAACACCAGGACTAGTGTAATCCCCAGATCACATGGTTTGGCTTCCCTAACCATCACGGGCAGAATTTGGAGGCCACCAATAGCCAGATTTCCCAAGGAACAAAGCAGGAGAGATTTTCCATGTGACAGCCCAACAATGAAACTGAAGCCACTGGTGGACATCAGGACATGTTGGAAAACTCAGTCGGGAGCACCTTCTGGCTGTTGCGTGGTTCATATGAAGAAATTATTTGTAGCCAAAGCCTGGCACCAGCTTCCCATTGGATACATACATTTAGAAAAAAAGTGAAGAAGCAAAAAAAATATATAAACATTCTTCCAAGGATCCTTGCCCATGGTGACATTGATATAGAGATGTGAGAAGCTATGCAGAGAAGCAAGCAAGTCACTAGAATGACTCAAAGCAAACCTGGAGAAGAAATCCTCAAGTGAGCTGCACTAGTGAACAAGGAAAGACTGGAGCTCACCAGCAGAGAGAACAGGATTCAGAGATGCTCACAACTTACTACTTTTTCTCTGCTTAACCCAAAGGAAGATCTGAAAATAAAGCACTGGGTGTCCACTATATGGTCAAGTGCTCTGTTGCCTGGGGGTGGGCTGGATTTGGGAGATTTCTGACTTAGGTGGTGCATCTGACGACCTCAACTTCGGTTATGGAGAATGTATTGCACACACACATATATGAGATTTACCATATCCATTTACATACTGTTCTTCCCTGCACAGATGGTGTTTATCACCTGAATTTGCTTCAGATTTTTTTCCTGGGGAATTATTCACCTGAATTTGCTTCAGATTTTTTTCCTGGGGAATTATTGAATAATCAACTTATCTCTCACATAATCCCTTCCTTATTATCCAAGGCAAAACTCACTGGATCTAATAGAAGACCTGCATACAAAGGGCAGATAATGTTCATCACAGTTGAACAAAAGTAGTTCTTTCTTTAAATCTCAGATGCTAGGCTCCACAATGGCATTTATGTCATATAATGCCACATCAAAATCTAACCAGATAAAGAGAGATAGAATTGGCCTGATATTGAATTTTAGAGAACTAAGAAACCATAGCTCCTCTGATCAACCAGATTTCACAAGAAAGAAACCCCAGCAGCTTTGCCCATCCCAGATCCCAAAACGAAACCCTGAACATAATGCATATTCATGATAGAGGAAGGAATAATATGGTCTTATTGAGCACACTCTGGGAACAGGTATAGAGGAAAAAAATAATAAACCAATATGAGATCTGGATTATATTTAGCTGAAGATTTACGTGCAATTTAAAATCAGATTGGATAGCTCTGTGAATGAGATGTGTTAACACAAGATAACATCATAATATGCTGCATGGGATATTTTTCTGAAGAGTTTTCTCAAGCCATGAGCGGTGAGAGAGCGAAGGGAAGCTCAGCACAGCTTATCCAGATCAACATCTCTCTTCAAGACGGACAATGAGATTTTTAACAAAACCATTAGTCATTTGATTGAAGGCAATTTAGCCAAAATAGATTCCCCCTGATCCAAAGGAATTAATTTCAAACACTGCAGGGTGTTTTCATGTAACATGAAAGGGCTACTTTTGTGCTGCATGAGATTCAGACCCCACAGATCTGCTCTTCTGGAGCTCCCATCTGTGCATAGAAAATCCCTGACAGTTAGTTGTCTGGATATTTAGTATTTCAGATAGATCATTTATTACAGGGCTCTGGCACCTTTTCCATAACCATGTAGCAACAAACGCATACCATCCATGTTAATAATAGCTCTGCTTTCAGGAAAACATAAGGGCTGTAGAAGGAAAGAAAAACACATAGGGCCATATATATATATATATATATATATATGATTTTAATCTGATGGTGCACTGCTTTCTTGTTTGATTGGGAAACTGGAGCATCCTTAAGACATTTGGTGGACTGGAATTCCCTCTGATTTGTACTGTATTCACTGCTACCCTCAACCAATGTTGCTATGAAGAAAGACTCAAGCTCCATTTGGGAGATCCCAGGCTGTTGGAAGCACATCTGTATCACTGTCCATGCCACCTTGGACAACTGAATGACTTGGCACAGAGGAGAGACATGGTGGGTGACCAAGGACAGTGACAGCACCCGTTGCCACAGAAACTGCCACTAGGGGAACCCAGTGTGTGTGGGGATCCTGGGGCTCCTTGTCCTGACTGGTATAATTTAAGACATGGCACAACTAAGCCTGCTCTCAGAAGCCAACAGCTATCTTATGATGCCCTTTTCCACCCAGATTGGCTTTTAACTTGGTGGTTTGGGTACTATTGGAGAAGGTGTGGATTTGAATCACTTTGGCAGGGCCACGTGAGTGAAGGGTAGGCTATTGAACCAGGAGACTATTGTATAGAAGGCACCTGCCCCTGCCACCTTCCCCTGCCAAGTCTTAAAAGAGAAGTAAGTTTTCCACTGCATTCTATTTGTATCCCACATGACAGATGTGCTGTGACAATACTTAGCAGCATAGATCTCTCTGGGGAAATAAGCACTGAGTGTGTAGTTGCTGGTTTAAGGATGGGATAGGTATCACTCTTCTCAGCTTTCTCAGGACTGGGGAGTTTCTGGGCATGAGCAGATGCACAGCTTCAGCCAGTTGAGGAATATTAACGTAAAAAGTTTATGACATACAAGATGAGATGGGCGCCTTCAGGTATGCAGTTTTGCACTCAGGCACCTATATTTCAGTTATATGCCACATTATGTGCATAGGTCCATTGTGGGATCAGCCCTCCATACCTTCTTGGTTTCTTTCACCTTGGTTTCTTTCACATTTTATTTTCACAGAGAACAAAGGGCTTCAAGAACATTTCTAATACAACCTGCATAAAGAATTAATTGCCTTTTGAGGATATCAATACTTTTCAATTAATACTTTCATTCTTTCCTTCTTTCCTTGCTACAGAATTTTAAATCATAAAGATGAACCTCTCTTTCCCCCATCAACATGTTATCAACATGGAGAGTACATAGTCACAGGCTATTCTTGGGGTTAAAGACATTGCAAGAATGAAAAAAAAAAAAGCTTGAACTGTTTGGTGAAGAATGAGATTACTAGCATACAAAATGTGTTCTTTAACCTTTCATTTTAGGATATAAGCCAACAATTAACTGCTTATCACTAGGAAGAATTCTCTACTAACAGTTTACTTCCTAGCTATGAAATGTCTTTTTTCTTTGCTTGGTAGCGTCTCTTCTGGTCAGTGATGTACAAGTGACCCTAGACAAGGAGACCATAGACTAAGGCACTGATGCAATTTGGTCATTTCCAGATGAGTAGCAGGAACGGCCATATTTTTGCAGAGACAATGAACAAAGAACAAATCTGATGTCATCTGTTAGAAGATGATGCCTCGTCACAAACTAATAATTTCAGAGAGTTAAACACTCATTGCTGCTCAAGTCTGAACCACTGCTAGCTGATTCTTCTGGCAGTCCTTTTGGTCACCAGCTCTTGAGGAAGAAGGGGTGGTTCTGCAAAGAAAATGTAATAATAGTTGCGTATGCTGAGCAGGAAGACACCGCTAATGGTAGCGACAGACACAGGAACAGATAAAACATTTTGCTGGGGTGAACAGAGAGTTTAACCAGAACAGAAGGGCTGGGTGTACACACACCAGATTGCTGTTATGAATAGACTGCTGTACATCTCCTGCAAGCAGTAAGGCCTGAAAGTGCCCTGATGGAGCATGAATGTACAATACAGTGGAACAGCACAGACACCACAGCTGTCCCATCTTAGGAGCAGAGAGGACTTTAGAAGGGAAGGCATCTCTTGTCCCTCCTTTGTAGGAATGCTTGTTTACTATATCGATAGCTAAACTGTGTAAGTAGAAAGGAAAGGTGAGAAAAAGTACAACAGCGCTATTGCTGCAACAACAGCAGTGGTTTGTATGTAAAGCTTCACATTTGGGGATTTCAGTAGTTTTCCAGTCAGATATTGAAGTCCTGGGATGTTACATTATAAACAGCAGTGTTCAAGGCTTCCTAAGTGAACACTCAGTATTTTATAAGAAGACCTGAAGCTCAGCTACAGCAGAAGTAGGAATTTCAGCAGCAAACATCTCCCTAGATTCTGCATCCTCTGTGTTTCCCTGTAAGTAATTTGTAAAGCAAAAATGGTAACCTTTGGTCACTGATATTGTTGCTGGGCCTCTAAGACCCCACCGTCACTACCAAGGGAAATTCTCTTTGTAAGCAACGGGAAAAAGGGACAAGGCACTTCAAGATCTCTAGAAAAGAAATAATTCGGGTTGTGCAAACCCAATCAAAGAGAACCCTTTGCAAGATTTGAGGCCTATGTAGCCTTCATTAGCAATTCAGAAACACATACAAGCGATGCAGACAGACAGATTAGGTAGGTAGTGTGAACTTGAACAGCCCTGGAAAAATTATCAGACTTTGATAGAGAGAAATGTGAAGTATTTTAAAAAATACGAAATCTGTTTTGAAGTTTGCCAGAACTATTGAGCTGTCATTGAATGCAAAAGAGACATCTGATGTGTAGAATCAACTAATATCCAAAAAGATTAATTTAGTATTGCAACCATTTCAGGACAGCAGCACAGAAGATGAGAAAAAGCTGAAACATTAACCTGAGAAAAGATCATTCTTTCATTGTAAATTATGATTGCGAAGGATTTGAGAACTAAGAGGTTCAGTTTTTCTGCAGTAACTTGTCAGTTTAGGATGCCAGATCTTAGTCTTGAGGGTATTGTGCCCACCTCAGGATGATTCACCTTTTTTTTTTCTTCCATAGAAAGTGGTCCAACGCAACTCTGCAATCTAAATTATATAAAACTGGTACCAACTCAGACTTTTTTTTTCCTGCTACTTATCAGAATACTTCAGTGGAGTGTATATTCAAGTTCAAGAGAGAATGAAAAGGAAGAAGAAGGATGTAGTGAGCAAGGTGTATAGAGATGCTTTGATCCCGTATGGAAAGTCCCTATAGACTATCACAGAAAATAAAAGCCAACAAACAGAATTCTAGCATCATTCCACAAAGTTCAAGAAAACCATATCCCTGCCCTTTAGAATCCAGCTGAACAGGACAACCTGGAGAAAATCACATTAGCCTTGCCAGAGCAACAATTCTTCATCTGAGGCACTTCTACTAGTGTAATATTTCAGTGTCTCACACATGTAATTACTTAAACTTCAAGTCTGTGAGGCACAGCAATCCTCTTATGCACTTTTACAGATGAAAGAATTGAGAGCTAGTGCAGGGTTCTGGCTTAGGAGCAGGACAGGTCTACCTGGGTCAGCAGTAGCAGTACTGGTATGCGCTACGGCCGCTCTCAGGGTTGCAACTTCCTCACTGCAGGAAAGGTTTGTCTGTTCATGTAGCAAGTACCAAATCTCTTCTGCTCACTATCCTTGGACAAAGCAAGCCACGTAGCTCTGCAGCTGTTAGACAAACAGCTCTGACCTTTCTCTGAAGCCTCATTCAGAGGGGAGCGGAATCAACAAGGTGGGGAAGAATTGCTACGGGTGCTCTCAGTGACTCACTGCAGGTCACGAAGAAGCCAGGGCAAGGAAGGAAACTATGCCTGGATTTTACAAGGCTCCTTTCCTCACTGCCAAGCCACATCACCTTGTCTCTCTCAAGATCACATTTCTATTTCCATTGAATAACGTTCATCTTTTCTACCTGTACCAGCATCCTTCATAGTGAAGGGTTCAACTGGGATCTTGATCGTCTTAGGATGTAGTACTTACCTTCTTAAAGAAGGACGGTACAAAACTACTTATATTATTGGCGAAACCAAGAAAATGACAAACAACAGAATAATTAAATGGTGGATCTGTCCATATATTCCAGACATGAAAACAGTGGCCTTTCTGGTTTTGAGTTTCCTGTTCCTTTGATGAAAGCTTGCTGGACTTCTGTAATAGATTGAACTAAGATCTTACTTGATACTATTCAGATCAAGTTCCTATTGACAAACGGCCCTTACCCAAGAAGGACAAACGCCAGCAGGAAAAGACCCAGTGCACATTCAGTCTCACAGGTCCAGATAAGGACCCCAGGGAAAAACCCAAATCAAATCAAACGTTTGGTCGACAGTCTTATGCTCCCTTATAATGTCTTCAATTGCCATTCACTACGAGCTGGAGCATAGCAAAGGAGGGCCGCTATACAAAATTCTATTGCACAGTACAATGTAGAGAAAGTCAAATTATACATAGTAGGGTAACACGTGGTATGAAAAAATGCAGTACTACTGGTTAGGCTTATGACCTAAGAAAAGCAATGTCCCCTTTCCTCCATTACTACCCCAACTACTGCTGAAAAAATAACGCTATCCCCATTTGGTTCAGGTGCAGCCCTAGGTATTAACTCTGACACGCAGGCACACGCTCAACCACCTGCTTTTCATCTTGCCAAAAATCTCCCTGGTAGCTAGCAGAAAACCAAACCCTATTGCACATACCTGTGATGTAACTAAAAGATTCTTAGTCAGGATGCCAGAGGCGTATAAACATTGGCAGCACTGACGCTTTTGCAATCCACAGTGGCAAAAGGACTGCTACTAGTTTACAAAACACAGCAGCTGACACGCTTCTGTTGGTTGTCTGCCAGCATGCCGTCCTGAGATACCCTCTCACAGTCTTTTTTGACTTTGTCACAATCAAACTGCATTACAGACCTGTCCCCTGACTGTCCTCAGGTCCCCTGCTCCAGGTAATCAGACTTTCAGTGGTGGCAAGTGTGAGGCTGAGGGTGGGATGTGAAGGCAGTCACATGAACGCTGAATCATGAAGGATGATGACAAAGATGTAGGAGACAGGCCAAATAGGAAAGATGTTTGTTGGGTACCATTGAAAAAGGCTTGTATTTTACTCTGTATTTAAATGTGATCTTAGTTAAACCATGGAGGCCTAATCCTTCCCTTGGACATGTATCTGTGAGTAATTCCTGGTATCTCAGAAAGGGAAGAGTTATCTTGACTCCAAGGTCATTAAAAAAACCATTTTTACAGCATCTGACTAATAGGATTGCAGCCTTCCCAGCAAGCCTGAAAGAACTGTGGGCTTATTAGGAATGCCAGCTCTTACGTCATTGTTAACTAATGAACAACTATTCATACCCGCATAGAGACAAAAGTAAAAATTAGTACATGTAATATCTGCTTCTTCTTATGTTTCCCTAACAGACTTAGAAAACAGAAACTTGTAGCAGGGCCCAATCCCGCATTCACAGTAAATTCCTATGAATGCCAACGGGATATGAGGGCATAGAAAGAAGACAAGCCCGGGAAACTGGTATGTGAGAATTTCACACTCGAAGTTCTAAAATAAAAGGCTGCATTAAAGTATTAGTGTGTTATAAATGCAAGTGGTCCTGAAGGCTTTTAGAAATACCAAAGCACTCAGTCTTCAATCCCATAGTAATCACATTGTTAGTTGATTGTGTCTGTGGATGTATTTAACATCTTAATATAGAGCTTTCTGTCATTTTTACCCTCTTCCTTTACCATGATTAAGTATATATGCTTAATTATCGTTTGTGACACACGAAAACTTCTGAATAGATAACCAAATGTAATTCATTTTTTGAGAAAATATATGTTGTAAATATAGTGTAAGTAGCTGTGCAGACAAGTTGGCAAAAGCATGCAGCTGAAGATGTAGATGTACATCACCTCCAGGACTGTGTGAAGGGCAGGTGTAAATCCCTACTGTCTGACTTCTGTGCAGGAAGCATAAAAGGTTTATATAAGCATTTATAAATCTGGACACAAGCTTGAAAACGTTACAGAGCAATACTCACTAAGAGAATTGCAGCCTAGAATTACCCATGAGTGTGTATGAATTCTGCTATGGTGTAGGTACCTCGTTTGCCTGTGCAGGTGCAGATAGCTATGCAGCCAAAATAAGGGTGCTGCTACTTTCCTTATCCTTGCAGACAAGATTATCTTTATAGTTAGGGCAAGGCTAGAAATATAGGCTTCATGTAGCCAGAAAAGCAAGGTAAGGTTTGGTCAATTGTCTCTGACCTTTGAAGAAGCGTACTTAAGTTGTTCAGTGGCCCTTTGCTGTCAGATACTCTGGTTAAATTAGAAAATGTGGTTTAACTATGTGAGTTTTGTTACGTGGGTAATGAATTAGATAGTCAGTTTGCAGTACCTGTGCATTAAATGGGATTATTTGGAAAAGAACTGCTGATTTATTTAAGAGGGAATTTCTAAGGTAATTTTCTCCTGTGGGGAGATTTTGCCCTGAACAGTTTGTCTTCCTCTCCCTTGCCAAACATTCCTTTCTAGCTACTTCCTCATTTGAACTCTCCTAAATTCACTAGATGGCTTTTTTTCTTTTTTCCCAAGATCAACTGGGAAAATAACCTCTCTCAGGCTTACTCATTTCTGAATCTGTCCTGCTCTTCATCATTGGTAAAAGTGCTCAACAAGCTCACCTATTAATTCCGTCAAAAGCAGTCTGCAATATGTCTGTCTCTTGAGTTGTCAGCCTCTAAGGCCGAGAATGGTTTTTATTTGTATTATCCAGCACTGAACTCCTTGGCAGGACACCGAGCAAAAGAATTAAACAACATTATCACCTGCAAAGGGGCAAACATTTGTTACATCTAAAGAGAGGACATTTATTTTCTAAGCTGCTTTTGAGTATCGCTTCCATTTAAAGAACGTGGGGCCATAGTCTTGTCTGGAATTCAGTCCAATGACATCCTGGTGATCTGCACCAGCTGAGACTCTATCTGCTGGTAGGGATTTGGGGGGGTCACTGGTCTCTCTTTTTCCCTTTAAATTTCAAGAAAGAAAATAAAGAACACCCGACTGGAGCACAGCATGCAGGCCAGGTACACGAGATCTGTCCCACCTCTGCTGACTCCTTCTGCAGCTCAGCCCCAATGCCCGCAGCACTCTCCAGGAACCAGGAGCACCAGTGAACCCAGGCCAGAGGTGCCCAAGGTAGGGCTGGCTGGAGTCAGCCGTGCCAGGGGAAGGTGGCGGCAGCCCCAGGCCAGGGAGGGGAGCTGCTGAGAACTGGCCCAACCTGCTGGAGTCTGGGGTTCCAGCTTCACCACTGGTTCCCAGCCAGCGAGAGTGAGAGAAGCAGAAGCTTTCTTCACAGGATTTTTGGAAACCTTTGGTGGAGAAATAATGGCATGCTCTTTAATCCTTTAGCGTGAGATAAGATTTGAGATGGGCCGCAACACTCAGAATTATGGGAGAATTTTGCCAGTCACACAGATTGTCCAGTGGGATTTCAGAGGATGAAAAAACTCTTCCAAGGAAGAAAAGCATTCTCATTCATAGCATTCCTTGTGCAATTCCACACATTCAGAGACAGGAGAAGACTGTTTTCCCACCGTGTAACCCAACCAAACCTTGTCGAGGTTGTGGACAAGGTCCGAGTGCAGTTGTGTACTCTCCAGCTGTGGTGAAATCAGTGTGAGGGCTTGGGCTTCCTTATTGCTCTGATGTAGAAACAGAAATAAACAGGCTGAGAGGAAAGAAAAAGAAGGTTTGTTTTCAGGGGTGCAGCTCTGAGAAAAATATTGAACCTCATGTTGATGAGTCAGTTCCCACTAAAAGCTGGGTACCTGCAGCACCTTCAGACCCTAAAAAAAAAAGGTATGTGTGAGGGGTAAGAGGGAAGCTGGGGCCTGACCAGGGTGCAGAACTGTTAGAACTGGTATTCTGCAGCGATGACCATAACAAATAACTTAGCAACACTTATCGCATGTTGCGCAAGGGTTGGGAGCAGTCATGTAAGGTGAATGCACGAAAAACCAGTCTCATCTGAACTTTGGCCTGATTCTCCTCACTGTTTGGTTTACACGAGGGTAATAACAATAATGCTAAAGAAATCTCCTGATAAACACTCGTGTGAATGAAAGAGCAGCCAGTCTCCTTGTCCTTCACTTGACTTTCCTGCCTTCCATCACTTCGGCCCTTTCAGTCTGTGACTAACAGCCACTCTGCAAGTATTTGGGTGCAGCTGGATCCCTTCACTTACCTTCTGCCTAAGTCAGCAGGTAAAACACAGGGATCCCCATGTCATAGGTTTGTTTTCTTCAGAAAACCACAGGGAAATGAGCCACCATAGCTCAGTTCTGCTCCCATTATCTCCAGAGTAAACTCGAGGCGCTGCAGGGAACTCAGAGGAGATAATTCAAAGGGAAACAGGGCAACTGACAGCAATTTGGCTGGATAAACTTAAACAAAAGAATATATGGCTTATTTTAGATTTAACTGCAATAAATTTGCTTCTTCAATCTTAGTTCCTGAGCTCGACTCCCGTTCCTTGTCTCCTGTTGAAAAGGCACCTTTCCGTATGGGAAACACCGATAGATTAGCTTCCAGCAGCTGCAATTCAAGGTGCATTTATTTGGTGGCGGTGCTGGTTTAGTAGACTTAAGCTCTTCTCCCTTCCCCACTGGCTCCCTCTTCACACCACCCATCTGCTGTGCTGGGATAAATGTTTGTTCCCCTGTATAGGAAGTGGATCAGGGAACTGATGTGACTGAAAAATAACGCAGCCTCCCCCCACCCTTCCAAGGTTACTCTCCTGAAGGATCAGTTCCTCAGGCGGCTTGGAGGGTGCAAAGGACAGGACAGGGAACCCCAAGGGTCTTTGGGGATACCTACCCACAGCTTAACAAGGGCTGGAGAGCAAGATGCCTACATGAAACCTGATATAGACACCCCCATTCCCAGCTTTACACTGTAAAAATAGATGTGACAACTTCCATCAGCCACTCGTGGGGATGCAGAGGTTCCTCTGAAACCTCTTTCAAATCTGAACTGCCACTCTAGAGGAACTTTTAGGCGGGGGCAATATCACTGCCTTGCTTGTTCAGCTGTAGCACTTTATCAAATTACTATTTCCAGAAATACTTCTGCTGCCTGGCCTCAAAGGTATAGCAGCAGTGCACCAAGATTGTCACCAGAAAGGGTCAGTCAAACAACAGAGATTAAGGCAGAACAAAACAGTTCCTTTCAGGTGAAAGTTTCTCCACACAGGGTCTTGTCCCTTTCCTTTAAATTATACATGCAGATCAGCACATCACTGGCTTCTGGGGCTCCTAGCAACATTTCTCCATGCTGAAAACACAACTTTGGGGATGTTGAAAAAGGTCCATAGGTAACCAAAAAGAAAAAAAAAATATTTTTTGAGCCACAGACAAGGGACAACCTGTGCTTGCTGCTTATGCAAATGCCCACTGGGCTATGTAACCCTGCGGCTGCTGCAGCCAGAGGACTGGAAATACTTCGCTTTGCCTTCCCGCGGCTGCCCGGCAAATGTTGGTTGTGAACACTGTGTGATCGGTGGTGTCCCGGTGCATCTGCACAAGCCATCAGGAGTGTGACCCTACACCAACAAATACTTGCCTCATCACTGCTGTCTGTTTACACGGACCCAGCGAGCCGTACCTGTCAGCAGGTCAAGGACACTCCACTGCCCGGTTCAAGGCAGCCCTCCAGCCTTCTCCATGAGGGAGCACACCTCATAGAATCATAGTAAAGTTCGGGTTGTAAGGGACATTCAATGGTCATGCAGTCCAACCCCCCTGCCATGAGCAGGGACATCTTCAACTAGATCAGGTTGCTCAGAGCCCCGTCCAGCCTGGCCTGGAATGTCTCCAGGGATGGGGCATCTACCACCTCTCTGGGCAACTGTGCCAGGGTTTCACCACCTTCATTGTAAAAGATTTATTCCTCGTGTCTGGCCTGACTCTCTCCTCCCTTAATTTAAAACCATTACCCCTTGTCCTATCACAATAGGCCCTGCTGAAAAGTCTGTCCCCATCTTTCTTACAGGCCCCTTTATTGACCCATTTTTATAGACCTCTGAGGGAGCATGTGTGGAAATGTGAGAAGAAGGGAGGCAGAAGTGTGCCGAGGTTAGTACCCGGCTGCGCAGGCTTTCCACAGAAGAGAACGGTGGGACGTTTCTGCAGGGATTGAGTTCAGCCTGTGTGACATCCTACTCAGGCGGCTTTTTCTCACCATTCGTGGGAAGTCAGGATTATCAGTGATCCCCACCACTGGCTGGGCTGAGGTGGATAAGAGAGCCCCGAGGCTACGAGTGAAGAAGGCAGCTCTACATCTCCTGCGTACCACCCTCATCCCCAGTAAAGGGCATGGAGAAATTAGTCAACCTTAAGGGTTTTTCTAATTTATAACAGCAAAGAATGGGCCTCTGGGAGCCATTATACTAGGCAAGGGTAATTGGAGAGCAAACATGCTTTAGCTAGATGTCCTTCTCTGAACACTTTGCATGTGGGAACTGCTAAGAAGAAGCCAAATGGAATCAGTTTGGATAAATTCCCTACTGGGCAGATCCTCTGCCCCTCATCCATGGTAGCATTACACCCCTTCAGCTAAAAGGTGCTGGCATTGACCCACATGTGCCTAGTGTGGATCTAAGACTGATGACAACTTACACCTCTCTCCTGTTACACAAAGTTACTTCTGGTGAAGAACCAGGGCTTTGGTTCAATTTACACACAACCAGCCAGCTCCTGTGTTTTCCACAGCCACTCCTGCCTCCAGTGCTTGCAACTGCTGACTTAGGCTTTCTTGTTTGATCTCAAGTGCCTCTTCTACTGTTTTGCAATGGTCTCAGCTCCACAGAAGACAAGTTGACCAGGGCACATCACCCCATCTACCCACTCTGTTCCCAGGATAAATTTGCAGGAAAAGTGTGCAAAAGGGATTATAGAACTCACAAAGAGCTTTTCCAAGACATTAAGGTGGAAGTTGATTACTGTTTGAATGGTAGATACTTGCTAACTCAGCCACACCTTTACTTCAGGTCCTATTGCAACAATTTGCAGTTTTGCCTCTCCCTATGAACTTGATGGCTGACTAAGTATGTGCCAGTAACTGTTTTCCTAACTATAGCTAGCTCGACGGACAGCCAATTGAGTGCTTAATGCTCAAAGGTGTGTAGTAGAATACAGTGCAGCATACAGAAGTAAATGCTATGGTGTGGAATCAGCTGGCCTGGATCGTTTTTCACAACTGTAGGCATTTCCTTACATCCATTTCAAGAACCACAAAGACCTCGTGATGCTACAAATATGGGAGCTTCGATCTGAAGGGAATTTAACTGGAACTGATTTCTACTGATACTAGACTGAAGGAAATAAGAGTTAGGCTCTTTTTCCAGATTTACACCAGGAGAACTAACAGCAGAAGGTACAATTATCTTCCAGCAATATCTAATGATTAAATAAAGCAAAAATGAAATTTGACAAGCAGGTGGCTTGATAAAATTTATAGACACAGAATCAGATTCTCTGCCTCTTGTAATTTACATAGTCATTCAGACCAACGCTAAGTGACTTTAAACGTCTACTATTCTAAGCCAAGAGTGTCTCATGCTCAACATGGTAGAAGTAGAAATTATTGTACAATACAATGGGTAGTATAGAATCAGCTTCAGCAAAATCACATAATCTCATTCCTTGTGAAAATTTACACCCGTGAATGTTCTGATGTTGCAATCGTGACAGTGTGTAAAAAAGAAAGCTCTTACAGTTATTCTGGAAAAATTGAGAGCTATTAAAAAGGGATATTTTTAAAAATCATTTTACCAATTATTTTTTGACTATAAGGCTGTATCTTCAGCTTCTGTAAACTGATCTTAACTCAAAGGGCTCTTGAGAATGCTAAAGAAAGTGTGGTAGGAAACAGGATTGATAACTCACTGCTTTGCTTAGTTTAATGTATTTTCTTATGCTACTAAAATAAATAATAATTTGACTTCTAATATTTGTGATAAAAACCACGACAGGACATTCCGAGAAAGCATGAGTTTATATCACTGCAAAATTCTAGTACAGGAGAAGGAGGTGAGCATGATTCCTGGGATCAGCAGAGCTCTGTGTTCTCGTTTCTAGCACGTGTGCCAGAAGAAGCAAAAGAAATGAGAGTAGTGGCCACTTTAGACCAACAGGTGCTTAAACACTCGAAGGATCAAGAAATTGTCTCAGACACCGTAGCCAGGTGTACATCTGGCAGTGAGACTTCAGTAGGCCTGTTTATAGAGAATTTCGCAACCAGTGTATACTCTGTGTAGAAAGAACAGCTAACCTGCCAGGAAGGGGAAAGGAGAAGCACCAAGAAGGTTTGCAACAGGCAGCAGGTACACTTCAAATAAGGCAGCACAACGCTGCTTTCTCCACTGCACCACCTGTTTTTTAACACTGTAACTATCCTACTTTATCCAACAGTCTGACGAGAAGCAAAAATATTAACTGAAGGTATATACAAGTTGCTGCAAGACAAGGTAGAGCAGGACATACAGGATATTAGCTAGTTTGTGGCTGGTCTTGCACACCTTCACTAACTCCAAGCCAGATTACTCCACTTTATTTGTGGAGAGATGCTTTGCACTTACCATAGAGTTGAAGTCCAACTGCAGGACTAAACACAATCTAGATGAAACACTGCAGATTTACATATAGCGTTCCCATGGACGTAAGCCTTCAAGAGTCCACTGAAATACAAATTTAGCTTTTTTCCTTATTAATTCTGGGAACTTTTTTGCTTTTAATTGATGAAAATAACACCCTGATTTTCATAATGTGACAAATATATTGTGGTAACTTGTATTAGACACTTATATTGCAATTGCCTAAAGTAAAAAAGGAGCTAAATTAGCAGGTAAAAAAACCAAGGAGAGTACGATAATCTTACAATCTTTAATCTATGGCAGGTACTTCATCCTGAAGTCCTTATCTCCCTGGCATGCCTCTCCTACATTTCTTTTGATGTTTAAATTACCTGCTTGTTGATGAACAGCATTCATGCTTTAGGTTACTGCAAGAGGAAATGGCAAGAATGACATAGTGCCCACACTGAAGGGAGTGGTTGAAGTCTGGCATCCACACAGCTGTGCAAGGAGAGGATGTTGAATAATACCAAGTTCAATTTTCTTCGACTTGTACCAATACCACCCAGAGGCATGCAGCACAATGTCTTCTGAAGGACCATTAAGGAAAAGATATTAAGGAAAAGAAGTCTACAACTACCTGAAAGGAGGTTGTAGCATGGAGGGTGTTGGTCTCTTCTCCAGGGTAACAAGTGACAGGATAAGAGGAAATGGCCTCAAGTTGTGCCAGGGAAAGTTTAGATTGGATATTAGGAAAAAATTCTTCATGGAAAAGGTTGTCAGGCATTGGAACAGGCTGCCCAGAGAAGTGGTGGAGTCACCATCCCTGGAGGTGTTTAAAAGGCGTTTAGACAAGGTTCTTAGGGACATGGTTTAGTGCTAGAGTTAGGTTATGGTTGGACTCGATAATCCTGAGGGTCTCTTCCAACCGAAAAGATTCTATGAAAGCAGAGAAACTAGTGCTGACTGTGGTATTTAAAGAGATGACAGAGAGCACATCCTTCTTTATGTTATGTTCTTCTTGATTCAGAATACAATAATTTGTCCTTCTGCAGCATCACCTTTGTGATAATGTGAAGTGTAAACGGGTGCCCAGGTGTTCTTCACCCAGTAATGGAATATGCATATGATGGTGAGACTTTTGGTGGACAGCTAGAGGCAGCATCGAGATCCTCTTCCCACTTGGAATGGGCTGGGATATGGCAGCTCCTTTTCCCACTCTGGGCACCACTTCAAATCTGTTAAGAGAAAAAGGAAAAATCCAGTTAAGAAACCCAGTTTACCCAGGAAACCGCTTGAGATCATTTTATCACAGATCTCTGAAATGCTGTTACTATGAGGAAATGCAATCTGAGCAAGAAAAACACTTAAATGGTAGGTCAACTGTCCATGACACAACCGTTTTATGTACCTTTGCATTTAAAAGCACAATTTGAACTGGTGATTGCTGAATGAGAGTTTACAACACAAACAAATAGGCTTCACCTTCGAGTTAAGCAGGGGTAACTCCCACAGCAGTGCCGATTGCAACTAATTTCTGTCACTGCTAGAGGAAGAAAACCATGAGCTGACAGAAACACGCATCTCCCCAGCCACATGGCAAACACAGCATTCAGCTGCTGTCCTGTGTTCAGAGACACTATGAAGACAAAGTCTGTTATGAAAAAAATACTCTTCTGACAGATGAAATACCTAACAAAACAGGAAACACAACAAAGCCAACCCTCTGCAGCTGTTTCTGAAGTTTACTCTTGCTTCTGAAATACAGGGCTACCACACTGAATGCAGGGGCTAATGCGTGTGACCGCCTGCTGCTGAGCCTGGATTTAAGCCATATATTGCAGCTTAAATGCTCTGAGTAGTCCTGTGACCCGTGGAGTCTGAGTCTTTCCGTAACAGAACAGAGGTTTTCAGAGTACGTGATCTTGCTGTGCAGTACAGACTGGAAAACAGGACCTAGGGAAAAAAGGTGAAGAGAATCACGCTGCTTAGGTGGGGGCTATACTGAGGGAACAGGCATGGAGCAGGGCGAGTGCCTCTTCTGCAGTAAACCAGACATTATGCTGCAGTTGCCAGGTGTGCCAGCTCTGGAATCAGAGGATAAATCTATCACCAGCCCAGCCAGCACCAGGGCAGGCTGATACCTCAGGCCATGTCCCTCAGTCCTGCCCTGAGTATTCTTAGAAAGCACTGGATATCCTCGTCAGACATCACCTTGTCTAAATTTTGGCAGCAACAGAATCATGACTATGACACACAGATCGGCAACAAAACACAAAACCAAACCAAACAAAAAAAAAGACACCTCCCCCCAGACCAAGGATGGGGGAGGTTTTGTTGGAGTTTATTTAATAAAAGCAGAAGTTGGTTATGCCAAGTAATAAATATCATGTGAATAAAAGGAATTCATTTCAGCTGCTTGTTTAAACTTTCTGTGCACCTTTTCCTCTGTAAAAACCTTGAAAGATGCCTGACTCCATTTACAATGCACCGATGTTGCAGTTTACATCCAGTCTGAGGCACTTGGATGTTTCTGAGTATTGCCAGGCAACTAGAGCTCTCAGTGACATAAAAGAAATGGGGGATCTTCTGCAGAAGATAATTAGTATCTAGATGGATGCTCTGAGAACCTGATTCAAAGAGAGATGTGTGACTCTCCTTTACTTACACACCTGTATCCCTCGGAAGAGTGATGCGTAAGTGCTTGCTAACTTTCCTGGTAAAAGCATTAATGTTTTTTTTGTGATCAGGCCCTTTCTGACACAATCTGCAAGTCAAAACGAGAATTTCAAGTGTGAAAGCAAAGCATCTGTACAAAGCTCTGTCTTTAGCCTGAAACAGCAATGAGCTCATGTCCTGATAAAAGGCTAAACACTGAGCAGAGCTAGCAAGATCAGAGGGTTTCCTCACAACACAGCCTCAGCCAGCTTCGACATTTTGCTTCATTTCACACTGTAATAAAAAAACATCCACTAAACAGGAATGGAACAACTTGCTTTAGTGGCAGCTCACCCTGTCACCAGCCGGCCAGGAAACTTGTGAGGCAGCCAGGGACCTGCCCTGCTGGCATGTTAGATAGGTCCCCAGCTCCCTGGGAGGGTAAAATCATGGAATCATAGAATGTCCTGAGTTGGAAGGAACCCACAAGGATCATCGAGTCCAACTCCTGTCCCTGCACAGAACAACCCCACAGGTCACACCATGTGTCTGAGGCCTTGTCCAGTCTCTTCTTGAACACTGTCAGGCTTGGGGCCGTGACACCTCCCTGGGGAGCCTGTTCCAGTGTCCACCACCCTCTGGGGGAAGAACCTTTTCCTCATGTCCAACCTAAACCTCCCCTGGCACATCTTCCTGCCATTCCCTCGGGTTCTGTCACTGGTCACCAGAGAGGAGCTCAGCGCCTGCCCCTCCTCCTCCCCTTGTGAGGCAGCTGTAGCCCCATGAGGTCTCCCCTCAGGCTCCACCAGGCTGAACAAACCCCGTGACTCTGGCTGCTCCTCATACAGCTTCTCCTCTAAATCCTTCACCAACTTCATGGCCCTCCTCCAGACCTTCTCCAGTAACTTTATACCCTTTTGATAGTGTGGTGCCCAGAACTGGTAAAGGTGAAGTCGAGCAGCATGGCCGCTCCTCAGGCAGCCAGCTGCAGATGCCAGGCACTCCTTTGCTTCATGCATGCGGAGATGACTTCAGTCACCACCCTCCCAAGCAAGCCAACCAGAAAAGAAAGCCACCAAAATTAGATTTACTGACAAGGCAAGGATGTTCCACACCAAGAGTTTCATCGTCAGAGCAGCGTTTGCCAGAGGAAAAGGGTTTTACTGGCGATGAGGTGGTGAGGAAGCACAGCAGCACATGATAAAAGCAGGACAGACAAGTGCATTGCATGAGAAGATATCCTCTTCCTATTTGTAGGTAGGTCAAAATATCCTTCCTGTAAAGGGTTTTTGTGCACCAAGTACGAGCCCTTTTCGTCACATGAGCAAGCCGGGACAGGTCTGGCATGAGTGGGATGGAGGTTTTTGGGGCCACACCTATCTCACAGAAACTTGTGCTGGAGCCAGCTGTGGCAAGTGCCAATAAAACCTGCAACCGGTGGCAGTTTTCATACTAAATGTGTCCAGGCTGATTTTCCTTTCAACACGATAGAGGATGAGGCTGCAAAATACATAAGCAGGTTGATTTTTTTACAGGAAATTTTAGAGCATAGGCCTGTCTTCTTGTGGTGGCTGAGACACTAGGCAATCCAACACAGGGAGAAACTCTCCAATAGATACGGTACAGCCCAGGGGACCAAGGAGCTGGGATGACCAAGCATCCCCTCCACACCAAAGAGCAGTGTTTGCAAGCAGGGGTGAGGGGGAAGGTACACACCCTGCCTTTAGTGTCTCCATCTCTTTTACTTGCTAATGACAGAAACTGGTGGCAGACTCATACCTCAGATACAATCTTGGGACTCTGCTTTTGGGTGGAAGTGGCTGTTGCAACAGAGCTGGGCAAAACACTATGGTTCTGTTGTTTATTCACTAGAAGCTGCAAGTTTCAGGTTGGCCACCAAAATGAGATCTGTTATTTACACAGATCTTTAGATAAATTAAACATCCATCATAGCACCATAAGCAGATAATTTTAAATAAAATCCAAACCTGAAAGTCCTCCAAAACCTGGATTATGAAAATATGCAAAAGCAACATCAGTATCCCCAGAGAGATACAATTGTGTAGTCAAAAGAAGAATTTGGCCACATTCTGTATTTTCACAGTCCCGTCAATATTTATTTGTTGTGACTTGCACTCTCATGACTCTAAGCACAGTGGAAACCGTTCATTGAACATGTCCAAAATCAATTGACCTTGACTCCAGTCCTGGGTGAGAATTAGGCAAACCACATATTTTTAACTTGCAGATTTCATCAGGATGAAATTATATGCAAAAGAATCCGAATGTAACTTGATAATATAAAAGTTTGCTTTCTGCTTTTTCTCAGAAACTTGATCAATACATTTCTCTCCAAAACAACAAAATTTTGCTCCTGAGCAAAGGCCAGGCATTGAAAATTCAACCCAGAGGAATCCTTTTTTCAGGAAATTGTAAGCACCAGAAAACAAGCCACTGTAAGACAAGTGCAAGTGTAGCCTTGGCTAGAGTTTTTCACAATCAACAAAGGGTTTAGTAAATGCTATGTGAGACTAATGACTTTGATTCTTATTCCAGAGATTTTAAGGTGAATCGCTATCCCATATAAATCCAGTTAATAGTAAACAATCTTGAGCTTTCTTATGGGTTATGTGCAGAACAAAACACCTTGTTTGGGATTCTTCTCCAAATTTCCCCTTTGCTATTTGTTCATCTTCTTCTACTTATGCATCAGCCAGAATGCAAGATCCCTTCATTGCACAGAGTAATGACTCAATAGCTGTTAATCCGATTTGATGCTTACTGTGCATGCATCCTTTGCTATGCTGAGAAAACGGCACTGAAGGCTTTGGAGTGGTCTATGGGCAAAAGTGCAGAATACATTCTGCAAAAGCCTTTCCTGAACCACATCTGACAGGACAGGTTAGCTTGTGAAAACCCTCACAGGCTTCTCTTGGTCAAAGGACTGCTGCTCCTACATTTCTACACTGTACCACTTTGCTGGGCAATAGTATTTTTCAAATACAGGCTAAGACAGAGGCAAAGACACAGGCTTAGTGTTTCAGGGGTGAGCTGAGAGCCCAACTCCTCTCTGGGCCCCGGGAGAAGCGGAGGAGCTGCCGGCTGGCGCAGCACGCTGCTGCTGACCCAGCCTGCCTGGATGCTGAACTGCTGCACCACAGAGAGAATTCTAATTTGTTCTAACAGGATGGGCGTACGCTGGGCCGCGTCCCCAGCCAGCGTAAATCACAGCAGCCCTCCTGAAATCAATGCAATTACACCAATTTTCATCGATTCATAGATTTTTCAAGTCAGAAGGGAGCATTGTGATTTACATGTTGGTTATAACTGTGATCTATGTTGTAAATGAGGATTTATACCAGCCGTGAGGATCTAGCCCTTCAATGCAATTCAGGCAGCCTAATCTTTCAGTCAGATAAATTCTGCAGAGCAGCTGCTTTGTTGCAGGGAATTTTTAGGTCTGCAGGGGAATAGCAGAGCCCTGCAGATCCATAGGGAGCGGGAAGGGTTATTTACACCTTCATGAGAGGCTGAGCGGGGCAAAAAAGAAACAACACAAAGTACTGCCTGGAGCAGAGGAGTGGGTCAGGGAACAACAGAGGTGGTTGGGCAAGGAGGGAATAGCAGCTAGATGGAAAGCACCAGCTCAGCATGACCTCCTCAGCATTCTCAGGCAGCCCTCAGGCCTCTCCCATCTCTCTCATCCGAGAGCACAGTGTTCCTGCCACGGACCACCTCTGCAGAAAGGCACCAGCACTCTTCTCAGCCTCTTCTGCCTTCATAGCTTGATAGTCAGCCTCTGGCCATGCTGCAAATGTATGCCCCACAGCCTCAATAGCGATGCATGTCTGATCGTCTAAGACACCTGCTGACTGCGGTCTCCCTGCCTTCTTGGTGCTCCTCAGCCCGCTTCACTGTGACCATGCCCTGTCCCATACTCACTGGAGAATCTGGCCTTGCCAGTATGTATCTCCCCCCGGGCTGGTGGCACTGGGGAAGAAGTCCCTACCATGTTCTGATTTTCTGGCTGTGCTGTTACAGACACCCCCAGCAGATAAATGAGGGCAGGCATAGGAAGCAAAGGCAGCTGCTTTTGAGGGACAATACCATGTTTTCCTTCCTCTTGCAGTACCAGCTCAGCAGGGAATCTGTAGGCTGTGTGGGATTTTGAGACCTCTTCCTGCTCCTTGCAATTCCTGGCTGTTTCCCAAGGGCCCTTCTGCCTCGCCCCCCTCAGCCCCACACCAACTGCAGGCACCCCAGCCTGCAGGAGAGTCCTGCTCCTGTACCTGCACTTGCAAGGAACTATGAATTCACAGACCTTCGAGTACCCTGTTTGATTGTCTCACATGATGATTTGGACCGATCATTTAGGGGGGTTACAGTTATTAATCAGTAGGTTCATTCAATTTTTCCCATTTTTCCCTATTTAACCCACTTGAAGGTTAAGTTAACAGTCACTGGAGGAGCACTGCACCAATATTTAAGCTAAAGTTTTCCAGTGCCTTCTCCTTTCACCATGAGAGCTAGGAAAACCTTCCTTTTGAATTGCCAGAGAATCCCTACATGCTGCTTTGTGAGACAACACAAATGTGGGGATAAGGACCTGGCATGTCAATGAGCTCTGCACAGCAGCCTGACAGCACCTAAGGACTGACGGTGATATCTCAAAGGACAAGCTTAGCATGGGAGGGAAAACGAAGAGGCCTTAAGGAACCTTTTAGGAGCTTTGTTCTTCCTCAAAGAAAGAAAAGAATTAAAAGTGATGGGTCCAATCCAATGCTCCAGGTAACTTGTGCAGGTTGGGTTTGGCTTTACTGAGAAAACACGTCTAAGCAATGAATTTAGAGCTAGTCAAATAAGCTGTGGTCATTTTGTTTCATCTCACAGAACAAAACAGGGCTGCCTTGAACAGAGCGGTCCACCTGCACTGCCAGGAAGATGTTTGTGTTGTAAAGTCTTTGTAGGGAGAAAGGGGTTCATTCAGTCTACATGCAGCCAACCAAAAGGCGTCAGAGGGACTGGCTGAGTCTCCTACTGTGCCAGTCCCTCTGCTTAATCTGAACTCACCCAACTCAAACCAACATAAATGAGACAGAAAGCTGCTGTAGGCTTGGAAGAGACTGGGGAATTAGTGAGGTCTTAGTGAGAGAACGAACATGTGTTTATTTCATGGGTCAGACTCTGAGCTGATGTGAATGAGCCTGGCTTTGGAGGCACTGATGGATGCTTGATGAGAACTGGCAATTTGTGCGGCCTCCTCAGAAGCACCGAGGCTGCATTTTTGGGGTGTTGCAACTGGATCTGGGATTTCGTGTGCTTTATTTCAATAGCTGTGGTTACTCAAGTAGGCACAGCCATATAAGTTAAGCATTCCTAGAAGATGAGATAAAGCAGCTCTTTAATTTTCTATATGGTAAATATAGAATGCAGTCTAAAATGTCTCAAGTCATGCAAAATACATTGAACTGCCTTTAAACTTTGCCCACAAATATAGCAGTTGGAGAACAAGGGCCAGTCTCTTCCAGTCCTAAACCAGTCCTTACTCCAGTCTGGAACATACAAAACAGCTCTGGAACTGCATGAAGAATATTAACAGAGTGCCTCTCTTTCCATGATTGATTCAATTCACAATACTTAAGGAAGAGTCTATAAACATATACATGCACACACACAGCGGCGGTCTACCAAATTATGCAAAGCATTTACTTCGTTTTTAGTTTTGCAATCAACCCTCAATTTGATTAGCATCACACTGACACTCACCTGTGAAATTTTTTTAAAACTGACTTTTGCTGTTATGAATGCACATTTCTGTCATCCTCCACTGATGCAGCAGCAACCTCCCAAGGCCCCAGTGGGGGTGGGAAAACATGAGGCAGTAGCTGGGAAACACAATGCTCCTCTTGCCTTTCTGGTTTAGATCTGCACTAAATCCCACTTGATTTCTCTGCCAGGTTGGCTTGGACACAAGGAGCAGAGTGGGGACAATTAGCGCTCACCCCCTCTGCACACACACATACACACATACCCTCTTGGGAAAAACGTCTCCGTCTCTGGAATTTCTTTTGTTCTTTCCCTAATTGCGGACTCATGCTGAACGATTTTGAAGCGAGGCACAAGAACGGCTATTCACAAGCAGTTATTTCCTAAAATCTGTTGATTTGTGATCGCTATTTAATTCCTCCCAATGTCGCTGTTAAGAATTATATTTTAAATGCCAACCCAAAGTACAGGTCAGTGGTACAGAGAATGCAAAGAAAAGCATTGCAGGCTTAGAAAATAGGCACATACACAGTGTGCTGGCCTTCTTCAGAAGAAGGAAAGAGTGTCAAAAGAGTAAGAGAGGTAACTGGAGGCTTTCTGGACACCTGCTCCTTCTGCGGTGTACATTTCCACAGGGATTGTGACTCGGTTTCATAGTGGAACTGAGAGTGGCATCACTGGGACATGAGAGGAAGGACTCCTAAAGAACGTACGAAAAGTAGCTGAAAGTAATCTGAATTGCTCTAGAAAGCATTAGGAAGACATATCCAGGGATTGGTTACTACTGCTCAATCACTCTAAGTCCTCAGAACCAAAATCTGAGCTCAGAAAAGGGACTGATCCAAAACACAACCACGTCCTTGGCCTCAGAAGGTGTTGAGGGCAAAATGAATTCTTCTCATTTCAAAGCAGAGGTGCCACAAATATCTCCATGTCTGTTCTGAGTGGGGAAGATCACCATTTCAAAAACAAACTAACTTTTCAAATCAGACAAAAAGACTAGATACAAATGTTTCTGCAAAACCGGAAGTTCTGTACTTCTGCAGCACTGAGGCAATATAGATATGGAACATATAGATAGAAATATGTAAATACAACAGCAAATGTTGCAATAGAAAAGTCCAGATCTAAACGAGGAAATCAGAAACAAATGTTTTCACTTGCACAAATGAAAAAATTTGACATTATCACAGGGAAATGAGAGAGTCAAAAGATAATTGTTTCTCATTTTCCCATTTTAAATCTTGACACACTTCCACAAAACGATTGCATTTTGACAAAATCACTTTCGTCAGGAGAAGACCACCTCCCTGATTCTTTTAAATTTTTTTCAATCTGCTCTACTAAAAAGCTTCCCATAACCATGCCACATGAGGCAAATCTTTGTCTTCTCCTGCAACTCTGCACTTCCCCAGGAATTGCTCCTTCCCTTGAATTTCTAGCCTGCTTCTGCAGCACCAACTCTTCCCTGCTCATCTGTTTCAAGCCAGAAGAGTCTCATACAATTGAAGTCATTAACCTACCCATGGATTATGATAGATCTCCTATTTTCTAATCTAAAAATTCAACTGTGGCAGTTAAAACTAAAGCAGGTGATAATTTTTTATTCCTGGATTCATGTCAGGTCTCTCACTGAAACACCCTCAGTTGCCCTGAATGCCTCCATGTTCTCGCGTCTTCTGCAGTTACAAGAGACGTGCCGTTCTCTGCTTCTTTCCTCCAGTGAGTAGCTATAAGGCTTCCTATAACATGTTTTCCACTCCTTGACTATCCACATTAATAAAGATGAAAAACTGAAGGAGATCAGCCGCAAATAAACAATGGAAGACACAGGGTGCATCACATCACAAGCAGACCTGGTACAGTTCAGTGTAAGCTCACAACAAGGACCACCTGAGAAGTTTTGGGCTTTGTAAAGTCTAGATTATAGACCCATACTAAGTGGTCAGGGACTATGAGAGGTATTTAGTGGGCAGCATTCTCCCATCAGGATGTTGGAAAGGAGTGCTATTCTCCTCATCTTCTGAAGGAGATACATTCCTAGGGCTCTAGCTGCTTCTGCTGAAGGATGATACTACAGTCTTTTTCATAAAGGGTGCACGTGCTCCAACCAAGCCCTCACTGAGTAAACACTTTCAGTCTACCTAATTCCTTCTTACAAATTTCAGAGAACATGACATTTTTCACTGCCCCTCCTCAACTGTTGTGTAGCGTTATTCTGTGCTTCCAAACACCTGACATGTCAACTCTGTGATGGATGAAAGGGTTCATACAGATTATGCAACCTCTTGGAGGCTCCAGAGGTGAAGCCTGTCTCTGAAATTTTAAAGCACAGTCTAATTTCCTGGAAATTCATGTAAAAATGAATGCATTCTGAAACGGAACCATGTTAAAAAGCAAGTGGAGCTTGACTTCTCTGGGTGACTCAAAACTGCATTTCTGTTTCTTCCACTGCACATTACAAAGTTCCTCCAGTTTGAAGCATTCAGGTTCTGCTGGCCTGCAGAAGCCCTTTACTCCCCTGACACCTGCCAGTCTGCAATACAAAGTGCCACGGGGCAGTTGTAGAATCATAGGATCATAGAATCCTTTTGATTGGAAAAGACGTTGATGATAATTGAATCCAACTGTTAACCTGACACTGTCAAGCCCACCTCTAAACCACGTCACTAAGAACCTCATCTATGTGTCTTTTAAACACCTCCAGGGATGGTGACTCCACCACTTCCCTGGGCAGCCTGTTCCACGGCTTTGCAACTCTTTCTGTGAAGAATTTTTTCCTAATATCCAATCTGAACCTCCCCTGGCACAACTTGAGGCCATTTCCTCTCATCCTATCACTTGCTACTCGAGTGAAGAGACCAACGTCCTCCATGCTACAACCTGTACATAACCTGGAAGAAAAATTCCAGCTTCAGTGGCAAGAGAGAGATAAAACCCCAAATTGGTCATGGAGGGAAGCCCAAGGGAAAGTGTTCAGGGACAGCTCAGCACCATAAGAACTTCTTGTGAAGAAGAAAAGTTTCCCTGTCTTCTCCATCCAACCATCTGGCTGTGCCATGAAGCACAAGACAGTGGGAGCACTAAGCAGGCACTACTGTAGTACAGCTTCACCTGCTGGTGCTGATGTGTCTTCTCTCAAAAGCCAGCTACTCCTTTTTGAAATTCTGCTTTTAGGACAAGTCTGGCCCTTAGAAAACCTCAAAGTTTCCCAGAATGGGTAAGGGCTAGAGGAAAAAGAGAGAAAAGGAAGAAAATAAATTAATAAAATAAATAGAAAATTAGAAAATAAATTAGCGAAATAAAGGGATGTAAGGATCACGGGATCAGACATATTAAGAGGGAACTGAATGGAGGGGACACAAAGCAGAGCATCCTCAATAGCGCCCATCATGCCATGATGGCATCTAAGCAGCTGGTGGATGCAACCCGCTGATGTTCTGCCCAGTGGTGTGAGAGGATGGCAGGACAGACAGAGCTCACACAGCTCCTGGGATTTACCATCAAACTTCCCACACTAGGGAGGTGACAAGGAGATCCCTTGACTTGTAGAGCTCATTAGGATCCCTGAAGGTATGTATTCAAGCTTTACCCTGAGGGCCTTTCACATTAAAGCTGAAGTGCATGAATCCAGAAGCTGGAACTTTAAGCAGCGCAGCACATATTGCAAAGTTTGCAATAAAAAATGTACCTGGCAATACTAGCAACCTTCCAGGTGCTAGTTAATCTCTGGGCTGCTTGGTGTAACAGGGTGAGAAGGGCCTACTGGGCAGAGAAGGCTTGCAAGCCGAAACAGGTCTGGACATCAGGTTTGCTTTAAAAGTAGTTTCACTGCTTTTTAATGATGGTTTTAGAATAACATCCATGTACAACAAAATCTAAAAATCTAAATTGAAAGAGCTCTGTGCCGCTCTTCTCATCTTCATCTTCTTTTTTTTCCAGGTGTATAATACGTGCAGTACCAAATTTTGCATCAATGTATATTGTGTGAAATTGCTTACTTGCATATACATTGTAAACAAGAGCAGGATTTGACTGGCAGATAGATTTGTAAAATCTATCATTTTTATGTAAACAGTTGTAAAATTATCTTTGTACAGAACATCGCGTTTGGCATAGTATCCTTTGTCTAGCTCAGAAAACCCCAACAACAAACAATGCAATGCACAGCATATACTTTTTAAAATTATTTCTGGCACGCTCTTTCATTTTGCATAGCATATAGCTTTGGGCTGTGTTACATGTTATATAGTAACAGTCAGCAACATTACATTGTTTTCAAATGAATAAATTTTTTATTACACAAACCTGTTAACATAGCTTTTTGGTGTGTGTGTGTCTGTGGATTTCTCTCAAGAAGAACCAAATTGATCAAATAAAGCCTGACAACAGTAAGTTCCTGCATTGAGATTCAAGTTTTTGTCAAGTTCTGGCATAGTTTTTTCCCTTTAAAAACTGTAGGATTGGCTTTCCTCCTGTTCATACCACGTTAATATTATTGCAAGTTACTTCATTGAAGACACTGTCAACAGATACCAGAAAACATAACATTGAAATCAAGTCCAAAGGCTGCGCCACTAAAATACTGACATAAACCACATGGCAGGAGTGAAAACATGCATGTGAAGGTGGCCAAAATTGGGAATATGCAGTGAGACTTGTAAAGTCATACCAGCCAGCCTTTAGATTTCCACCAGACAAAAAAGAAACCAACTGCTGCAGTGCTAGCATTTTTGCGGTGCTAACTCCGAATGAATGGCAAGCAGAAAAAGGGCACCGTGAGCAGCACATCTTAATGGTTCAAATACGCCCAGGGGTATACAAACAGCAGACTGCACTCCAGATGAATAAATTGAATCGATAAAGTTTGTCCAAATTTTGGTAACACCCCAAATATATGGTGTTCCCCATATTGCTGAAGGAGACCCCGCATTTCTTGGGGGCTGTTGGAAGGCAGCTGCCGCCACTGCCATTACAGACAACAACACAGTACCTGGCTGGTTTAGCAGATCTGGAGTGGCAGTGGAGCGAGTGTAGAGATTCCAGTTGAAGTGACCTGCATTAAATCACCCCATAGTCCTGGCAAAAGCTAGTGGACCTCCATGACATTTTTCACCAGGCCTTAGCAAAAGGTCTAGAGGTCCTGAACTCTGGAACGGCCTCCAGTTTTATGAGGACCACAGTTTGCATTTTTTCTGCTTGCACAGGACTCTTTTATAAACATCTTTCTTTTTCTTCTTTCAAATGAATTGTTTCCTGCTTTAAACACTACAAAAGAAATAAAAGAAAATACAGGAAAACATGCAAGGTTCTGCATAATGCGTATAAGAAATGTGTGTTTATCACTGCATGAATACCTAATTAGACCAGACATGTGGTTCAACATCAAAATAGCAAAACTGTGAGTTAAAGCACACAGCATTCCACAGTTAGTACTGCAAAGGTACAGACAAGAATGTGTAATGAAAACCCTGTGAAGTAAGAACCATTAAGCAGTCAAGTAAAAAAATCCTGCAGAGATGAAGGCATGCCTTAGCTGGGCAGCCACTCTAATCTCCTCATTGCAGTCCTTGTTCTCGACCTGTTCCCAGTCATGCATTTATTCCCTGTCCTTGTAGGGACGTCGGCCTCCATCCTGAAAAGACATCCGCCTGTCTTTTAATTGAGCGGAGCGTGTGGGTGTAAGGTGTACTCAAGGCAGACCTCTTGGGATAAATTCTGACCTGGTTTGTTTGCTCATACCCAGCATCACACTGATGTGGTTATAGTGATTCCAGCCCCAGCTGGTTTGTGCTGGTTAGCATGGAGCTCGGCAAGAGAAAACCCATGATTGCCAGAACTTGACCATACACCCAGGAGAACAGGTTGCTCTGCGCAGGGACTGTCTCTCTACGTTTTGTTTTGGACTGAATCTAGAGCAGCACACAGCAAAACGCTCACAAAACCTGTTGTTCTCACTAACTGTGAGACAGTATCTTACAATTCTTTTGATCTGTTCTTCCAAGCAATGAGAACAAGAGCCCCTGTTCAAGTCCAAATACCACATTAGCTTTAAAAGCATTACCTGAGAGAGCATGAGGGTAACAGAGAACTCACGGTACACAAGAGTGCCATTGTGTAAGAAGAGGTGTACAACCTTAGTACAGCACATACTTTGTATGACATGCTACCTACAGGAAGGCTTCAGCTACCAAAATAATTCAAAATTTTCTGTCTCCTGGAGGTACTGTTCCTAACGGTCCCTGTTCTGGCTCCATCTCTTTCTTAGCACTCCACCAACACATAAAATCTAGGGAGCAAGATTTCAGAAGTAGCCCTATCATCCCTGCCCTGTCCTTAGTCTTTTCCTCAGAAAACCTTCTTCGCTTCTTAGCTGCTCTGACTCTCAGGGGTCCATTTTTCGTCTCCTATACAGGAGACGAAGTATCTTCTTTCAATATAGTATCTTCTTTCAATATAGTTCCCTTCCTCCTTGCAAAGTCTTCTTCCACATCCTGCTTTCTACTGTTCCGTTCCGAACTCAGCTCATCTCTTCCCAAGCTTCTGGAGTTTCCCTCACTGCAGACACCACTGCAGTGTATTCCTCTCTCACACTGCCTGGGGATGTGATCCATCATTTTTGCGATTGCTCCTTTGCACCAAAGCCTCATCTAATACTTGGCCTTTCCACATGAAAAAGTGTGATTAGAAGAGATATGACTATCTAGCAAGCCCTAGAGGTAACAAAAAAGGAGATGGGTTAAGGCTATCCATCCACACATGTTTTTTTGGAGTGACCTGAGATGGTCTATCCTTGGTGAGAACAGCAGCTTGAAAGAGAACCTGCCCTGCATTTAAGAGGTGCTGCAGCCTGCTCCAGGCTTTTCAGCTGGTGAGGTGCATGCCAGGCATTCTCTAATGCATCCTCAGCAGTGACAGGGACACACACCTTTTCTCTGCCTTGTGACATTGGCCCTGCTTCTGTCTGAAACCACTCCTGAGCTGCACGCACCTGGACTGCCCCTTCACCGAAACTACTCAAACAAAGAACAAAAACGGGTGTGAGAAAGGCTGGTGGGAGCCAAGCATGCTGGCCCAGATCTCAGCTCTTAACGCTGATTCACTGGTGATTGCCCTGCATGCATGTCAGTAAGAGATTAGCTGCCTTATTCCACTACCCATTTTCATCCTTCTCAGAGAAGGGTATTTTCACATCCACCTCTTTTAAAGACCAAGATGGGCACACGCCAGATGTAGGTGCTCCCCACCCCCTCATGTTTAATTCTGCTTTCTGAACATTTTGAATGTTTCCACAGTGCAATTAGAGACAGTCCCACAGGGCAGAGGTGCAGGCTGCATTCCGAGATATTCCTCTGCTGTAGAAAATAAACAACAGCCTCTGAGAGTATTCCTCTGCCAAAATAATTTTAGCATTTCACTGTCACACAGCAGGTGATACAGGTGGGGAGGGAATACGCTGAGAGGTGCTGCTGCGCCAACCTCAGGAGGCTGGTTATTTTAAAACGCACCAGACAATTAATTCTTTTTCCTCTAAAAAACGTTGCAAAAATGTAGTTCGAGGTATTACACTTTCATAACAAAGTCTCTATTATAAATGAGCCTCTCCTTTTCAGACAGGGCTGTAATTAGATTGCCTGTGGTGATGATGAATGGACCAAGGTGAATTCATTTCTGGGGAAGCTCACAGCAACAACCCATGTCCGAGTGGCTGGGCTACCCGCGGCTGCCACCTCAGACACCCTGCTGCCGCGGCAGGGCAAGCCACGGCCTCACTCGGGGCAACAGGGCACCCGTGGCCAGAGGTGTTTGCCACTGGCGGGTCCCACAAACAGCCCCTAGCATGGACAAACCATGGCCATCCTTTTCCCCACCTCGCTCGCACCAGCTTCGCAGCAGCCCGGGGCTTGGCCACCATGGCCCTGACAGGACTCACGCTTCCCCCCGCCGGCAACATCGCAGCCCAGCTGAGCCTCAGAGCCCGTTTTTGTGCCGCGGGGCTTGTAGCTGCCCCTTGGTGCTGGCGAGGGGCCGAGGGTTGCAGTGTGGCAGGCACGCAGCTCTCTTTGCCTTTGTAACGAGCTCCAGGCTGGAGCGTCTCTGGGCAGCTTTATTGCTGTGATTAATGTTAGTATGATGAATCACCCCCACCTCGTCTTTCTTCGTCTTCCGCGCAGTAAATGCCGTTTCAGAGGCAAGGCAGTGGGAGAGCTCCGTGCCCCCTGATGACCAGGGAATGCTTTTTTTAAAGTCTGGCTTTAAATGCATTTGGTGTCAAGAAGGAGAAGCTTGCCGTTATGTCGAAGTGCTCGTGGCTGCGTTTCAAAGGCACTCTTTTGCAGGATGCGGCAGGTATCTGGAGAGATGCAGGTCACACTGGGCTCAGCCCTGGCCAGGAATGACCCTGTGTTTACAAATGTTTGTTGTTCATAAAGGCTATCAGCATTTGGCCTGCAGAGACTAACAGCTTAAGCTTTGCACTATTTCAGGAGTTTCTGCTTTCTCTAAATCATGACTTTTTTTTTTTCTCTCTCTTAACTTTACTGTTGGTCTTTGTGCAACAGACCATGCCTGGAAATGAAGAGCTCCATCCAGAAGTTAAAGCTGCTATAAAAAGAAGAAACTGTCCTCAGGACAGATCCATTTCGGAAGATGGTGAGGGTGATGCGAAATGAAAGTTGCGCTGGAATCATTAGCTCTGAGAACGCTGAAAGAACTGAAAAGGTATAAGCTGAAACGTAATAATTAAAAGCAGCATTGTCATTTACAGTTAAAAAAACCTCTTGCATGAACACAATCATTGACAGAATGAGGCAGGTGATGGCTGTAGCAACAGCACATTTCTGGTCTGTGGAATTTTTCCTGGTATTAGTAAAAATAATCTCCTTGGAGGATGAAACAGCTGCTTGCCAAAAGGCCTCTGGCTCCCCACACAGCACTGTTTCGTGTGGTGTGAATGCTAAACCTTAGAAAGGAACACTAGATTTGGAAATTGCAGGCCTCACTAATGCACAGTCTGATCCACTTTAACCACATATTTTCATGGGCCTCTCATTCCTCCATTGGCCCTGAACACTTTCTGAACAACCCTAAAACTCTCAGCATCAATTAATGTAAATGTGACAGGCTTCTCTGATACGTAGGGTAAGGAGTCTTTCAGCCTCATTAGAGAAGGGAAGGGCTTTCCATCCGTCTCCCGATTTTGATGGAAATAGTATACAACATGTTTTATCTTTGTGAAACAATAAGAGCGAAGGGGCTGTGAGCCAGGGCCGCCAGCTAAGAACTGAAGATGAAATTTAATTGGTTACTAACAAAATTTTAGTGCTGAGACAGCTTGTTTACATCTATTTAATGTCATTTCTTCCTGAATTTGTCTATCAGGGAGTGCTGCCTGACTGCTTCAGCCAGATAACAGACTGGTTCATGCCATATCCAGATTTATCTTCTCTTCTGGCCTCTAACAGTCTCTTTCCAGTCTTTCAGTCACTGTCTGGTAGTGTCCTTTCCTATTGAACTGCACTGAGGTGCACCCTGTTCCTGCTTGTACCGTGGCCTTTCACCTGCTGGCACTGCTGCTTTAATCACATCCTTTATCTCTGTTTTGGCTCTGTGCCTTTTGTTTGCCATCCCATAGACCTTTGACAGCTTGCACTTCCATGTTTCCCAAACCTGGTTCTTTCCTTTATTACAAACCCTGAAAAGGGCATTTTATTTGAGATATTTCAGCTCTAATGCTGAATCGTGCAAGGACTTGGGAGCTGGATGTCGGGAACATGGAACACCTTTCCTATGAGGACAGGCTGAGAGAGTTGGGGTTGTTCAGCCTGGAGAAGAGAAGGCTCTGGGGAGACCTTATTGTGGCCTTTCAGTACTTAAAGGGGGCCTATAAGAAAGATGGGGACAGACTTTTTAGCAGAGCCTGTTGTGACAGGAAAAGGGGCAATGATTTTAAACTAAAGTAGGAGACTATCAGGCTAGACATGAGGAAGAAGTTTTTTACAATGAGAGTGGTGAGACACTGGCCCAGGTTGCCCAGAGAGGTGGTAGATGCCCCATCCCTGGAGACATCCAAGGCCAGGCTGGACGGGGCTCTGAGCAACCTGATCTAGTTGCAGGGGGGTTGGACTAGACGAGCTTTGAAGGTCACTTCCAACCCAAACTATTCTATGATTCTGTGAACATGGAATTACTGAGCATGCTCATTACTTTGTGGAAGTGGGCCCATAATACACTCTAATTTTCCTACATTTGCTTTTCTTTGAGCCGTAGGAGCCAGCTCCCTAGCATGCCTTTAAAAGCAAACGGGATAGGAAAGTGCATTCGTTAGCCTTTTTGTGTTTGTTGCACAGTGCTGCAGACTGTAGGTAGGGTCAGAGCCCACAGGCAGCAGTCTCTGACCAAGCACTCTTTAGCTGGTAAGTGGCAGTATTTGCACACCAGAGAGTTCAAGCATGAGAGGGAAAAAGAATGCAAATCTAGAGACAAACTGCAATATAGCTGAGAGCAAAATGCATGTATCTGTGTGCAGATGTGCCGGAAAGTACCGATGAATTGTAAAGCACTGTAATTGCACCCATTGACATTCAGGTGGTGTGGCAAACGAAGAGCAACTTACACATCCAAGAGGATGCACAAAGGCTGGCTCCACAGTTCAAGGGGAAAAAATATGAGCCAATATCAGTAAAGTGCTCCTGTAGGAAAGCTGAAGGCAATGGTTTGCTACTCTACCTCTCTCTGCTATCTGTTCCATGTGGAAGAAGATTTTGAAACCTTTTCAGGATCACGGCAGTATTCTCTAGAAATAGCTCTTGGTTACTATTATATTATAAAAGCAGGGAGGTAGCAGTAAGCTTTTTTTAAGGTGGGAGGCAATTGTTTATGAAAACATGCTAGAGGAACAGTCGGATGTACCTGAAAAAAACTAGCATATCATCATTTTCAGATTTTAAAGCTCAACAGAAAGCAAGGGATTGACTCTTTAATTAGCTTTGTATCTGCGTGAATCCCAAATTTCACTATTTGGGTCTTGTTGGGAGGATTATTTGGCCAATGCAAGCGATTGTGAGCATTTCCAAATTCCTCAGCTAAATGCTGAGAAAATTGAGTCAGGACTAATAAAAGGTCTTGTTATAGAATTAGGTGCTGGCACAGAAAAGGGATTCCAGCCCTCTGACTACTGACATATGCATATTATTCACGTTCACAGTGTCTGTTTCGCTTAGACTGAGTCAAAGTTATTACATAAGGTTTACCTATTGCTTACATGAACTTCTAATGGTAATCTGCTGCCTGGTTACAAAAAAAACCCCACACCAGCCTTGCAGAGACCCTGAGGCTTGGCTGCTTCTCTATGGTCTCCTCAGAACCAAGTTACAAGAGGAGCAGAGTTTTGGACTGCAATGCATAACACAAATTATAATAGAAAGATGTTGTCAGGAGGTACTAATAGGCTAAAGGAAATTAAGAAAATGGATCCTGGACACAGTAGAGAAGAGGATCTCATGAAAATTGATCCCATTGAAAGGAAGCTGTTTTGAAAAAGAACATACATTTCCAGAAGTTATTAGAATACTTAGGAGAGCCATGGACCTTCCATATCTATCATTAGCTTGTGTTTGGCAAACATTACAGGTGAACCTCTAGGAGCCTTTCACAGTGACAGAACCTTGGAAGATAACACTGAGGGGACCTTCTCTTGGGTAGGGGAGGCAAACAGCCACGGTGACATCAGATAGTCACTTCTGTGGGTGAAGACTGACTGGTGCACAGGTCTCCTGCAGAAAATATTTAATAGCATTCCTCTGGCACCACATTTTGTTAGGCGGGAGCATAGACCACAACTGGTGTGTGCTGCTGTGGGACTCAGGAGAGAGACTGCAGTTACCTAGCTGTGACAGAACTTTTAAAGATGGCCAGCTGGTTTTGGTTTTAAGTGAATTACAAGGGGTTCTTCCCCATCCCCTGGGGCTCTCACACCTATGTGCTACCTTTACAAAATGAGGCCTTTTTTCTTAGGGGAGTGGAGAAGAGAATACTCTTCATACAATTTTACTTTGCCCATAAGGGCATCAACCAGGCATGACGTATTCATGGCAACTAACAAGCTTTGTAAATATACCATGTCTAGGAAGTCACTGGTGGCAGATGTTTTTTCTCCCTCACTGCACACAAGCCTTGTAAGCACGAGCACCCTTTCAGCATAGTAGCGAAGGAAAAATGCAGTGATGTCTTGCCATGGAGAGAGAAAAGACATTGTCTAGAGTGGAGGGCTTGTGGGGATGGGGTCATTTAGAAAATTAAACATGACCTTTTAAGCAGAAAATGGATGGATGTAGAGCAGACATCCCATCAGCTGTGTGAGACAAAAGTGTTACAATCTGGCTAAAAGCACCCCATGTTTTTTTTAAGCTCTTGAAATTATAAAAAGCTGTGGGCAGGCAATTTTGTCTGGTTCCTATGAGTATTAATATATGCAACCATTCGCAACAAGAAAAGAAGCAGTGTCTAATAACAATCACGATGCATTCTCAGCACTTAAAGGAGCAAATTTAGCCCTGATGCAATCAATACAGTTGCACAAGAGTCTCACTTCCCTGCTGCCTCCATCCTGCAGGTCCCTACATGTCCTTACCTTTCAGTGGCTGCAGCTCAGCCAGCTCTGAACTACCTCGCCAGAACCCCAGCAGGCTCATCCCCCAGATGAAGAACTGAGGCACTGGCTGCTGTGCACGCTTCATCCCTAATTCCTTGCAAACCTGGTTTTCTCCTCAGGCTCAGCCTTGTATGGCACAAGAGCATGGCCAGATGTGGACCCTCATGCAGTAGCTGGGAAGCATGTTCTAGCTCCCCAGGGCCAATGCAGCCATGGAAGATGAGCGAGAGCTCAGTGCCTCTTAAGAAGAGATTCTTGTAGGAGAAACCAGAACAAGACCTAGGGCTAAAGGAGACTTCAGTGTCTGTGGAGAACAAGAGCTGCACAGTCATTGATGAATCTACTGAAGTACTTGAGGTGAAGAGTGAAGTGCGGAGGTCTCCTGCTGCCTTGCACAATGCAGTCTGTCCTGTCCAAGGTCCCCATACCACACCACAATCTCTGTTGACCTCTCCTTGGATATGATACAACCTTTCCCCCTGAGGGTACGGGCAGCTTGCGAGCCAAAGCTGCCACCTGCTCCACAAGTTTGGCCCTGTCTACTGCCCTTCAGGCTTGCTGCTGCCTTTGTTTGTCTGATCCATTCAGGTGTTGCGTCTTCTCACAGTCACAGCCACCTGGATCTCTGAGTAAGCAGCTGCCTGGAAATGTCAAAAACCCCCAAACCTGCCTGCCCTCCTGCCTCTGCCTCACATCCCAGCCAGCCTGTGAAAGAACACAACTTTGTGCCCATGCCGCCAGCATGGTGAGACCGGGGGTTACAGCACGCTGCCGTGACTTCTGCCACAGCGAGCTGCTGCAAGCCTTTGATTTCAGGCTGCTTTCCTTTTTAATAGCATGTTTCATTCGTCCAAAGCTGCCTGACCGGAGGAGCCCATGTCCACACTGATACTGGTTTGGAGACTTCATTTGCACGTTGGATTTTGGTTTATTGCCACTCATCACCCATTTTAAAGTGGAGCCAAACCATTCAAGGAATGCACCGTCTTAGTGCCCTCCTCTGTACAGCCTGTGTCATGCTGGTTTCAAGGAAGAAGTTATGGCAGGGAAGAAGGGCAGGAATGCATCAAAAAGTCAGCTTTTTCATTTCTGTGTTTATAATATGTATTCGGAAAAAGAAATTAATGTTTAAAACTCTTCAAAATAGCAGGCATGCTCTTTCTGCTGACCTTGCATAAAAATGATACTCAAAGAGCCTTTTTAGCTTATAGCTCCAATAGAATCATATGGAGAGAAAATACATGTTGGTCCACTGAGTGACAGGGGGAGAAGTGTTACTAACAGGCTTCCAATTATGTCATCCCAGGGGAAAAAAGGGAGAAAAAGAATCAGCTGAAAATGAAGTGCAATAATAGAAGCATGCCTTTTCATATTAAAATGTTGATAAATGTGGTCGTTTACAGCCATATCACTGCTGGATGTATGTCAGCATAACCCCGCTGATGTCAGGGGTGCTATGTTAATTCATACTATCCAAAGAGCTTTTCCTTAAATTAAGTTCTGCTTTGAGCTGATGAATTCACCAGTCTAACTTCTACCCTCCAACTGGACCAAGCATGCAGGCTCATAACAGCGATAAACTGAAGGGCTGGGGACATGGCCAGTATCCATTGGCTTGGAGTTTCTCCCTCTGTTTGAGAAGAGTGTGATCAGCCATGCCTGCCTACAGTGGGTCTCAAGAAAATAGTAAAAGTATTTGCCATTTCAAGCCCTAGTACATTAGCTTTGAGGTGGGAGCACAAACATTTTTCTTATCTGGCAAATGGGAAAACTACATTCCCTCAGCATCAGGTGGCAGGTCTGTGGAAACCACAATTAGACCTCTGGTCTTCTCTCTCCAAGCCCCAGGCCTGTGACTCCAGCTCACAGTGCTGTCACAAAGTGACTCCAAAGAACTAGCGCTTTACCTTGAAACAGAGCAGATTGCACCAGACACAAGATATTAAAAAAGAAAAACAAACAAAAAAATCAAGCGGCAGAATGCACTCAGTGCCCCTGCGAGGTCTCCACTTACACACAAACCATTTGGAATCAGCCAAGTTAAACACTGGCCTGCACTATCCCCACACTTGGTACATTTCCCAAGGACACAGTATACATGCTTCCATCAGGGCACAGCTTAATTTATCTGTTTGCTTCTCTCTTTGCTCACGAGAAAGCATTTTTGTTTAAATGGGGAAAATAAATAGTCTCCTGACCCTTCTCTCTGCAGCACATGCTGCAGCACTGCCCTGTGTTTATGAGGCTAATGGGGGAGAATGCTGTGGGAGGCCCTTGTTAAAACACTGGCAGTGCCTTCCCTCTCGTAACGCAGCGATTCGGGGCTGCGTTGTGTTTGTACAAGCAGGAGGAAGAGGAAGCTAATAAAAAAAAATCCATTATCGGAGCTTTCTGTGTGTAAGGACAGACGGTCAAAATGGAGGGAAAACAACAAATACCTTGGAGTAAAGAGCCCATGATGGAGATAAATAATCATGGGGCTCATTCAACAAGAGCCTGCTGTTCAGAAATCCACTGGAACAGCTGCAGCTTACACGTCATTATACTTCTGATCAGTGAGCATTAGGAGCCTTTTGTGAGTCCCTTGTTTGTTGTATTAATTATTGCAAAAGCAGGCTCTACAGACATAAAACCACACGGGAAATGTGGGGACTTCTCCTCACCCCAAATTTGCCCCTCAGTCTCGATGTTAATCTTTTTCATTCCACACCTTTATTTTTCTTTTCTGCAGTGGTACGGGGTGAAATGTACATCTTCCTCATAAGACCTGTATGGTTTTTTGCCTTTTAAATCATCTGTTAGTAGAGTTTGATATGACATCAAGCCTTCTGCCTTGGAGACAGTAATGGAAATCTGGAGCCGTGAAGGCAGGGTCTCAGGTCTTACATATCAAGCTTATTTGTGCACTTAGTTCTGGCCCTAGCATTGTCTGGGTATTGTGTCAACATGGTGTGCAGGAAAATATGATTTTCCCTCCTCTAATTCTTTTGGAAGTGCCATGAAGGAAAATGGCATATCCTGAAGAATCAAGAGGAAAGAAGGCACCTGGCTTTGACTGTGAGAAAAAAGGTACATCTCTCTTTCACAAACAAGTAGAGGAAAGGAATAAAAAAGACCTGGGACCCCGATTGCTCTCTCGTTGTTACAGATATCTTCTCCAGGCTTCGGATTTAAGGCTGGGTTAAAATTGTTTGGGTTCCTAAACAAAGTGTTCCTTAGGCAGATCCATGAGTTGTGCTTCCTCCTGCTTACCTCGTGGTGGTAGCCCATAAACCACATGGAGTGGTAAGTGACCTGCGGGTCACTTGGTGGAGGTAGCAGTAACAGCCTCCTCAAGCAGATATTTTGTTGAACAGGAGAGGGCAATAAAACTATGCCCACCGCCTTCTTCCTGCCCAGCCACTAAAGTTCATTTGTGAGTTGGTGTCACTGTGGTTCCTCTGCAGCCACAAATCTCGTATTCAATACTTCTCTGAGATGTGTGGGGTCTTCTGTAAGTACAGACAGTTGTCATGGAATGAGTTGTCTTCCATCTTTTCTGTGAGGTTTTCTGTGGATGTGCACTGGTTCAATCCCTTCTTTCATCTTTCTTGAGACCACTGCAGCTGCAGTGAAGCACCATGAGGGGCACCAAATATCCAAACTAACTTGATGCTCTGTTGCTTTACTGAAGAATGAGAAGATCCCTCTGCTTTTTTTTGTGTGTTTAGCCACTGCTCCACCTTCTCAGGATCAGGTGGGAAAAAACAGTTTCCAGCAAAACCCGTGCAGCTTTTGTGCACCACCCACAGGTCTCACCTGGCCATTCTCCAGTTCCCCAGGGAGGGGACATCTCTTAGGTGACGGAACTGACTTGTTCTGTCTGTGGATGCAGCCCTTTGTGCCGGCCACTGCCCTGCTTGTCCTGCTGCATGCATGCTGAGAGAGGGGGGTTTTCTGACAGCTTCAGGTGTGGGATCCTTCGGATGCTGAACTCATTTTTGCAGGTCTTCTCTCATTTCATGTCTCTTGTAGACTGTTGTCTTCCCATCAGTGGAAGGGTGACAAGACAGCCTATATAAACAGGAACCTAAACAGGATCTCAGTGGTTAACCATAGCTGAGCAGGCAATCCACATGCGAACATATACTGTGATGTGTTTCCAAGATGTTTATTTAAGATCCTGTGAGGGATAAAATAATATTCTATTGAAAAATGATGTGATATAATGAAAAAGGTCTCCTCCACCCCCATTGCCTGCTATTGGTTGTTCCCCGCTCTCCTCAGAGCTCCCTGGCAACATAAGAGCAAATAAGCAGCATCAATCACATTCAGTTTGGTTTTCTTTTTCACCCTTGTTGTTTAATTTAAAAATGCCCCAAAGTTGTTATTGTATTCCCCCACTCCTAATAAAGAAAAAATCATAACAAAGAAAAAAAGCAGGAATTAGTCCTGACTCACTTGTGACCTTAGTAGCACAAGCAGCGATGTCCCAGCCATCACGTCCTCAGCCCCTGACACCAAAGCCATTCTCAACAACAGCACCTGAATAACTTCAGCAGGATGGGTAGCTTCTCCTGAAATCATTCATAAAAATGATTTATAATTTGGGAGGGCAAGCAGGGCCACTGGGATTTGCTACTTTCTGCTCAAGAAAGACAAACTACACACTATGTTAACCCTCTAGAATACAATTACATACATAGTCACCACTACCAACAGATTATAATTAGACTTCTCATGTACCCCATTAGAAAAGTACCCCATTAATTTTTCTAGAGACATTTTTTCCCATCGGTCTTTGCCCTAGCCAAATGCAAAAAAAAAAAAAAAATTAAAAAAGTCATGATCAATTAAATGCAGACTTTCTGAAGAAGAGAAACCGGAAAAATTAGGAAACATTAATGGCATAGAAAAAAATCTGTGCTGGAGACCTAACCTTCAGTCCCACTTTCCAAAGGAATTGTAATTCAGGGTAAGAAGGTTAGTCGAAAGTTTCAATAGAAAGATCTCCATAAAATTTCTCTCTTCAAGCTGCTTTATGCATCGTGAACCCCAACACAGAAGGATACAGGAACTGGAAAACCTGTTCCTTTGTTTTCCTGTAAACCTCTGTGGCTTGTCCACAGCTAAGGACAGAGGTGGCTGGTCAGGGTGGCACATACCACTGCCTGTCCACACCGCTGAAATTGTAGACACCTAAGGAGAATGCAAGAGCCTGATCCAGGGGTGACTGAAATCGACATATTGATGGTTCAAGTAAACTTGGATGGGGCCTAAAATAAAAATGCTGGCGTCATGGTTTAACCCTGGTGGGCAGCTCAGCCCCACACAGCTGCTTGCTCACTACCCCACAGTGGGATGGGGAGAGAACGAGAGGGTAAATGTGAGAAAACTTGTGGATTGAGATAAGGACAGTTTAATAGGTAAAGCAAAAGCCGTGCACACAAGTAAAGCAAAACGAAGAATTCATTCACCACTTTGCATGGGCAGGGAGGTGTTCAGTCATCTACAGCACAGCAGGGCTCCACCACGTGTAATGGTTACTTGGGAAGACAAAACATCATCACTCTGAACATCTCCCCTTCCTTCTTCTTCCCTCAGCTTTGATTGCTGAGCACGAGGTCCTATGGTCTGGGATGTCCCTTTGGCCAGTTGGGCTCAGCTGTCCCAGCTGTGTACCCTCCCAGCTTCTTGTGGACCTCCAGCAGGCTTGCTGGTGGGATGGGGTGAGGAGCAGAAAAGGCCTTGACCCTGTGCTAAAACTGCTCAGCAATAACTAAAACATCCCTGTGTTATCAACACGGTTTCCATCACGAACCCGAAACATGGCCCATACAAGCCACTGTGAAGAAATTTACCTCTATCCCAGACAAAAGCAATACAGCTGGGAATGTCTAAGCTGTGTTCAGACTTCCTACACAACTGCAACAGCTACTCTGATGTGTAGTTCAAGTCCATAGGGGATTCAGGCCCTTGTTCTTTGGAACTGCCTGTCAGGACAGAGGGAGCCAAGGCATCAAAGTCAAGCACTGGTAGGGCACTTTTCTGCACTGGGAAGCAGAGGAGTCTCCTGTCCTGAGGTTTTTGGCTCATCTGTTTCCTCTTGCAGGTGTTTCCCCCCTGTCTTCTCCACTCAACTGGCATACTTTGGGAAGGATACATAATCCCCTGGGGTTGCCAGTTCTGACAAGCTGATTCAGCAGTATTCAGAGAGGGGACAGTGTCTGTGAAGAGCAAGGATGTCTCCCCAGGCCCCCTTGCAGCACATCACCAGCATGGGAAGGGCTTTGCAGACAGACAGTCCATCCATACCCTGTCCCAGCTTCCATTAGCTGCTAATTGCTCTGCAAAAAGACTAGCTCGGGGCTTCTCAGCCTTTTCCATGCCTTGACCCCTTGTTTGAACACAAAGAAGTTTTTTGACCTCTCCTCCCATATCTCCCAGAAAAAAGGATGCAGAGGAGGAGTATTCAATCCCCTGCTGCAGGCTGTATCCCAGAGGTTAAGGGACTCAGAGACAGGACATCTGCATTTCTTTGTAAACAGCATTTTTAACACTGCAGCACCAGTAGTGGTGAGTGGAAGAGCTTTGCTCTCTGCTACAGAGTGCGGCTTAGTAGGAGACGTGGTCTCTCAGCCTGCAAGTAGTAACAATCCAATATACCCATACTAATAGCCGTAACACTTAATGATGTCTGGGTCAATGCCACTCTGTCTAATCAACATTTACACAGCATCCTTGAGAGCCCACCTTGGGGAGCAGCAACATAAACCCGTATTTCCTCTAGGATCCCAAGGACAGTGACTGACTGCACTCTGCAGAGCCATTTAACACCCCTCCTGCTCTGGAGCCAGCCCGGAGCTGAGGGAGAAAGACAGCAAAACCAACCTGTCCCACTATCTCTTCTTGCCACAGGTCATAGTGACCAGCAAAAGTGCCCTGCCCCACACAGAGGAATAAGCTGATAGCAATGGTCTGTTTTGGATGGAAGATGTGCCAACTGCAGCCCTCCATGTTGCCTGCTGCCAGCCCTGTCTCTGCGACAAGGTGGAAGCATTGCTCAAAAAGCTGAGAAAGTAGTCTCTGCCATCCCCAGGTGGTCTGGAAACAGAGCTCTTTCTGAGATCTTTTATCCTTGTGCTAGGAGCTGGAATTAATCTGAAGATTTTGGAATTATTATCATTCATCATCAAGATGGAGTAGGGAAAGTTTCACAAAGCAGAAATGTATGCGAATTCAGTCACTCCCACAACATCATTCACATACATCCCTGAAAAGCACTTTTTTTTCTCCTGTGTTTTATTTTTATGTGTGAATTAGACCCAACCACTTCCATGGCAATGCATGTGTGTGGGCAAAGCCAGAACTCACACTAGGGTGGCTTGGTGCTGTGCCTCCCATTTTGGCTTGTCTGAAGAAATTAAACAAACCTGGTCAGGAGAAACTAGTGCCATTTGCACATTAGGAAGGCAGGCACACAGATTAGAGTCATGTGAATATACCTTAATGTAGGAGCAGCGCAGGGGCCTAAGCTAATGCTGGAAATGGAAAGTGATTGGTACAGCCCTACAGATGTGATGCTGTACCCACCACAAAAAGCCCCGCGGATTGCTAAGTAATCACATACCTAATCCTTCTGGGCTTGGGTGTTTGGGCACATGCTCAGAGGTGCAGGCACGAGGGTGGTGGCAAAGCCGTGTTCTCAGCCATCGCTAATCTGTGATGCAGAGCCCTGCAGGAAGTCCCAGGGATCTGAAGGAAATGAACTGACATCACCAAACACCCCTAATACCTAGTTGTTTCCTTCTGATAAACTGTGTTAAGTTCTGTTTTATCTGAAGTGTCAGAAACACAGAACTAATGCCCTGTTCACCTGATCAGGAAGATTCCTAGGAAGAGATGGAGGACATTGCTGCCTTTCAGCAGCTTCCGCAGTGCCATGCAGCTTGACAGTCGCATCTTCACACACCTATTCAATTAAACTCCTTCTCTGCCCCAATGGCTGTTGGCAAAGACCAGCTGACTAGTTACAGCAGCTAGTTAGGAATAATGGTGAGGCAAGGGAGGTAGTTATCCCGCTTAGTTTACACGCACAGCATGGCCAGCCGGGCAGGGAGGGGATTGTCCCGCTCTGCTCTGCACTGGTGCGGCCTCACCTGGAGCACTGGGTGCCCTTCTGGGCAACACAGGATAAAAAGGACATAAAGCTACCGGAGAGTGTCCAGAGGAGGCCTATGGAGTTGGTGAAGGGTTTGGAAGGGAAGCCGTATGAGGAGCGGCTAAAGTCACTGGGTTTGTTGAGCCTGGAGGAGACTGAGGGGAGACCTCACGGGGCTACAGCTGCCTCACAAGGGGAGGAGGAGGGGCAGGCGCTGAGCTCCTCTCTGGTGACCAGTGACAGAACCCGAGGGAATGGCAGGAAGATGTGGCAGGGGAGCTTTAGGTTGGACATGAGGAAAAGGTTCTTCCCCCAGAGGGTGGTGGACACTGGAACAGGCTCCCCAGGGAGGTGTCCCGGCCCCAAGCCTGACAGTGTTCAAGAAGAGACTGGACAAGGCCTCAGACACACGGTGTGAACTGTGGGGTTGTCCTGTGCAGGGACAGGAGTTGGAATCGATGATCCTTGTGGGTCCCTTCCAACTCAGGACATTCTATGATTCTATGATTTCCATTCTGTCCATATAAAAAGAAGGGAGATGGAGGAGACAATGATAAAGGGAAATGTCAGTGTGGAAAGGTTATATTGTATAATCAAAACAATTTGTGATGTGCTAACTATCTCTGACAAATAACCGAGGGCTATTTAAACAGTGCTGCTGGCATCAGTCCAGGATCTCAACAGCCTCAGTGCAGGGTGGCAGAAGAAGAGAGATGCTGCCACTGCTTCCTCAGAGCTGTTTTCCTGACTCAGCTTTTGCAAAGTGGCCACACAGTGCATGAGCCCCAGCCCAGCTGGGTAGCTCCTTGTCTTGCTCCCAGTCTTTTGTCAGTAGACAGAGGAATCTCTGAGTCCAGTAAGGCATCTCCTCTCCTCATGACAGACAAGTCCCCGCAGCAAGAGCTGATTTCCCTCGGCCCAGATACATCTGCAGTTACGGTCCCTTGTGTGCATGAGCACCTCCCAAGCATGGGTGGCTCAAAACTCCACCGTGACCCCACTGTGGCTCCAGAGGTGGAAAGGGGTGAGTGGTGGGGATCGGTCCTACCCATGACTGCAAAAGGAGTAGGGACCATGCTGAGTGTGTTACCCACACCTCCCGCCTAATGGTCCCATACATGTCCATGTAGTCAATACAATTGAGTCCTTCTGCTGGTGTAGCCCATGTGGCTATGAGGGTAGGCCACAGGGCTGCCATAGAATCATAGAATGGTTTGGGTAGGAAAGTACCTTCAAAGGTCATCTAGTCCACCCTCCCTGCAATGAGCAGGGACATCTTCAACTAGATCAAGTTGCTCAGAGCCCCGTCCAGCCTGGCCTGGAATGTCTCCAGGGATGGGACATCTACCACCTCTCTGAGCAACCTGTGCCAGTGTTTCACCACCCTCACAAAACCACAGACCCTGACACCTCCCTTCTCCCGAGACAGGATCTGTTCCCATCACATGGCTCACACCTGGGGGTTTTTCTCATAGAACATCCCTGGCACCCTGTCATTTGTGCATCAGAAGTGCAGATATGGCAGGGCTGGATGTGTGCACCCCCCACTCTCACCCATTTTCATTCACTTTGGTGCATCTTTGGAGGGGTGGGATGGTGGGGCAGGGCTGCCCCTGCAGTGAGTCTCCCTCTGACACCAGCAGCTGGATGCTCAGCTTGCAGGAACATTTATTGCAGACATTTCAAAACCCAGTCAGAAAACAGGCATATGTTTCACTTTGATTCTAATAGCAGTCAGGTCCCTTTTCAGAATTATTCAGCTCTCAAATTTCAAAGGCAGGGAGGAAAGCGCGTGTGCAACAATCCTGCTTTATTCACTCCCTGTAATTTGTGGTGTGGCTTCTGCTCCTGGTGTCAGGGAGTAACTTTTCAAAGAGAATTAAAGAACAGCAAGCACTGAGCGCCTCTGGGTGAACAAGCTGTTTTCTTTACACCTGAAGACATTACAAGAGAATCCCAGCCTCTATTAACACAACTGCTGAGCTTTCATGGTGGCAGAGGAAAGCTTTTGAGTGTGAACTCTGACTGCTCAGAAAGCAGAAGTCAAATGAGAAACACGGTGAATATTTCAGTTGTAGGAAGCCCATTAGTGCAAGCATGGAGGGATGCAAACATGATCGAATCCAACAGCAGCCTGTTTGTAAATGTTTGTAAATACTGTTTCGTATCACTTGGGTATTGCAAATCCTCTAAATTTTTACTTTCCCAGAATTCCTGCTCTTTCCTGAAAACTCCCCCTGGTTTCAAGCTGGCATCTCTCAAGGTCACACTGGTCGACTATTCACTGTTAAATCCACCTCCCACCGAAGAAACCATTAAAAGCATCAGGAATCAGATCGTGAGCCATTTACTGCAGAGTCTGTTTCTCCCACTGTGTTTGCCACGCTTTTGGCTCACACAAAGGGCTCCCCATCCTGAATGGGCCCTCCGGGCGCAACTCTAAATGTTAAACAGTAATTGTTTTTGGTTAGTTTCGTTTTAAACAAAGCGCCTGAAAATCGGGGCTTGCAGAACTCCCCAGACAAAAGGCAGCTTGGGTTATCATAAACTGCTCTGGTCTGTGGCAGATAATTTGCATTGCCGCCTCTGGCACATTTTGGCTCTTAAGGAGGTTAAACTCGCCTTGGCTTTCTCTAGAAATAAGGTTGTAATGCTTTGTATGACACTTGTTTTTAAAGTAATTTAAAAAATAAATATGACTATCTCTCCACACAGTTTATGAGTCTCAGAGAATTGTATTAATTGCTTAATTTATATTTCCATCAGGGTCCATCAATTAAGAGGAATCAGTGGTATTATTATCCTTGTAAAACACCACATCAGTCAAAAATGAAGCAGAGTCAGAGGTCTAACTGTTAATCAGGTCACATTTCACTTCCTGTTGACATTTTTATTTCCCTTGCAGAAAATATTTGACGCTAAGTCTCGGATTATGAGCACTATTCACCCAACGCGAACCGCGCAGAGAAGCAGCCCTGCTGGTGCAGCGGGGAAGTGTGCACCGAGTCACCTGCGAGGCACCTCTTTAAGTAGCGCAGGGTGGATCGACAGCTATTCATCTTGATGATGAATGGGAAATCACTCCAAGGTGAAGGTCAGATTTCCATCTGCACCTCAGAAAGCAAGAAACAGGACCAGCAATGGCAGCAGAGGTTGTTCTGTTGTGGCTTCGCTGCAAGCCAAGCAATTTGAAGAGTTTGGCCAAGGAGGCAAAAATGTGATAAATTCAATCAAGTGTTTACTGGCAACAAGGAAAGAGTCGGCTTGGCTGATGACGTGGCAGAAGTGAGTGCAGCTGTGGTCGACAATTTTCTTTAAAACAAGGCATCAAACAGGAAGGACAGTTTTGTAGTTAAGGAAATTGGCTAAGAGATAGGGACGCTTTCAGTTATTCAGAACTAGATATTCTTACGTTTCTTGAGCAACCTTGAGTGGGTCATTTAGTTCTGCTGGGGTAAACTGAGCCTAGGAGACGTGTAAAACGTGCCAGAATGAACGAACTGATGTTGGGCAGCTGTTGCACCCTGAGCAATGCTGGGAAATGCAGACCCCTCTCTCTGCCTCACATGTTTCTTCCTAATCGACTTGTTAATTTGCATCTCCATTACGTCAAAGACACATCCCATGTTAATGTTCTGACTCAATGTTCACTACTACCCAGAACGCTTCTTGTTCGCAGTCTGTAATAAGGATCTATTCATATTTTCTCTTTGTTCGCCGTAGCATCAGTAACTTCCCAGAGAAGTCCACGGTGCTGTTTGTGGAATTTGAGTAATGTGCTTTGCTCTCGAAATAGACTACTTATACTTTGAGAACAACATATGATCTCTTCCAAAAAACATAGACAATGTATCTCGTTTAATCCCTCTCATTCCCATTCCCCCTTTGCTACTGCCTCCTCTATCTTTACGCATTTGACCTCACAGCATCTGGAAATAAAGAGGAGCTCTTCTTGTTGCTCATTTCTGCTTCACCCCTCCCCATGTCAATTCTTTCTCTCAAAAAGTGGTGCAGAACATTGATTAGAGTTGTTTGTTGGCAATGATAGCACTGCACTGAAAAAAAAAATAATTCCTTATTAAAAAATTTTACTTGCACCACCACCTGCAAAGGAGCATCCACTGCTGACACACAGTGAGAGCTCAGCCAAACCCAGTAACTTTCTAAAAGTATGTTTGCATTTCAGCATTTTGTTCATAGTTTTCAAACTCAGAATAATCTAACTACCTCCCCAACTGTCTGAGCTACAGAGACTAGAAAGGGAACAAACTACACATATGTGTCCTTCTTCTCAATCAAACTTTGTAAAAGTTTCAACTGTCATTAGGAAGCTGAAAGGTCTGTAGAGAGCTGTTAAGATCCATTTCAGAGAGAACCAAAACCCTCAATTATTGGGAGTTGGGGTGGAATTAGATCCATGCTGTGGTGCAATGTCCATTCCTACGGAGCATAATACACCTGGCTGAACTATCCTGCTAACAGCTAAATCTGCAGACCTTGCCCCTCTTTCCTGCCCACAAAAGGTGTGTTTGAGTAGTACCAGTTCTCAGATAAGCAGATATTTCACAGAATCACAGAATGTTAGGGATTGGAAGGGACCTCGAAAGATCATCTAGTCCAACCCCCTGCTGAAGTGGGAACACCTAGGTGAGGTTACACAGGAAGGCGTCCAGGCGGGTTTTGAATGTCTCCAGAGAAGGAGACTCCACAATCTGTTCCAGTGTTCTGTTACCCTCACTGAGAAGAAGTTTCTTGTCAAATTTAAGTGGAACCTCTTGTGTTCCAGTTTGAACCCATTACCCCTTGTCCTATCATTGGTTGTCACCAAGAAGAGCCTGGCTCCATCCTCGTGACACCCACCCTTTACATATTTATAAACATTAATGAGGTCTCCCCTCAGTCTCCTCCAAACTAAAGAGACCCAGCTCCCTCAGCCTTTCCTCAAAAGGGAGATGCTCCACTCCCTTAATCATCTTTGTGGCCCTGCGCTGGACTCTCTCCAGCAGTTCCCTGTCCTTCTTGAACTGAGAGGCCCAGAACTGGACACAATATTCCAGATGCGGTCTCACCAGGGCAGAGTAGAGGGGAAGGAGAACCTCTCTCGACCTACTAACCACCCCCCTTCTAATACACCCCAGGATGCCATTGGCCTTCTTGGCCACAAGGGCACAGTGCTGGCTCATGCTCATCCTGCTGTCCACCAGGACCCCCAGGTCCCTTTCCCCTACACTGCTCTCTAATAGGTCATTCCTCAACCTATACTGGAACCTGGGTTGTTCCTGCCCAGATGCAATACTCTGCACTTTCCCTTGTTATATTTCATTAAATTTTTCCCTGCCCAACTCTCCAGCCTGTCCGGATCTCGCTGGATGGCTGCACAGCCTTCTGGCATGTCAGCCACTCCTCCCAGTTTGGTGTCATCAGCAAACTTGCTGATAGTACACTCTATTCCCTCATCCAAGTTGTTGATGAATATATTGAACAATACTGGCCCCAGCACTGACCCTTGAGGCACTCCACTAGATACAGGCCTCCAACCAGACTCTGCCCTATTGACCACAACTCTGGCTTCTTTCCTTCAGCCAGTTCACAGTCCACCTCACTACTCGATCGTCCAGACCACAGTTTCTCAGTTTAGCCGTGAGGATGCTGTGGGAGACTGTGTCAAATGCTTTGCTGAAGTCAAGGTAGATCACATCCACTGCTCTGCCATCATCAATCCACCTTGTTATGTCTTCATAAAAGGCTATGAGGTTGGTCAAACACGACTTCCCCCTGGCGAAGCCATGTTGACCGCCCCTAATGACCCTCTTATCCTTGATATACCTTGAGATGGCACCAAGGATAAGGTGTTCCATCACTTTCCCATCACTTTCCTCTTACATGTTTGCTTTCTGTGCGGTGTGTGGCACCACATTTTCTCTAAAACGACAGTCTCAAAACTCCCTCTTCTTTGGATGGCTCTCTAAATTCCCAGCTTGACAGCACTGCTCAGAGACTACTTTGATTTTGAATAAGGTTGTGGTGTGTTTTGGTTTTGGTTTTGTGGGTTTTTTGTTGTTGTTTTGTTTTGCTTTGGTTTTGTTTTTCAGATTCTGCACTAAATCTTTGTTTCCCTGAATATTTTACATATTTGAAGTACATGTGTGCAAAGAGGAGGAGAAAAGAGCTCTCAATTCTGGCTGAGGGCACATGTGAAAAAGTGTGGCTCCACTGAGGCCAGTGAGAGTGCTGGAAATCACTTTTCAGTGAAACTCAAAAGTTTCCTGAGGTTTCTGGTTGACTTTCAGACCCTCGATGGAGCCAGCAGATAGAGTTCTCTTCTGTTCATTTAGAGCAGGTCCTTTATGAATGTGCCCCAAGTGTCAGCCTTTTGGCACTTCTGTTCTGAGACAAAAAGTAAAACCAGTCCCAATCACCTTGATGTCTATAGTCCACCTCCTGGATATAAAGACAAAGGTGGGCAATTAAGACCTCCAATGTAAATAAATTTTTCAGTCTTCCCCAGACCTGGTCCACTGTTGAGCAACCAGTTGCTCTTCATTTCCCAGCAAGCTCCGGTTGGCTCGCAATGCTGCCGTAGCTCTGTGTGGTCATTTGGCTTATCTGTCTTTGGGGCTCCCTTTGTCTCAACTTAAGTATTCAAAAGCCACCAGCTTGAAATCTCCTCCTGATAAAAGCAAAGCCTTGGGTAAATATTGGCATCTCCCACCATAAACTTCAGTACAAAAAAAAAAAATAAAGCTTTAGCTCTGCAATCTAATTGTGAAAGAGCTTGTTCCTTTCCCTCTGTAATATTGCATAACTGCAGCTGAGTGTGAAGGGAAAACAAGTGCATATGTCTATATTTTCCCTTATGCATTACCTTCAGTGAAAGGACATGGTTTCTATTACATCTCTGGCTGTAACAGATGGAGTAATATGGGGATTTTTTTTTCCTGTGTATGACTATAACTTCTTAAAAGCTGCCTTCCCAAGTTGATCAAGCAAGTCATGAAAAATGGTCTGTTTATAAAAATGATGATTCTGATTGAGTTAAGACACTGTAAGGCAGGCAGTACTGTCCCTAAAGAGAGAAAAAGAAAGGCTTTATGGGGAAATATCTTGTTTTCCTAATAGCTTGGTTTGGAAACAAGTTTATAAAACACATTAAAATTCCCCAGGGGCTTCAGGGCTGCAGTGTTTCTAAACAGTCACATTTACCTTGACCTTACAGTTGTAGGATAAGGAAAGATTGCCTTCTTTTTAGCCCCAGGAATACAATACTTGGCATTTATGTAGCACTTGAAATCTTAATAGCTCTAGAACCACGAACAGAGAATCCCCGCAGCCCAAGTTTGGCATCTCTACCATCCCCTGTATGATGCCCCTTTCCTCTCCTGCCTGAACAGGGATCCTGCCCCGTGGGGCTCTGGCCTGCCTGGGTCAGAAGTTGTCAGCAAGAGTCTAGCAGGATACTGTTGGACACAAGCCAGTTGAACAAAACCCAGCTTGGTTCATGCAGGTTGCAATGAACAACTTTGATTTTCATCATATTCCAAGTACTGTTAAGGGATGCAGAGTGGAGAGGCAGAATTTTCATTCATTTTGCCTTTTTGAGATGCAATGATCACATTTTGTAATCCTGTTGTCTGCTTTTAAACCTTAGGAAGATCTCGGTTCCCACCTCTCACCAGCTTATTAGGGAAAGTACTTGGAAAAAAAAAAACCAACATGGAAAGGAGAGGCAGGGACCAGTAAGTGAACAAGCCAGGGAGACCAGAATCTGTCAGGTTCTAACATAGATCAACTTCTCCTCTGTCTCATGCTGTCCTCACTAATGCCTTGGGATTTTTATTGTATTATGTTGACTCAGTGAATTAGTGGGAAAGTGGCTGAATGTAAGGCTAGCAAGAGAGATTTCTTAGTATCTGTTCTGTAAAGTGACAGTGCTTTATTTCCTTGACTGCAGCATCAAGGCAGAAAGTTCTTTACTGGCTTCACGATCACTCAAGACAAACTGTACAAGTGAAGACTGTATTTTGTTTACCAGAGGTCAGTCAATGTCCATCCAGTGTTCTTATGCTCACCCAGAACATAAAATTCTCATCAAATGGGGTAAAAAGTGGATGTTGATGTGTTCCGGAAGCTCTCATCTCTTTCTCCATCAGACCCATATTAGAGAAACAGCTCACCTTCTCTCTCTGAATGGCAGAGCATGACAGCAATAGGCTGCCTGGTGCATGAAAAAAATACTGCCTCCAAACTGGGAGAGCCCAGTGTCTATTGAGAGGGCTTCAGGAAGCTTAATGGCGTGTTGCCTGATGCCCAAACACTGTAGGTAAAGACCAGCAGAGAGGAATAGAGTCAAAGGAAAGTGTATTTTAGGAGAGTTCACCCTGGGAAGATAAAGTGGGAGATGATGATGATGATGATGATAATAGCCTTCTAGTACTGACAGGAAGCATTTGTCTAACCACACAAGTCCATAGCAATATGGACTGTAAGATATGTCTGTCATTCCAGTCTTGGTGACTAGACCTTGCACCTCATTTTCACTCCTAGGTATGTAATTTTAATTGTATACTTTTAACATTTTGTTTAGATTTATAGCAACTTAGAACACTGGAATCTCAAATAATGATGGGAACCCCTCAGATATTAACTCAATACGGGTATTAACCTTCAATTATAATGCACTGTTTCACCCAACTGAACAATTATGCAGGACTTTTTAAAACAAAGACTACCATTGGCGAAAAAAGCTTTTTTTTAATATTAACTCCATTTTCCAGACGTAAGGCACCATTTTCCAAAAGCAATGAGTATAAAAATAAAAAATTGCCAAGTCATCTTATGGTTTATATAGTACTTAACTGAGAAGAATAGACATCAAGTATAGATTTAAAAACTCAGTAGATCCCTGGGAGCTGCTATGTAATCTTATGAAGACAATTATGATTCAAAGCAAATTTTAAAATCAATGTCTTTATGACTCATCAGCAACACATCCCTCAGAAGAAAAGGCTGACGATGAAGTTAACTGATGGATGCCTCTCCTGTAATGCTGCTCAGGGCAAATAATTTTACAGCACATTCCAGAGCACTGAATGGCCCAGAGAAAGGCCAGAACCCCTTTGTGATCCCCCTGGGAACCAATCCAGGAAAAGGTGGAACTCACCAGTAAAAAATTGCCTTGCTGAATAAATTGTTACATTTTTCTTAGTTGGATCCTCTATATCCACCAAAATGAGGATGTTGCAGCAACCTTCCCAGCTTAAATCAAATGGTAAAAAGAGCTCTGCCGCAGAACTAAAAATGTGCAAGTTCATGCTTCAAGGAATTCCTTTAGGCTAGAGAGCTCTGACAGTCTTCTACAGATCTGCAGAAGTTATAGTCTGACTTTTTCCGTACATAACATGTGCTTGGTAGTCAACTTTTTTGTGATAATTTCTTTCCATAAATGTGTCTTTTAGATCATAACAGTAGTTGTAAACTATCTGATTTGTAACCATTTTTTTCATGAAATAATTTTAGGTTGCCCTTGTGTCATTCTGAAAGGACTGGATGCAAACACTCTGTGGATGGAAAGGTGGATGTCAATAGGATGTGTTCTTAAGCAGAGCACGTGATCTCAAAAAGGTTAAAACCATCCTGAATCCTCTGCATTTAGAGTCAGAAAGTGGAATTACCCTTTTCTGTACATCCGTCAGCGAAAAAAAAAAAACCCACACAACAAATAAAAAGGATCAACAAGGATCTTCCTTCAATGTAAAAGAAGTCTGTTGTTCTGGCTGGATGCTTCTCATGGTAGTGGTGTCTCTTGTTACTAAAGTAATGGTGAGCTAATCTCAGCTAGTGAAGGACTTTCCGGTTAGCAACTCCTGCCAATGAGCAGATGTGGCATAGACTATAACAGAGCATGGCACCATATTGGAGAAAGTCATGAGTCATTGCTCTTTCTGCCACGGATTATGAACAGGGAGCCTGGCCAGCCTGAGGTGGTGTTGGTGGGTCGCTCCCCAGAGATTCAAATTGTGGGCCAGATGCCAGGGTCCCTGTATTTATAGGGCCCAGAACAAATGGTGATGAGATGGCTCATGACATCAGGAGGCCACTGTGGTGGCGATGCATGTGGCCAAAGATGGCTCTTCTGGGAGGTGGAGGTCGTGCGGCCTGAAAGATCCCCTCCTGTAGGAGGAGGGTCAGAGGGGCTGAGAGCCCCTTTCCTGGGGATCGCTCCCCTATGCCATCCTGCTGTGCCTTGGGCACAGGGGCTGCCCTCCGCCCTGCTTCGCGTGCCCTGGGCTCCAGCCCTCTCCTCATACCATGCCTGGGGTTCCCTTCATGAGATGGTGGCAACAGTGGGGGCGGGCGGGGGTCCTCAGTGAGCCCCCATTGACCTGGCTCCCTGCAAGTGGCACAGCCCCCTGTGCTTGACAGCAGCTGCGAGGGGCCACGCACCGAGACATCCCGCCGGTGGGAAAGGGAGGTGCAGCCAGCCGGCATGAAGTCTCCCTGCACTCCATAAAAGAATTGTCGATTGCCAGGTGTCGTGTGGGCCCCTCTTCCTCATCCCCCAGCCCTGCCCCTGGAGTGGGAAGAGATGCCATCTCCTCCGCACAGAGCCCTGAGGGAGAGGGGAGGGGAGGAGAGGGCCCTGTGTCCTTTGGGCTGCTGTGCTAGCATGACATGAGGAGTCTGTCTGTGGGCCATCGAGGTCCCTGGGGCCCAGAGGTGCTGGGGTTTCTTTTCAGTCTGAGGTTCACCCTTGCTCTGTTTTCTAGTTTTAAGGACAAACCTTCTCACTACTTGTAGTTTTTGGTTTTGTTTTTTAATTTAATATAAGGGTGAGACATATATCCTGTGAAAGACCTTAATAGTGTGTGCATTCTTAACAACTTGGCTTGGAAGTTGTTATGAATTTCTAAGTGGATGCAACTACTGCCTCCCATTGCTATGAAAGTATAGATTATGGGTCATAATTGCTGTTCACAAAATTTCCTCTGAAATAGGCATGCACTAATATTTCAGGAATGGCATGGTGCATGCCTGTCTTGCATCATCTTCTGCACTGGGCAGTTAATGAACATCTGGTGATGAGATGGTTTCCCAGGGCATGTGGAGAGAGGCTGACTTACTGTTATGGTTTAACCCCAGGCAGCAACTAAGCCCCATACAGCCACTGACTCACTCCTCCCTGGTGGGATGGGGGAGAGAACCAGGAGAGTAGAAGTGAGAAAACTCGTGGGTTGAGATAAAGACAGTTTAATAGCTAAAGCAAAAGCCAGGCATGCAAGCAAAGCAAAACACGGATTTCATTCACTACTTCCCATGGGCAGGCAGGTGTTCAGCCATCTCCAGGAAAGCTGGGCTCTATCATGCGTAATGTTACTTGGGAAGACACACCATAACTCCAAACTTCTCCCCCTCCTTTCTTCTTCTCCCAAATATGTATACTGAGCATGACATTGTAAGTATTGAATATCCCTTTGGCCAGCTTGGGTCAGCTGTCCTGGCTATGGCCCCTCCCAGCTTCTTGCACACCTGCAGCGTTCTGGCTGAAAAGTCCTTGAGTTGGTATAAACATTACTTGGCAACAACCAAAACATCAGTGTATTATCAACATTCTTCTTCTACTAAGTCCAAAACACAGCACTATAGCAGCTACTAGGAAGAAAATTAACTCTATCCCAGCTGAAACCAGGACACTGATCTTCACAGCCTCCTGGAAAGATTCTCTTGGAGATCTGAGATGAGAACCTACCTGGCCACAGCAGATAAGTCAGCATCTCTGTAGGCTTCTTTACAAATAGGTTAATAATGAGGCAAAGGCTACTGTGAACTGTGCTTCAGAGCCCATGTGTATGCCTCTGAGCACACAGCAGGTTTGGCAGGACCTTAGCAGTCAGCAGGTGATGGGAGCAGCTCTGCCCACCTGCAGAGCTCACCTGGTGTGTCCTCCTGTGGCAACCACCATAACCAGAGGTAACTGCTCTGTTGTGATGACTGATGCTGCCTGAGGATAGGGGTGACTGGGAGGATTTCCTAACAAGTCCATGGTTGGATTTATTTTTACCTACACTAACCTTTATTTCCCTGTATTTCCTTTCTGGCAAACGTGATGGCAATGTGTAAGAGTGTGAGGAGCAAGCTGGGCCTCCAAAAGCAGACTTTGACACACACAGGGGGATCACGAGAACCTTATTTTGCAGTGCAGCCACCTCAGGAACATAGTGCTGCATTTCTTGTTTATTCACAGCATACGTGCTGCTGAGGCCTCATGCTGGTCTCTGCTTTTTCTTAGCTCTTCAGCAGCTCACCAGCCCCCAGCTGGCAATGGCTTAATTGCAATCAGCAGGTGAGAAACACAATGGAATTGGCTCCAGCTCTGGGACACATTCTGGGAAACAAGGAATGCCTGGAAAAAGAAAGGGAGACGCCTTGAACCTGAACTTCTGTGAAAAGCATTACTTGAGAAAGATATCAATGAACAGGACAAATCATATTTGCTTTTACTGGAAGTTATTATGGACCAATTTAGTGTTAAGAGATGGGAATCTTTCAGCACTCACCTCTGGTGGTTTCTCATTGCAGTCTAATACCACTTGATGCCTCTGTAACATGGCTGTTTTTGCAAGGCTGTAAGCATCCTTCTGAAGCTCAAAGGACAGCAGGACTATAAAGAGTGTCTTGCACTTTGGCCAGCAGTTGAAATATGGCCCAGAGTCTTAGTGTCTGAAAGGTAGCCTCTCAGTGTTGGTGATCAGCTGGTGGCCTCAGGTGGTAGGCAGTTTTCCACTTCACTGTGGGTGTTGTTTGGGAACCTGGGACACCAAAGGCAACTTATGGCACAAGTGTATGGTCCGTGTCTCATAGCAGAGACTGCTTTCAGGCGATTTTGTTTGGGCTAAAGATATCTCTACCATCTTGTGAGTCAGAGCCCGAAGCAGAGGAAACCGTGATTAAATCTGCAAGGAGAATTTGTTGCTTTCTCACCCTGAGAAGTAGATCCTTAGAGGTCAAGGTTGAGCCACAAAAGTGGAGAAACTTGCTAGGCAGAAATGTAAGCTTGTCTGTTGACAAATTCAATAGAACTTCTATTTCCATGGCTAGCCATATAGTATCTTGACAGGTGCTCAGTTATCACAGCAGTAGGTATGTTACGGGACACAGAAAGCTATGGATGACAGGTACATGTTTCAGCAGCTCTACATTTTAACAGGGTATTGTGGGTACTGTGAACCGAGGATTCCTCTGAGGTAAATGAGTGGGCCATTTCAAGGCGGTTTCATCAATGAGAATGAAGATTTCTATCCTGCAAAAAAAAGAAGACACCACCTTCTTCCAAAAGAAATCCCACATAACCTCCCATGTAGGGATGGCTGGTATAGCGGGTATGTGATATTAGCATATGTGCTGAGCAGTTCCACATCAGCGGCACTGTGTGCAGCTGCTGAAATGAAAAAGCATTGAGCAGTCTGGGAACGATGGGAGAGACACCTGGATTCTTCTAATGCGAGCGGTATATCTGTGTTTACTTGCAATGTTACGGGATCATCAAGGGCAAATTCTGCTAGATATAGATCAGCTCACGAGCAGAAAAAGCAATTAACATTTTATTATCACCCCGTTCATATGCAATTAAAATAGAGTCGATTCCCCTTCAGATAAAGATGCATTAATAAGTAGAGACCATGATTTGGGTCCCAAAGTAGGCAAAGGTATGCTGAAAGTCGTAAAAGATCACCTGTCAATTTAGTCACTCTGACTGAGATGCTGCAGGAAGAGGTGACTGAGACAAGCAGAACACATGGGAAATGAGAAGCCAAACGGTGAGGTAGGATGCATACAGCTTGTTGTTGTTTCAAACCCCCATTTTAATTGCTGTGGTTTTACAGATTGATGAAACAATACATTTCTTCCAAAGAAACAGCTGTTTGGTGGGGAATTTTAATCACAACCTGGTGATAACCTCCCATGGGAGTTCATCCGAGTTGCCAAATAACGTTTTAACAAAGAGCAAAGATGGTCATGGAATGGTAGCTAGAGAACTGAACAAGTGGAAACAATCGTGCAAATTGAAGCACGACTCTGTCACTTCCACACACTTCCACTTCTGTGAGTTGAAGAAAAGGCTCATGAACACAGATTACTTTGTCACCAGAATACAGCTAATGCCAGTACACACACAATTGCTATTGCTGACCATCAGCTGGTGCAAAATGGCATAGCACAGTCGATGCCAGCTGACTGCACCCCAGCATGGCACGCATTCAGTGGTTTATTGAAGCACGCAGTCTGGATATACTGTTTTGAGGCAGCCTCCACTGCTGACATCGCTGGCAAATGGCTGGAATCAGGCACTTCTTGGATCAAACTAGAAATTGGTCACTTTTAGCCTGAGATTAATTGTCCCAGGAACAGTAAAACCAGTCTTCTGCCTGTCTGGGATAAACAGCGCTAGTGACACTCCCTAAAAAAACAGACAAGCTGTCTGGTGAAAGCTTTTAGAGCCTTTCACAAGCTGGAAAACTGCACATAAGTGATTGCAGGCAGTAGGGTGAGTGCATTATTGCTCTCATTAGTGCATCATCTGCCAATTTATTGCAGCAAGAAGCCAGAAAATGCAAAGCCTTCTCTCTGTAAAAAAAAAAAAAAAAAAAAAAACCCACCATGCTTTTTATGTAACATTTAAGATATTCAGGGGTTGGGCCCGGGGGTGTTGTGGATGTGCCCCTCGCTGAAGCCTGCCTCTTTATTTTTGAGCAAAGGGAAGCAGAGGAGAGAGCCATGAGGCAGCCGTAATAAAGACCCCGGCATGTGGCCACAGCAAGGGCTCCTGAGGGCACCACTGGCACCAGCTCAGGGCCCAGACTTTCTGATAAGCAAACCACATTAGCTCCCCAGGATTTCATTTTGACAAAGAGGTGCAGATCCTTGCCAGACTATTAATTTTCACGCGTTAAAAAAGTACATCACTGTCTTAGATGCATGCTTCCAGCCACACATTTTTCTGATAAGGTGGACTGATTTTTCCCTATCTTCACTTACTTATGGCCTAGATCTTCTTGTCTTTGAAGTCTATGGTTTCTATAATACAGGATCAAACATCTTGGCAGCTTTTAAATTAGGAGAATCCTACACTGTTCTTCTAAAAACTGTCCATCCACACGCAGTCATCTGCGTCCCATCCTTCTAATAGACAGCATAATAGTTTTGACTAAGATATGCTGGTGGGAGAAATCCTGTTACTTGGGGAGCAGGGAGGGGTTGAGCCAGTCATTTACAACAAAGTTTGTGGTATAATCAGAAGTTCATCCCTTGACTGCTGGAGACCATGACTTCGGTAGACCCTGTGCAATAACAGCAGGTAACCCTAGTTTTCTCCTTACTATACAACCAAAACAGTTAGGGATAGCATGTCATAGTGGTGTGAGAAGCTCTGGGCACCTGCTTAATTCCCACTGGCACCAGCTAATTGCAAAAGCATGGGAGGTGCCACTCCACAGCTGGTGAGAGCAGCTGGAAGCCTTGGTGCCTTCCCTGACTCCTCTGGGGCTGGGTTTGGCTGCAGTCTGGCATCTGTACAGCAAGGCCTGGGAAACTCATTGGGAGCTCTGCACTCTGCTCTAATAGAGATGCGACCCTTTAATAAAGCCCCATGATGCTGTGAAGAGCTCTGCATACTACATGAGTTTCTTTTCACCTGCTAGGGAGGATGCAGGTTTTATATGAGAAGGAATATCTATTCCGCGTATAAAAAGAAACTAAAATTTGGATATTTAGGGATGTGGCGTACATTTGCCCCACCTTCAGACAGACCTGAGGTGTCCTGAGAGGGACCTGAACCCTCTCGCCTCTTTGCTTTCCCAGCTGCAGCAGCCCATATCCTTGGAGGGAAGGAAACCGGGAAAAGCAGAGGAACAGTGGCCAGGCTGTCCTGAGGAGCTAAGGATCCCTGGCTGCCTTCTATGCTGCTGCTCTGAGCCCAGCCGAATCTACCCAGCGAAACCTGCCAGTTCCTAATGGGCAGTGACACATGACAGCTCATGCCCTGCAGAGCAACCCAGGGAAAGGGAAATCCCAGCACATTAGAATCCTTCCCACCATTACGCTGAGAAGCACGAAGCAACACAGGGGACTGTCCTGTGATACGGCACTGACCTAATAGCATCTCATTTCACAGTGCTGCAACTGTGGGCTGACGGGGAGGGGTGGACTGCCTGGACCTTCGCAACAGATCAGAGTGAGAGGGCACTTGTGGGAGGGATTGCAAAGGCTTTACCAGCGCTGCAGTGCTGCAGCAGGCTTCAAAATGCTGCTGGCACTGGAAAGTGCACTGATGATAAAAACCTGGAAAGGAGCTTCTGAAGCAGCCTCCGTCGCCACAGAGGGCAGGCCATCCAGCCCCCCGCCAGCAGCACATTGTGCCCCAGTTGCAGAGGAGATAAACTGCCTGGATGCCTGCAAAAGCACCTACTCCTGGGAAACGCACGGGATAGCTCTGATTTAGCCACCACCTCCCAGGGGAGGCTGGGATCCCAGGCACCTCCGCAAATCCAGGCTGCAATGTTTTTAGGGTTTTGAAGTTTTGCCGGCCACTCCTTTTCCTTTGTGGCTGTAGATCAGAGAGAGAGCACAGAGAAAGGAGAGGGTTTGTCTAAACAAAGGGCAGACTCGCTGCCCGAGGCATAGCAGACCAGTGTCAGTTTGCAAGGAGCAGTGTGACACTGTCAGGTCACACAGCTAGAGAGTCCCCTTGGGAAGGTGACAGCATTAACCCCTCCCCTGCCATGCAATTCCTATCTTTCATGAAAGCATGCACGAACATAGAGAAATTGAGCAATTGGATAATACTCAGATAGCTGGTGCCTTTTAAGTGACTTCGATAAGATCAGGCAGTAAAAGCAGCAGAACCTCCTGCTTAGAACATAGGGGCACAAAAACATGCCCCAAACAAGAAAACCTGGATTTCAGCTGCATACCTGAGCCTATTGTCAAATGAAGAGTACAGAGTCAGCAAACGTACACAAGAGAGAGCCAGGTAGGTAACGAGCAATGGCTAGTCTGGCAGCCACATAGTAAGACAAAGGAAAGCTAAAATTCATAGCTTGCATTGCATCAAAGACAGAGCTAAGCCAAAATGTGAGCAAGCTGCATAATCAGGTTACCCAAAGTTGTCTTTTACTTCTCATTCTTTAAGTATTAAACATTTTTTTCTATTTAGCAATGGCTATAGCCAAACTGCAAAGCTCATGGGGCAAAAAATGAAATACCATACTATTTTAGTAGAGCATACATCACTAATTACTTTCTTACCTTGTAGAATGTCAAATTACTTGAAAAAAATAGACCAAGCTATTATTAAGTAGAGTGATTAAAGTGATCAAAGGCTCATAACAGCACAAAGAGTATGGCACAGTTGTAGTTTCTCTCTAAAACCTTCATTTCATGATGGAAGATAACAAGAGGCAAGGAGAAACGTAAACATGAGCATTTTGCAAATGATTACGCTGAATTCCAAAAATCATCCCAGATGTGGACTTTTGGATTTAATCTCAAGCTTCAATCTCAAGCTGTGTTTTTCCAAAGTAAGGCAAGGCTTGTAGGAAGAGGTAATATTCTCTCTTCTGACCTTCAATCATCTTGGCTACAAAACACTGTTATGCCATTATTCTAGAGGCTCATCAATATTCTGAAACATAAGGAGATCCTGCGCAGGTTTAAAAGACCAAGAACAACTTATGTGTCAGCATTCAAACCAACCTTCAGATTTTCTTCTAAAGTCTACATAGCCATCCACCTCTCTATCTGGAACAGCAGGATGGATCTCATTACTTAACTATATTTAATATTTATCTTCACAGTGCTACTGTGTGGACTAAATGCTAAGTATCTCTTCACACATTTGGAACAACCTCATGTAAAGGTCAAAGCCTGGACTTTTCATAGGTCCCTTTAGGCACCTAGCAGAACTGTCTGAGCTAGCAGGCTAAATTTTCTGCCTAGTCCATGGAGAACACGCGCAACACAGGAGGATAATTTATTCAGGCTTCCAGCACCATTAACTGGCCCTCAAGACAACACAGCTTCCAAATTTAGACCATGCTCCTATCGTAGGGACTTCCAGTGAGATAGCAAGAATTAGGTGCAATAAACCCAGACATAAGCGACTTATCCAATGTTGCACTGGGAGCCTATGGCAGATCAAAATTTAAACCCATGTTTCCCTAGGTCCTAAACTATTCCATTATAATAAAATTATTTTGCTGTTATGACTCTTGCCTCAGCAAGGTGGTAGATGAGTTCCTCTTGAAAATTTAGGTTTGTCCAAGTTAAGAACCTGCAAGAAACAGGCAGATGAAAACTGTGGCAAATGACAATCACAATGTCCATAAGGAGCCTCCTCTATAGCCCACAGAAACAGGAGAATGTGTGTTGAGTTCAATAGACTTGGAGTGAAACCTATGAACCACCTACGTAAGATAATTGGCCGATTTCATAAAGCAATCCCCCAAATGAAAATTATTTTGCCTGAGATCATTTATCTAAGCAAACAGAGCCAAATAGATACTCAATAGATGTAAGCTGGACTTCTCTAGACACTGTTGCATTAGTTTACAGCAGGACTAAATTTGACCCAGAGTATCTAACAGGATGTTTGATAATCAGGATGTCTTTCAGGGTTCTGGAATGATTCCTTCTGCTCTTGGCCTTGCGTTTCTTCAGCAGATGAAGGGGAAAATTATACAAAGTTTTCACAAAGATTACTGGAAATTCTGGAGAAGATAAGATTAACACTCATGAAATGCATACAATATTGTCTTTGGCATACTCATAAAGTGTTGCAAGATAGAAACTCATTTTTTCTTTGAAACTGAGCAAAATTGAATCACAAGGTGCAGTAACACTATGGTTTGCACAGAAAGAGAGACTGCAAACAAATCAGGATTGAGAGATTTAAAAATCAGTTTGTTAATCAAAAGAACTGTTTTGCTCATTTGCATTTTCTGTCCTGCGAAATGTAATTTGGGAAGAAAGAACAATCCTGTCCTTAATTTATTTATCTAGAAATTATTTTTCATAAAATGTAGGCGACATTCTTATCACACCTCTGTTCATTGCTAAATCATCTGGAATCACTCCTGTCACTCCTGAACATCTCCATCTTTAGGAAGCAGGCAGCAGTGTAGGTGGAGCACGGCTGAACATTCACGGAATCCTGCCCAGGGAGCTTCAGGCTTTCTGTGAGACATGAAGACAGTGGAACTGTCTGAAAACTGTTGAGAAATGTGGGGCTCCACAATGCTTAATGTTTTGGGTGAAGATGAGGAGAAGATGAGAGAGGGATGTGGTTATTAACAGTTTGCTCTCTGTCTAATGTACAGCTTGGCAAATAATTCAGAATTAAGAGAATTCAGACTTTTCCTTGTCCACTGATGAAAGCATGGACACTTTTAGGCATATGACTGGAGACATCCATGTTTCCAGTGTTTACGGCAAAGCATCCCCGTTGCTGGTTGTTCTACTACTGAGAAAGGGAGGGCAATGTTATTTTTCCTGTACGTGCAGTGAACAATTCCAGGAACCCCAGTTCTCCTCCCACTTCCCTTTTTCCCTTTCCTGGCTCCTTTCCTCTGGGATTTGACAACACCAGCCTGAGGCTCTGGGTTACCCCTGATGTTGCTTCTCCCCTCTTCCTTCCCAAACTTGCAAAATAATTAAAAAGTGAAATTTGTGGGTTTGTTTTGCAGAGGAAGACTATTGGAAAAACCAAGCTAGCACAGCTTTCCTGGGGTTTCAGCTTTGGGTGCATCTGCGCTGCTCAGTGTGACGCAGGGCTGTGGTGTGCAGAATGCCCTTGGTGCCCACGCTGTCCCAGGATACACACTGTGCTGCTTGGGTACAGCCTCCTTTCCAGATTTCTGCCAATTTCCTTAAGGCCTGGCCTCGGCAGTGAAAATCTTGAGCTAATTCTGGCCCTAGTTTAATCCTTGAAGCAGTCATCCCACTGGCAGAGCCTTGTGCTGGTGGCAAAAGTAGGAAAGAGCCTGACCCCACAGGAGACCCAGGAGATACCTGAGGGGATGGGCCTGCTCATTCCTCAATACATCTTTCAGGTATTAAAGTATCAGCATGCCTAGAAAGGCTCCAGGAAAGACAAGCACAAAATCTGGATACCCTTAGAAGTGGAAATGCTGGGGTGTGGGGAACGGTGGGTGCCACAAGCGGTCTTGCTGCCTCTATGTGTGTGCAACTGGATCAAATGTCGGACGTGATTTTATATTGCAGCACCACATCATTTCTGGAGGGCAGGAAGAGGCAGCATGGCAGTGAGAACAGCAGGATCTCTGGGAAGGATCTGGTTTTGCTCAGGTGCTTCCTACAGCCCTGGTCTATGTTAAGGCAGAATTTTCCTTCTGTGTGACTGTGAAGCAGGGAGATGTCTGCCTTCCTCGTCACACAGGGAGTTTATGGCTGATTCACAAGGTGAACCGATTCCCCTGATTTCTAGTCTCATGCCCTGGCTGTCCTTCCCACGTGGTTCCCACACACATGCCGGGAATGCAGCCCAGTTTGATCCCCTAACGACCTAGACCAGCGGTGCCCAAAGCATTTTTGTCACTGCTCCCCATGCCAAAAGAGCATGGCATGTGGGCCACTGCCATGCGCAGGGGCATACCTGTCACGTCAGGTCACCGTAGCCAGGGTCCCTGCCAAGTCCCTGCGCTGGGGCTACCACACATGCCACCTACGAGGGTTACTTTGGGTAAGTGTCCTGACGTGGTGTGCAGCCCAGCTGGAGATCATGTCTCCTGGCCTCACAGGTCACTAAGGATCTGCAAGCGACAGCCGGGCATGGCCAACAGCAGAGCGCTGGGCACTGAGCAGCGAGTCTGCTTCGGAAGTGATGTACTTCTGGCTTACATTCACAAATGGAAAGTCATGATGTGGTATTTCTTGCAACAGGGACTTTACAAAAGGTTTTAAAGTTCTATTTGAAACATTTTATTGTAATAAAGTAATGGTGTTGGTGTTTTTCTTTCCCTGATCAAGCTCGGAAGCTGGCAAAACCTAATTTCAATACTTAAATGCGACGCTTTCTGTTAAATGACATAGGAGTGCTGGCTGGAAAGCCCTACAAAGGCAAAAGCTTCAGCCCATGCTACAAGGAATGTTTTATTTGAAGAAGGCAATGGTGAATGTCATACAATCATAATAACTCTGTTTTGCCAGGCATGCACTTAGTTCAGTGTCCAACAGGGGATTATTTTACTGTATTTACATTTATAAAGTCCTGTCCACTACACCTAGGGCTCTTGGTCAAAATTAAGTATAGGCAGCTGCAGCCATACTGATTTATTAAATGACTCCTCTGATCCTCCTTGCCCCTAAATGAGCAATAGCGTTTTCCCCCCGCTACCCCCCCAGACCCCCAGGCACACAAGCAGTGGCAGCAGCCAGTGCACTGCTATAGAATTACAGAATCATAGGAACATTATGGTTGGAAGACACCCTTTAGATCATCGAGACCAACCATAACCTAACTCTAGCACCAAACCATGTCCCTGTGGTCCCAGTGAAGTCGCACTGGGCTCCCCCGACTCAGGATATGGCCTTCAGGCCCTTACCCTAGCAAACAGGCAAAAGAAGGCAGGGCAGCAGGAGGTTTTTTTGCAGCCGTCTTTGGCTCCGTTGCATTTTTTCAGTTCAGTTTCACTCTCCGGCTCAGAGGACTCGTTACCCAACTCGCTAGACGGGGTGTTTTGGGTCTGCAGGGTGCAGCTGCAGACGGCAGATACTTGCATGGCTGCCCAGTGCTCGGGGCCAGCTGGGGGCAAGCAGCGCCTTCACATTCCCACTGGTCCCTGCTGGAAAATAGTGCTGGTCCTGCATGGCCTTACGAGTCGGCATCACTTACTTTCTTATTTAAAGCTACAAATTAGCAGCCAGACAAACATCTTGGTGGCAGTCATCAGTTTCACAGCGAGGGGAATAGAAAACTGAGAAACAGAGAAAAACACTTGGGAAAAGACCCAACAAAACAAAATGTCATATAGGATGAGTCCTAGCTCCCTTTCCACTCACATTGTAATATCACTTAGATCACCATGGCTTCTTAGTCCTATAGGCATGATGAGAAGTAGGTTAGTGTTATTATCAGTCCAAAAATCATGCACAGAATTTCCAAGTGATAGTCAGGACTGCACTGTATGCTCTATGAGAAGGGAAACACAATCCTCATTTGAGAGATGGGTAATGATAGCTGTAAGAGACACGTCTAGGAATTCAGGGCATGGAGCAGGTCAGGTAACCAGTACCACCAAAAAAGTTTATATAGATGTCACAGGGTAAACTCGCTGTGAGTAGAGAGTAGGAGCCGTGTGGCATTAGGAGTATAAGTACTTATAGAAAGATTCAGCATTATGGAACTCTCTGCAAGAAGATTTTATCAAAGCTACAGTTTAATCCAGATCTCCCACATACCTCCTCAGTGCTTAAACTGCAAGAATATACTTGTTTGCTAATTGCAAAAAAGCAACAAGGATCTGTAAGTATTTCTGCCAGTGAGATTGCTCCGTCGGCATAATCAGAGAAACCCTTGACTGGAGGCTTTCAAGTGTCTGGATCAGCTCTGGATTTTGGAGAGCAAGAGCATGTGAGGACGTAAGACTAGTGAAAAAACAAGGGGTAGGTCAGAGTGCTTGTTGCCATGCTCAATTGTGTTTTTCAATGCCCCACCCAGATCAGGTAACTTAGGGAAGGTGGTCCAGATTCGCCTCATGGGTTCTTGAATGCCTCGTATCAGTTTTTGACATGGTGAAATTTCCACTGCCCTCTAGAAAGGCCTGAGTTAAGTAAGGCCTGAGTGTCACCTTGGCACGTATCTTGACTGGGTTGTGCAACCTTTTCTCACACTGCTGCCCTCAGTTCAAGTAGCCTCTTTGCAAAAGCCACTTGTAGTCCCCGAACCACGTCTGTGTATATTTGCACCTTTGATGTCGATGTCCCTTTGTACTACCTCCCAGCCAGGAGTCTCAAAGACCCATATAAATATTAGCTATCAAACTCTCACGCAAGCTCGTGAAGTGGTTTAGGATTTCTCTTTGTCAAATGAAGAGGAGTAAACAGAGGTGTCAAGCTGGTAAGTACTTTGCCCAAGATTAGAGTTGTTTGTGGAACACAACTGGAGGAATAAGGTATCAACGGAAATACAGGGTCTTGCCTTCAAGTCCCTGCCTTTTACTGACAGAGCCATGGTTCTGAGACTGCATGGTCTTCAAGATACCACCAGAGTTCATTCCTGGACATTTCATCTATATGCTTTTGAATCCATGTGATGAAAGGAAACAAGAATTTGTTCCCAGCCTGACTCTGCACTGCTGATGTCTCAGGACCCTGCCACAGCAGGAGAAGGTTTACTGGGACAGAGTGAGGTGTGAGTGAGGATGTGTGAGGACCCTCTGGTGGGTGTGATGATGGGTGGTTACAGTGAACATCGCTCGGCCCTTGCGCCTCGCAGGCCAGGACTGTGCCCATCCCTGTGTACAACCACCTGGGTGTGATGATGGCCCATACTTCAGAGCCATACTGCTGCACATACTATCTACATTACGCTACCTTCTGTCATTCCTGTATGTCAGCGTGCAAACACAGGCGGGGAGGTACGCACAGACAAAGGGAAAATACCAAAAGAAGTGAGCAGAAGAGTCCTCTTGTGTGGTGTGACCACGAATACCCCAGTCACCTGCAGGCACATTAGCTGAGGCTGCTTTACCTCTCGCCCCTCCTGATTGTCCCCTTGACAGCCAGGTTCCCCTGTGCCCTGCGTGGGAAACAAGGGCTGAAGGTGCCCCCCAGCAGGCAGCTTGCCACAGCTATCAGCTCATCTCCCTCGACAGCCTTCACCTGTTGTCTGCTTGGCTCTCCCGTCACTACCGATAGCATCCCCACCATGACCTTGAAATCCTACTCACAAGTGCCACCCTGTCTCTTAGCAGCGGGAAATCAGATTTTCCTTCCCTCAGCACCACTCCCTGCATTTTCATTTCTGAAGAAAGAGACAGGGAGGGAATGAAGTTTTTCCCTCTGCAGCAGTGACTCTATTTTCAGCTGTAGCCCAACAGATTGCTTCGCTCTTCAGCCTTATCATCCAGTACGACCTTAATGCATGCAGCTACATAAGGTTAATATTAGTAACTGATATCACTGGCACCGCTGGCTAGGAGTTTTAACCCTAGATGAACCAAAATCTCCTCTATACCACATCCTCCGTACGGTCTAGGATTTCAGGTGATATAAGTTATTATTATTTTTAGAGTGTTTTTTTGCAAAACAGAAAATACGATAAGTTTGTTATGTCAGAGGAAGACAAAGAGAAAAGTCAGCTGTTCTCTAGGATCAAATCAATCAACGTCTTACCATGCATGGAGTGACTGACAGCTCTGGCCCTCTGGCATTGTAATTTATTCTCCAGTCTCATCTCTTTGACAGTATTGTGTGTCATGCTTTTAAAAATGTATATATAGAACCAGCTAGACGTTATATTTAGTGCAACTGTAGGTATGGAAGCATTTCTTTTTTTAGCTTGTCTCGGTACAAATATAGAGATAGGAGAGAATCGAAAGGCTTCTTTGCACCTCTCTCCTGCATGTCTGCGAAAACATCCCCTGCGTTTGGCAGTGTGCCCAGAGGAGTCTGCAGAGCTGCTCCTGAGAAAGGGCTCTTGGAAGAACAGGTCGAGGAACAGTGAGTTTACAGGATGTTCCCAAATTTCAGCAACAACCCCAAAAAATCTCATTCCAGTGAGGAACAAAAATGTGGTACAAACCAGAAGTTTTTCAAACCCTGGAAGTTTTCCAAACCCTGGAAGTCCAAACAGTCTTTTTTGACATTTTTGAACCTATTTTGAAGCTGTGACAGTCACTAGGGATGCACCAGTGGATAACTGTGAAACCCCAAAGGGCTGAACACCCCTAAGTTGAGCACCTGCTCCAATGTAAGCACCCTCTAATTCAGGATTCTCCAAATGGACACTTTCAAGATTCAGCTGGACAAGATGCTGGGCCACCTCATTTAGATTGTGTTTTTGCCAAGAAAGGTTGGACCAGATGATCCTTGTGGCCCCTCCCAACCTGATATTCTGTTGTTCTATGAAATGCACCCTCCTTAGCAGGTTGGTCCTGGAAGGGAAGTGCTACCAACTTTGTGAGACCCTCAAGGCTCCCAACCATTCTGGACCAGTTTCATCCTGGTAAAATGGGAAAACTGGGGAAACTGGGCAGCTCCAGGGCATGGATCTGAGCACCAGGAGGAAACTGGAGATGAAAGAGCCCACTGGAGACCATTGATGTCCCAGCTGTATCCCCACAGAACATGTCTAACCACGCAAATCCACATTTTCCATGGAAAAGTTGCTCCAGGCAACTTGGTTTCAGACTAGGCATCAGAGAGACCCTTGGCAGAGAGCTGCTGGCCGCAGAAGCCAGTGTCACAGCAAGGGAGCAGGCAGAACAGCGTGTGGGTACTGGTGGATGAAAGACTGGACATGAGCCACCCATGTGCACTTGCAGCCCAGAAGGCCAATTGTATCCTGGGCTGCATCAAAAGCAGCGTGGCCAGCAGGTCAAGGGAGGTGATTCCATCCCTCTGCTCTGCTCTGGTGAGACCCCACCTGGAGTCCTGTGTCCAGCTCTGGAGCCTCAGTACAGGAAAGACATGGACCTGTTGGAGAGGGGCCAGAGGAGGCCACCAAGATGATGAGAGGGCTGGAACAGCTCTGCTGTGAGGACAGGCTGAGAGAGCTGGGGCTGTTCAGCCTGGAGAAGAGAAGGCTCCAGGGAGACCTTATTGTGGCCTTTCAGTACTTAAAGGGGGCCTATAAGAAAGATGGGGACAGACTTTTTAGAAGGGCTTGTTGTGATAGGACAAGGGGCAACGGTTTTTAATTAAAGGAGGGGAGATTCAGGCTAGACATGAGGAAGAAATTTTTTACACTGAGTGTGGTGAAACACTGGCCCAGGTTGCCCAGAGAGATGGTAGATGCCCCATCCCTGGAGACATTCCAGGCCAGGCTGGATGGGGCTCTGAGCAACCTGATCTAGTTGAAGATGTCCCTGCTCATGGCAGGGGGGTTGGACTAGATGAGCTTTGAAGGTCCCTTCCAACCCAAACTATTCTGTGATTCTATGATTCTACGTGGGCATCCCCAGGGGTGCGGGGTTCCTCACCAGCTCCCAGCTGTTCCTGACAGCTGCACCCCACTGACTGACAGCAACTGTAACCACTGGAAGTCCTGAAAAACAGACAAATTTAGTGGGTACATGGACTTTTTGTTGGATCTGAACAGAAACCTCTGCTCTGGCCTGAGGAATTGTTTGTGTGTACCAATATACCTGTTTTTTCAGACTGTTATCAGCTGGTCTGATAAAAGGTGTTACATCTTGCACTAGTCCATGAGGAGTATGGACATATGAATAGCAGGCACATGAACAGCCTATTATAAATGCACCATAAAAACAAACACTTGCATTTTTCAAATCCTGTTGTCCATTTATAGTGTGGTTTTCCATTTTTTCATTTAGTATATACTGGTCTGTCCATACATAAGCACAGCCATTTGTACTTGACAAATCAGTTAGCACAGATCAATTAGCACACGCTTTTTCCTGTGCAAATATATTTGTTCCACAGGCAGTTGCATATCACAGACTGGTGACACCTCCACAGCTTATTTTAGGAGCTGAAGGCAGGTTTTTCACATATTGACCTCAGACTTAAACACGCACAAAAATTCTTTGCTCTTAAACTCTCAGACCTTGTTTTTCACGCTTCCCAGCAAGACAGAGGGATAAAGCACACACAGACCTTAAAAGTGTATTTTATAACCATTTGGAAAGTAATAAAATCTTTTGCTTCAAAGCAGAGATACATAATCCATGTGCACTTGCCCAGAGATGATCTGAGCAGAGCTCCCACAGGGCTGAGGCCAGGGTGATGGACGCAATGTCACAGTCTGCTTGGAGAAGGTGGTGTTGGTATCCTGGGTATCAGTAAGGGCTTGCAAGTTATTACATCCCTTGCTCAATGGGTAAGAGAGATAAGGAGCACTTTCAGAAGGACCTAAACACACAGGGCAGTGATAAATGCAAATCCCTTGTGCTCTGCACAATGCAGGTAATGGATCTTCAGCAGCTTCTCCCTGGCAGGAGGAAGGTGCGATCTGGCTGACCTCGATCCAGGAGGACAAAACACAAAAATATGTAGGAAGCAGCAGCTGCAAACAGGGAGAGATGTTTTGGGGTCTGGGATCTCAGAGGCATGGGGCTGCCCTGGCGGCAGCCTACGGGGTGGCAGCAATTCGTCCAAAAGCACCCAAGTAGCAGAGCACGCATTTATCTCCAAAACAGAAGTAAATCCGGGGACATGCCCCGTGGCAGCCCTGGTGTGTTGAACTGCCTGTAGGCAAGGCCAACCACAGAGGCAGCCTCTCACTGGGGAGCAGAGAGGAGAAGCTGCCCCAGCCAGCTCCCGGGGCTGCCATTGCTGAAGCGACAGGACAAATGCCCCTGGGACAAAATGAGATGCTGACAGTTCAGGAACTGACAGCCTTGGGTCTAGTCCTGCTGGGATCGCTCTTTGCAGAGGTCTGAATGCCTGCAGTGTGCTCTTTAAAGAAATATTCTTTTCCCTGCCATTTTTCAACCTTGAAGGATGCATAATCACCACTGTTTGACGAAGCTGCTTGTTAATTATGCTTACTGAAAGATATTCCCCCTGTGTCTTCTTGAAAGACGTAATGCTGTCCCACAATTCACAGCACAGCTCTAAACTGTGCAGAAAGTTAAGGCAAAAATACCACCTTTCCCAAGGTGTTAAATGACTGGCATGGTCTTGCATACTTAGTGTAGTATACTCTGTTCCCCTCTCTGCCACAATCAATACCACTCTGATTTCTTTATCATAGATGATGGGGGATGGAGATGAGTGATCCCATTCATATCTCAGCTTTGGCATTTTGATTCCCAAATAGCCCATTCACTAGTAGCATAAAAATAATGTAAAAACAAATACATCAAATAAATGTAGCTTGAAGACATCTCTATTACAACCCTGCTCTGTATTCTATAAGCGAAATATGTACTGTGCATACAAACACCGGGGAAATGAAGGGATGCAGGTATTAACACTGACATATCAAGCGGTTCCTTCATGAGACCATATTATCTATGCAATCACCTACAAGTATTTACATTTCATGAATGAGGTTTTCCAAACAGCACCTCCAGCCGTACCACCTCATGCTGTTCTTGGATGAAGTTCAAGCAAAGAACGAGGCCAAATCAGCACTTACAGAGGATGTTTTATGAAAGACGCAGCTGCAACAGGAAGCAGCCGGTGCTGGTGACTGGGGGGGGGTTCTCCCTTTTGAGGTGGCCCAGAGCTGGGTGGCTGTGGCAGCGAGAGCCCTGTGATGCTGGAGGTAAAGCACCATGTTTCTGGAAGACATGGAGCAACACCCAAGACAGAAAAGTCCCCAGGCATAAAAATAGTGGGCAAATCCTTAGGTGGATTCAGCCTCAATCTTTGGCTACAAAATCGGGTGACTTTTTTTTTTCTTTTCATGTTTTGGTGTTGGTTCCTCTGAACACAGTTTAGCATAGGAAGGCCTTACAAACTATTTGCTAACCCTCATCTTTGGAGCAGTTATGGCTAATTTGCCACTCACAGGGTGCAGCTGGTGGCTGAACTCACATGGCATTTTTACAGCCTTTGCTGGATGAAAAATGTGTTAAGGTGGAAGAAGGTTTTAAAAAGCCACCCATTCTGCAAATAGCCTCGTTCTATAGATATGCTGACCAAACAAAACAGCATTGGCAGTTCAGAAAGTTTGAAAAACACCATAATCAATTAATGGATTTTTTTCAATATCGAACCGCTCCTAAATCCTGACCACTAGTTCAGATAGGGCACTTTATGACACTAATAAAACAAATTGCGGTGTAAATTGTCCCAGCATCAGTTCAGCATGTTGCCTTCTAGTACCAGACTGACTCCAGGCCTTTGCTGTGTCCAGACTCCAGCACAAGTTACCATTTTACTTACTTAAATTTGCTCTGCACTTCCAGTGAGACATGTGTCAGTTCTCTACTTCTTCTCCGAAGTCGTCGTGGTTACATTTGCTTTTAAAAAGTGCTGATTTCATTGAGTATAATTTACAGGGTAAAACAAAAAAAAAAGCCCTGTTCTTTTTAAAAAGTGAAGTATTTGGGAATGAAAGGTGCTAATACTGTAAAAATTATTAACCTATGCCCTGATATTCAAAGCAGGAATCCACATTGTGTGCAAGGACAATGTATACGACACTGTATAAAAATGTGGCTTGCATTTTTATATTTTTTTTTCCCACACACTGACAAGCAGAGCAGGAGGTGGCTGGGACATCCATGCAGGATGTGGGAGATTAGGGCTAAACTCCTGCTCTGCCCAAGTGAATGTGATCCACTGCTCCCACCTTTTACTAGGAGAGGTTCTTTATCCTTTGTCTTCCAGGTGCGCTGGGCTGTGGGTGCTCCCTGCCAGCAGTTGCAAACCTCTCAACTACTTCATGGCAGTGGGAGAAGTGAGTGCACATGTGAGGCTAGAGAGACACATAGTTAGGCTTGGTAAATAGATAGACATAGTCCAAATGGAGAAATAAATGCTTTTGGCATTCATCTGTATGTGTCTCTGAGCACACCTCAACTTCTGGAGTTATTGTGCTGCAGCCAAGGGAGCAGGGCCATGGAGAAGGTTTTTCTCTCCAACTGTAAAACCCCCTGAGGCCCCTCTGAGGTCACTTTTTCCAATGCTTCATCTCCAGTGATAGGTACAACCACCGGTCAGGGGGATATAGCTGCTGGCTGAGGGTAACAGGAGGCTTCAGGACATGCCCTTCTGCCCTCCCTCAGTCCTTTCCTGTGATGCTTAGGGCAGAACCACATTTTATAGATACCATGTTAGCATTGGAGTCCCATGTGAACCTGTGCCATTGGTATCTAGCTTCCTCAGAGGCAACAGTCCTGGAGCAAATTAGTTGCAGTGCGTTTCCCAATGGCCAGCTGTCTGGGCATTATCCAAATCTCAGTGAGTCTCTCCATTGCATTTTGTTGGCTTTTGAACCAGAGCCTTCCTGAATTTTTTCTTCAGAGCACCGTTATGAGCTCTGCATTTACAGCTGAACCTTAAAATGCCTGTAAACTAGGACAAAAAAAGCTCAGCTTAGAAAGCAGTCCTTGCTAAAAAAAAAGAGCCATGAGTACATACACGAGGCTGCCATGTAATGGGCTCATTTACAAGGCAACGTCCTGTTTTGTGGATTATTCAAACATCACAGTTCCTACAAGAGAAAGGGAAAGCTCAGTCCATCATACTTGTGATACACACTTAGATTAATGTTAGTCACATAATTATTCCTCTTTAAGGAAAGGATCTGTAGATAAACTCCAGCTTAATATAGGACATGGTTCTGCTGGCATCAGATATTGGAACTTCCACAACAGGTAGAACCAAGTATTTCTCAACTATTAAAAAACCTCAAGCCAGGTCAAAGGGTATAGTTATGTCACAAGGGACACCATTATATTAGAAAAATTCTGAGTTAAACAAGATCACCTCATAGTAAGTTGGAAGTGCTTCCCATTTGTAAGGTGAGAATTTGCACCAGTCCAGGTAAACAGCAGAGCTGAGCCTTGGGAGAGTTTATGGAATCACAGAATAGAATCACAGAATCATTTGGTTTGGAAGTGAGCTTTAAGATCATCGAGTCCCACCATCACCTAACTCAGGCACTAAACCATGTCACTAAGAACCTCATCTACATGCCTCTTAAACAGCTCCAGGGATGGTGACTCAACCATTTCCCTGGGCAGCCTGTTCCAGGGCTTTACAACCCTTTCTGTGAAGAAATTTTGCCTAATGTCCAGTCTGAACCTTCTCTGGTGCAACTTGAGGCCATTTCCTCTTGTCCTATTGCTTGCTACTTGGGAGAACAGACCAACTAGAGAGTGAGAAGGTCTTCCCTCAGCCTCCTTTTCTCCAGGCTAAACAGCCTCAGTTCCCTCAGCTGCTCCTGGCACTGCAGGGTCTGATCCAGACCCCATTCATGCATTAGGAAATTCTTCCTCACCTTCCACAGCCACGGGAGGAACTGAGAGGATGGGAATTAGTGTCGTGTCGGTGCCAAGATGTCTCACGGAAATATCCAAAAAAATCTTGTCCAAAACCAAGACAGGTAATGAGGGTGATGAAAGCTCACTAATTTTACATTCCTCTGGGTTCTTTCTCTTTACCTACCTCAGGTCTGTGTGCCTGACTGATCTGTCTCCTGGACCATTGTTTTCCATTTTGACCCTCAGGCTAGCATGGAAGAACTTCTCATGGCACAGTGGTACAACAGCCCTCTCTCCAGATCTTCTGCTTCCACTGTCCTCTGGCCTAAATTGCTCCATAACTTCTGGACAAAGACCTGGAAGGGTGAATTTTACTCACTGCTGGTAGTTTGTGGAGAACTAATTCACGTAGCGTGCAATTCATGCCTTGTTCACACAGCCAGAGGGTGGGAAGAGGTCTGAGCAGAAGTTAAAATCAGCCTCCTGGGTGCCACAGCAAATAAGAAAAGTTAGCACACTCCCACTGACACCCTTGGGATGTAGGCACCTGGACAGAAAATTGACACATCAACCACTTACAGAGTGTCACAGTATGTATGGAAAACTGGTACCTATGAGCATTTACAGAATTGCATGAATAGGGAAAACGTTTGAATGATACATTGCTGTGCAGGTGGCCACTGTGTGGGACTGAGACAGTCAGCCTCCTGTATCATGATAATAGTGTTTTGTTAGTAGTTTTATCATCTCCACCTCTGCAAGTGTTCTTCTGTGATTGCCCCTTGGTGAATCACAGGGTCATTTCCAGTCCCTGGCAGTATGCTCACTGCCTTAAAATGAACAGGGAGACTGACTATGTGTGGGAAAACAATGCCCTGAAAGGAGGAACTGGGAGAAACCCACACCCTCATCTTTCTCTGGAAGAGCTGGAAAATAGCCGTTTCCTAAGCTCTGGGCTAGGTGGACTGGGGAAAGGAGGAAAGGTCTGAGAGCACTGACTGCGCTGGGCCCCCTGAAGATGGAGGGCAGAGCTCTGACGTGGCGTCTTTGGTAGTGATGCTAATGAGTGCATCATGCATGGGGCAACCAAGTGTTGAATAAGGGACAGAACTGGGCAGGTTCTTTACGTCTACCTCTTATATGGGAGCTAAGAAATCATGCAATCGCTTCCTCAAACAAAGATTTGCAGTCAAACTGCGTTCGTGTCAGTTGAAGGCAGATCACAGCCTCCTGAAGGACTTCAAAGATAAGATAACAAGCGCACACACAAAAAATGCGGTCCGCCTTTAATTCCTCTGGAGGGTCACTAAAGCACTGCAAAGCCAGCTCTGGGTCGAATGTGCTGGCTTGCCCATAGCTCTTCCAGTAAAACATAGCTTTCTGCCTGCAAACCTTGGTACTTAGAAAAGCAGAGGTGTGTGGAACAGTCCTGTCTCTGGAGCAGGGGGGCAAATAGCATCTCTGGATTGACACATTTATGCCTGCTATCTGCTCTGCCTGGAGACCACATGGCTTGACCTGCACCATATTGCAATGCAGAAACTGAGCGTGGCATACAGGGGCAGAGCAAAGTCTCTGCATCAGCCTGATATTGCATTCCCAAAAGCAGCCAGGGGTGGATGGGGTGAGAAGGAGTAAGAGAAACATGGCAAGCAGAAGATGATCTGTCTCGTTGCCACCTTCTCAGCTTCTGGGACATGTGAAACTTGAAGGACTGTCGGAGCTGGAGCTTGTAGGTGAAGCCCTGTGCCCTGCAGCACCAGTTAGTCCATCTTCCCAACTCTGGCCAAGTCCTGTTGAAACCTGTTTATACTGGGGGCCTCCATGTTATCTGGTGGCAGTGAGTTCCCCAGCTCATTTACGTATGGTATAGGAAAACATTGCTTTGCATTTGTTTTGAATCAACTGCCTGGTAATTTCAAAGGAGTTCCCATTCTGTCCTATCTAATTTGGAGGATGTGTGCCTAGTGGCTAGACCACAGGACTGCATCTCTGAATTAGTTCTATTTTCATCTCTGTCATTCTTCTAAAAGAGCAGGTATTATTATTCATTGGAGTGAGTTTCACCTTCAGCCAGCTCAATTAAAATCACCCCAAGCAAATAGTGATCTGGACTTTAGACTGAAATGACATAGTTGAGATGAATGTTCCCTGTGTACCTGCAGAGAACAGGTAAAAACTAAATTAGGCAATAAAGGCAAAAATTCTATTTTAAATTTCCAATGTCTGGATCGATTTGTGCAATTGAAACTGCTGCCAACATGTTACGAAAAAGCTTGTCATACAGCAGTAGACCCTATTATATAGCAGAATGCCTGTAGTTACAGAAAGATACGACGAGATCCCGCATGAAAGGCAAAAATGTGTAATTTCTAAAACCAGCAATTTACATACTGACCTAAGAACCATCTATCTATTGAGCTGTTGTAATTGTGCAGTTTGCTATTTCTATGGACGTGTCTTCATGTCAGTTGTTGTTTGCTGATGAAACAGCACAAAAATCTTGAAAAAAATTCAGCTAGACCAAGGAGTGCTTCCCAACCTGCATTAGCAGGTGAGTAACCAAACAGCTGAGAGAGGTTCGTTCGCAGGTATAAAGCTGCTGCTCAAAATGAGAAGTAGTAAGTGTCCGCGTTAATTACAGTCTGGGGCACATGCTGGTACCGCGCTCACAGCCCAGCGTTAATGGGATTTTTTTTGCCTTCTTTCAGAGGGAAAAATCTGCGAGGAATGCCAGGCAGCCTTTCTGCAAGGGGCCATTTGCATCCAGGACATGTACAAATCTCTTTACATTTATTTAGAAACTAAGGCAATTAAAACACCCCAGGCCCCTCCTATTAGCTCAGAAACATCATTATGAAGATGCTTATGCCACGGCGGCTTACTACGCTTAGTTTACTGGAAAACTGGAAAGCTGCATTTTCAGCCATTTGATCAACAATTTCCTGAGGTTGCTAATGACTTGCAAAAATCTGCCCAACAGTAACAACCTCAGGGAGACTCTGTTGTCTCGCCTGAGAACGCTTATTTGTTTTCAGAATGAGAAATTTAATTAGGCAGGGTTTTTTGGCGGAGGAGTTCATGCCTTGCGCCCTTGAGCAACAAGCCCTGTGTGACTGTCCAGCACCACCCAGGAGCCCCAGCCTTGGCAGACCCAAGGACCAACCAGGGCAAAGGAAATTAATCTGATTTTAAACTGTTTCTTGCTGTGTTTTCTCCCTTCCCATGCAAGCTAAGCAGCTGAGCTCACCCCTCCTTTGGAGTTTACCCCCGTATGCACAAACAAACCCATGGGCGCAGGCGCAGAGATGAGGGACAGCCCCCAGGACAGGTGCCACCAGCATTCCTGAGAAGTTTCTCAGCTTCTGCTGTCCTAAAAAAACCACACTCAGGAGGCACACTTAGGAATCCCCGAAGACTCTCCATTAAGTCACTAATTGCTGGTAATTATTGTGAGGATGATTTGTGAGCGTTGGTTACGTGCTTAGTGCTCAGGAGGCTGCAGAGCAGTGCCAGTCCCCAGCCAGCGGCACTGGGGACTGCCAGAGCTGCAAACTGGATCTCTGTGCTGGAAATAGGTCACAGAAGTCCAGCGAAGCTGGTGAGGGTCCTGGAGCACAAGTCTGGTGAGGAGCGGCTGAGGGAGCTGGGGCTGTTCAGCCTGGAGAAAAGGAGGCTGAGGGGAGACCTGATCGCTGTCTGCAACTCCCTGAAAGGAGGTTGTAGCATGGAGGGGGTTGGTCTCTTCTCCCAAGTAGCAAGTGACAGTCAAGAGGAAATGGCCTCACATTGCTCCAGGAGAGGTTTAAATTGGATATTAGGAAAAATTTCTTCACAGAACGGGTTGTTGGACATTGGAATAGGCTGCCCAGGGAAGTGGTGGAGTCACCATCCCTGGAGGCATTTAAAAGACGCATAGATGAAATTTTAGGGACATGGTTTAGTGCCAGTGTCAGGTTGATGGTTGGACTTGATGATCTTAAGGTTTTTTTCCCAATAAAAATGATTCTATGATTCTACAAAATACCACCAAAAGCATCTCCTGCAGTAGGCAGTGGCCCCTCATTCCAGGCCAGCCCAGGAGTGCTCAGCAGGATATGGCCCCCCAGGACCATGGGGTAGGGAGGGACATGGGACTGCTGAGAACACCTCATGATGGGTGAAGTCAGATGGGGAGAGGGGAACTGGGTGTTCAGGTCACCCAGATATCCCCTCACTAGTTCTGGAAACAGTTGTGCTCTGGCTCTTGGAAAAGCCACGTTCTCCAGCACCACAGGGTGTTTTTCTCGGCAGAAGCAGAGGAGGGGAATGTAATGATTATCTGAACAACATTAATAGCTTCTTCTCTACGTATAGTTTCCTCACAGGAGACCCAAGCATGCAGACGATTACAAGATTTATACGATGCATGGGCTGTCCTTTTTTTTTTGGCCTTTACATTTTTTTCCACCTGAATATCTTTGCTTTGGTTTGCTCCCTGTAGAAAACAACCATTTTTGCCATGACTGGTTGCACTGCACTCTTCCATTTCCCTCCAAGATGTACTTGTAGGTACACTCCCCAAAGTATTTTAAAGACAGGCTGGCACTGCAGGGTACTCTGGGTCTAAGGAGAAGCTGAAAACAGATACTTGTTTGGGTTTTTTTTCTGGCAGGGTACAGTGAGCCACTGGAAATCTTCCCCTTTGTAGGATAAGAGAGATTGTTCCTCTTCCTCTTGAGTGGCAGAGTAGCACATGTAGCTCCTTTCCCTGCAAAGGGAAAGCAACTGCCTGTAGGTAAGTGCCCCCAAACTCAGCTGCTCCTCAGTCAGCATCTGCCTACCAGCCTCCATGACCCCATCTGCTGTTTTTTGGAGAATGGTTTCTCTTAAAGCAAGTGTTGCACCTCTCCTTCCTGGCTAAACAAAATGGGCTAAATCAGTGATGGCACCTCCTACAGAGCCCCTTATTTAGTGTGCTGTCAAAAAAAATTGTGTCATTTTTGCACAATTTTATTTCACAGCGTAATATTAATAGAGAAGGAGAGGGAACTTAAAAAATCAGTTGCAAACACCATGTTCTGATGTAAATGAACATTCTTCAGCATCATTTGCAAATCTGCAGTAGAGCCTTGTGCATCAGACTGCAAAGGAAAACTGACTGGGGGCCTGGCTACAGAGGGAAATCTAAGTTCCGTTTCCTTTTTTTTTTAATTTTCTTTTTCTACACTTCAAACTGAAAGGGGAAAACCAAGCTAATAACATGCAACCGAAAGCTAAATTAGATATTTAAAATTCACTCTGTTAAGTTAGGGAAGTCATTGCTCAACACTCCAGAAAGGAGATACTTAAGGTCCACAGCTCTGAACCACACCAGGGGATGTTTCCCTGCAACAGATCTCCGCGAGGAAGCTCTGTGCTGGGTTCTGCCCTGTCTCTGTCTCCTGTGCAAAAGGAGTGCAAACCAGAGACATGCATTTCCCGCTCAGCTCGTGCAGCCATTAGGAACTGATTAACAAAAGGGAAATGAGCCAAGATTATTTTTAGCCTAACAACATCCCTCTGAAGTTCACAACTCCACAACACATTGACCTACAATGAATGCACACCTGAACATAGTCCAATACAAAATTCCCTTTAAAAATCACAGAATCACAGAATCACAGAATGTTAGGGATTGGAAGGGACCTCAAAAGATCATCTAGTCCAATCCCCCTGCCAGAGCAGGAACACCTAGGTGAGGTTGCACAGGAAGGCGTCCAGGCGGGTTTTGAATGTCTCCAGAGAAGGAGAATCCACAACCTCCCTGGGCAGCATAGAAGTGAATGCAAATGTCTATGGGAGTTGGAAGCTCTGCCTCCAGGCTACTGTCTGTCTGTCAGGGCAGCCTCTGTGCCGTACAGACTGATCACTCCCACCAGAAGTAATTCAGCAGGAAAGCTTTGCCTCACTAGACAACCCCTAATTTTCATATCTGTTACTCAGGCATCATAGCAACAGCCAGAGTGAGATTAGGCAGATACATAGACAGATGTTTTACATTGCCTTCTAATGACAAAAAAAGGGCCCTGGAGGGAATGTGTCGCTTGCCCCAAAGGAGGACACGAAGGGTGACACACCCGTGATAAGGGAGTAGCTCTGTGGAAAAAGGAGATGAACTCGCTCCCCATGAGTAACTCGGTAGCTTCTGCTTGCCCACTTTGACTCCATGCTTGTGGAAACTTTGCTCTAAATAGCAAAATATTACAAGCCACGAGGCTATGCAGTCAAAATGCTCTTTTTATACATCAAGATTTTCACTGAACTGTCTTAATAACTTAAACAGATGCTACAAGGCAGCTTGTTGAGATATCTCCTAAGCTTGCTATTGAAAGCCCATCACACGCATCGTGGACACAAAAATGGGGAATTGCAAATGGCCTGGTGGGGCTTTTTCCTGCCTCTATCCATGTGGCAGGTCGGCTCTGTCTTTTCTCAGGTGCGATGAGCTGTTGCGGAGAGAAAGAGAGCAGCTTTGCCTTGAACCTTGCAGGACAATTCGTTGCCTGAAACAATTCACCACGATACAACAAGCTTTGTTTAGGAACGGATATATCCAGGCAGGAGCCTTTAGAGACAATAAAGCATCTGTTTGACTTCCTTAAGGGATTAGCTGTGTGTAGATCATTTATCCCTGCTCCTGCTCCCCCTCCTCAGCTCTCACTATTTGTATTTTTTTGCTAAAAAAAAAAAAGTCTCCTGCTCTTCCATTGGCGAGCAGCTTGGGACACATTGCCTGGAATCTGACCTCAAAGTAGGGTGGGATTTGAATCCGAGATCCACTCAGTTTGATCTCACAAGGACTGCTGCACTGCACAGCTTGTACTTCCTTAGTAAAAAGGCATGCCTTCAAATCTGTCCTTTTCAGAGGCCTGTCTCCGTTGTCAGCTACCATCTTTGGAGAGAAAGATCTAAAATTAGAGAAAAGCTGCCCTCCACTGCTGGAGAATACTGCTGCTGTGACACATGAAAGCCGGAAAAAAGCTTCAAACAAAGGTCTTCTGCTTAGGCTCACGTAACAAGCAAGAAAGGCTTTGGGTCTCTCCTGTTCAGACTGGCATTTGTGAGGATCTAATTTAAATAGGCAGCCACAGCCCAATGCTTATCTTTGTCTGCCTAAGCGTTTTTACTTTGCCTGTCATCATAGGTGCCATTATTTTGATGGAAACCTACAGATCTGAGTTTTTTTCTTTTAAATACCTTTCCTAGAAATCCTGAGGGGTACCAGGAGACCCTACTCTTTTTGATAAATCAGTGAAGAAGAAATCCTCCAAGTGGAAACAGTGCCTTGAATTTCTTTGTATGCGGTGATTGTGATGAGGTGTGGACACCATGGAGGGACCGAGATGTGGCTGCAGCCCTGGAGACGTTTGTGTTCAAACCCGTGGACTTCATCTGGACCCAGGGTGTCCTCAGGAGCCCCAGAAACCAATTTTCAGTGGTAACACCTGGGGATTAGGCATCTGGGGTTGCCTCTGGTAAATGCTGCCACATCCCTCCTGACCCCACTGCTGCTCCTGCTGCTGTGGTCTCTGCGCATCACTGCATCCCTCCCGTTAAATAGTGTTTTCCCATTCCGGAGGGATTAGTGGGCCTGACAGGGTTAAAGCTGCTCTAATGTATCATGGCATAACAGCCCAGGTGGTGCCCGGAGTTGGGGAGCCCTGGTGAGACCCCCTCCTTGTGGCAGAGGCAGGAGGAGCCGGTGGCACATCAGGGCAGGTGAATCGAGGTGAGAAATGAATGCAAATCTCCTGCTACCTAGAGGCAATGAAGATGCTATGAGAGAGCAAGATTTGACTGGGAGCAAACCAGTGTGATGGTTTACCTTTTAATCTGCGTGTTTTACCATGCCCCAATAATAATAATAATAATAAACAATAATAAACCAAGTGACTTTAGTCGCTAAGGAACTGAATGGAAGGAGCGAATGTCACACCAGGAGAGCAGGAAGGAAACAGGACCAAGGGAAAAGTGCAGAAAATGCATGTTTGAGGAGACTTTGCTTTCTCACAATTACAACAGATATCTGCAAAACCATCGCAAGCGTGAGATGCCTTTGGAAGCCCCTCTTCCACATTGCAAATGCAGGTGACACCGCCCCTGGTTTTCATCCTCCGGGCTCTCCCTGCAGCAGGGACACGGCAGCACCAGCCGTGTGCGTCAGCACCGCAGGCTGCCCATGGGAAAGGCTCTTGCTCAGATTCTTTTCGCCACAACAACACACAATGGCTGACTTTGTCATGTGCGACACTCATGACTGGCAAAAACAGAGGCTTCAGCGCACTGCAAATGGCAACTGAAGCACCAGCGTGTTTCCCAGACCCTTTCAGATCCCCGCAGCTCATGAGACAGCATGATGACAGGGGAAAAAACCAAAACAACAAATTAATAGCTGGGCTGTAAGTGCAGGTGATGCAGGCACGCTCAGTACCCCACAGGGCACAGAGCAGGGAAGGTAGGTTCCCATGGGAGAACGAGCCTGGCATCTTAAGTTGGAGCAGAATTTGATTGCCAGAGTTAGAAGGGACTTATTTTTCTCGGGCAGGAGTGGTAGAAGTTTGTCTTCTTGAACCAGTAAAGTGTAACCAGGATGGCTTGTCATCACCTGGCATCACCCCAACGCTGGTATTACTCTTTGTTCTGCAAAGGGATCGGCTGAAGTTATTAAAAGGCGTGGCTAATTGTGTGCAGCCAAAAGTGCATATACTTTTAGCATCAGCAACATTTTAGGCCTGGTTTGAAAGCCAATGAAACCACTGGGAAACGATTCATTTACTCCCTTGAGGTTTCTCCTCCCAGACTGACCTTATGGGAACAGTCCCACAGGAACCCAAGCTGTCGGCGGAACATGTCTACTTGCACACTATGTAGATGGAAAACCAGAGCACATTGCTTAAACTGAGAAACCTGAGTACTAGTGAGTCCATGTTGCTCGATACGGTATTCCTGCCATGCATGACTCTGGAGGATTTGCTCCAGAGCCTTGCCTCATCCCTCTCTTACTTCTCCTCTCTTATGCTTGTGGAGGTCTGTCTGTCACAAGCAAAACCTCATTCAAAGTGGGTTATCTATTTTAAGCCAAGCTATTCAGATCAAGTTCTTAGGATGTCCACTGATTAAAATACCTGATCCCTAATCTCTGCTTAGCCTCTGACTTTGCACTTGACTTAAGAGGGTGTGATCCTGTGCTGCAGGGATGACTGTGGACACAGCCCCAGGTCTCCAGGCAATGAGCCAGGTCAGCAGAGCAGGAATGAAGAGGGAAATGGGCAGCTGCCCGAAACCCGTGGGTCTGAGGCACGATGTCTGTCTGCAGGCAGGACCCAGGTGCTGAGAGCGAGGTGCCTCCATGGGGCAGTGGGTATTGGCCTTGCCTGCCAGGCAGCACACGGGCTTACTGCACAGGGCTGCTGCCGGGAGCTGCCCCGGCTGCTGGCAAACACAGCCAGCTCTGACCGGCACCATTTCTAGGAGATGCATCCCAGCGGGTGTCTGTGTCTCCTGATGGCTCCATGCATGGCAGCCTGTCTCAGTTTGGACACCAAGCTGTACATCCTCTCTCACATCCCTGAACTTGCCCCGGCTTCCCAGAGCACCTTCCAGCCTGCACAGGGCGGGTGAGCTCCAGCAGATGCTTTGGGTGAAGGAGACAAGCAACCCAGCAGGGATTCCTCTTCTGCCTCATGTGCCTGGTTGCTCCCAAACCATCCTGAAGCCCACCCTGCTGAGACTCTGGTGGGAAAAAGGGAAGCAGAGCTGGCAATCCCCTAAAAAATTGCATCTGCTGCTCTGTGACCCTGCTTGGAGGGCCATTCCCTGTCCACTTCTTCGTACCCAGCTGGCTGCCCATCAGCAGGCTGCCCAACTCGGGGCCAGCCGAGCCAGGTTCTGCACCCTGAGTGGTGGACAAAGTGTTCTTGCACTTAGGGGCTTGGTTGTCGCAGCAGCCCTGCACCCGAAGAAGCAGGACCCTCTTCTGTGTAGCTCTTGGATGGAAAGCAAGGAAGCTGTCAGTCCAGAGCCAAGCATGTTTTTAAGCTGCTAAAATGCTCGTCTTCTGCTTACATGGAGATAAATGGAAATGGGAAAATCAAACTCTTCCGCACTAGGGCACAGCGGGGCTCTTGGTGCAGAAATGAGGTGCCTTTGCTGCGAGGCTGCAGCACAGTGGTGCTGTGACAGGGTGGGAAGCTCTGGGCATTCAAACAGAAGAAGTGGACACACTTAAAAGGATTTTCTGATATTTGTTTAGCTTGGCTGCTACACTTTACTGAAGAAAAGGGAAGTTTTTGTTGAAGTTGAAACAAAGAGTAGATCAGAACATTAAATAAAGAGTTAGCAAACCTGCCAGCAGTGCTAAGGTATGTTGATGAGGTCAACATTTAATTCCACACCAAAATTGGAAATTTCAAGTACAAGTGTTCACAGCAAGCCAAATTACGTTACCTACCAAATCTCAAAGTGCTCTGTACAGTCTCTTTCATTGTCATTCATCTGATCAGTATTTTCAATACTAAAATCCATCACAGAAACAGAGGCAGAAGGAGAGCAACTTTTTAGTCTATCCAGGGCAGGCACAGCGGGGAAAGATGGAAGCCGTCCACCCAGCCTGCCATGGGGCCTCTCATAGGCTGGCAAGCTCTGCAGTACCACCTAAGCATCTCCCTCTAATCTTCCCTCCCATCCCTGTCTGCTCCCTCAGCTTCTCCATTTAATTATACGAAGGACAGGAATAATTTAAAGGCACTAGTTTAGTGGTGTCCAAAGGAGCAGAGGGTTGCAAAGATACGGAGAATGAACCTAGGAGGATTCTGGCTCATGGAGGGATGTTCAGCATGTAGGTTGAGTGGAGTGCTGACAGGGAGATGCGCAAAGCTCCCAGTGCTCTGGGATCAACCCTCTGGTGGGTGCAACACATTAAGCTCAGGTCAAAAAAACAACCAATGCAATGAAGTAATGTGGCTTCTGCTCCAATAGCATCCTTCCACCTGAGGATCTCCCTACTGAAAATGGGGGTGTTCATCTTGTTACTCGTGTGGAAAAAATCAGTAGCATGAATAACTCCTTCCAGGGGTAAGAGATTTGCAGCTCAGGTTGTATGCTCCTTGCTCAACATCTCACTTCCTATCTGCAGCAAAGCTGGAAACAGATATGGTGATGCACAACATCCGAATTTGTGACTTACGAGTAGTAATTATTGTAATTAAACAGTCGTCCCAAAATACTGCCTGGGTTATGAATGTTTCTTTGCTCAAGTAAACTCCCATTTGCCTAACTGAGTAAGGGCACAGCAATTTTGCCCCAGAAGACTTTGTACAGCATATTAAATTTGTATCCTCAAATTACACATCTAGTTAAAGCACTCTTATAAGTCATTTTCCTAACCGTTTGCAGTAAAAACATATTACCTAGTTAAAATTAAATGGGCGATTAGCATATAGTATAATATAATATAAAATTCACTCCATACAATACAATCTAAAATTCATCAAATAGAACAGTAATGATATGTAACTAAACAATCAGGATAGGTGTGAAATTAAACAGAATACAGATGCATTGTGCGAGAGAGATTTGGAGGTGGAAATGAGTCACGTCTTCGTCAACAGCATCACTACCAACTACTGCTAGGACAAAAATACCACCAGAGCTGTCACAGTCTGCACTCAGTCTCCTTTGATAGTGAGACGTGCCACAAGCAAAGCTCAGAAATGTCCATGCTGGAGAGCTGTGTGGTGATGCGGGTCCCCATCCCAGCCAGCACATCTCCCATCTGCTGTCGCCGAAGCTGCCTCCACCTGTCTGCAAACAGGGATGATGCCTCATGGCGTGGAGAACCCATGACTGAAGGCAATATTGACTCCATCCAATGTCTCTGAAAAATGAAGGCAGACAGTGCAATGTTAGAGCTGTTCGGGTGCCCAGCTGAATTCATCTCCACAGTGAATCAATGAGCTCTCTTTGACGACCTTGTTTCAGTATGCCTGAGAAGGGAGCGGTATCCAAAACCTCAGGGCAGCAGTGCTGTGTCCCATGCAGCCAGGCTTCACCCTCAGCTGTCAGCACAGTCGGAGGGGTGTCATCCTGCTTTCAGGTGCATTAGCACAAATCCTGGGTCGGGTCAAGGGCTCAAATTCATCCCAGGGCTGCCATAGTTCCATCCCCTCTTGCTGGTGGCCCCACAGAGAGGAGAGGCTACAAGGGGCTGCCGTGTGTTGGTGGTCCCCTTCTCCAAAGGGCAGCACCACTGGGAGTGATGGACCAGCAGACCAGGCTGCCTGACTCCATCCAGACATCACGTGGACCGCAGCTCCTTTCACGTGCAGTCCCACACCAGGGTCTCGTGGGGACATCCCATTCCCTTCGGGACAGGAATCAGGCCCCTGATTTAAGCAGCGGAAGAGTTGACTTTGGTCTGCACTATTTTGCACATTAATTGTTACGTAAATGCATTCAAATATTTGTAAGGTTGATTGAAAATGTTGCTAAATCAGACTGCTCAGATTTAACCACCGGAAATTAAATCAGATAATAAGCAATCAGCATTTGATTCCTATAAAAGGATGATAATTTTGTAGGACGTTGGGTTTATATTGTCTACGCACCTGCAGGTGGAATGCTAGCGATAAAGTGAGATTTGATAGCAAATTGGACTTGCGGACAGTTTTTGAACATAATTACTTGAAAGAAACCACCCGGAATCAATTTAATCACAGTGCAACTGATTTTTAATTTCCAATGGTACAAAAAAAGTACCATTCACGTTAGGCTTTTACTGACTTTGGTTTGTAATCATGGAATGTCTGTATTGTAGCCAAGCTAATTACATAAATGCTAAGTATTTCTCACTTTGTAATACAGGAAAAAAAATATTAAAATTAAAAGTGCCTCCTAAACAGCAAAATGAACAAAACTTTCAGCTTGGCAGCCTCCTGAATCTGCATTTATACACAGTCTGTACTTGTTTAGCAGTTGTGAAACTCTGGGAGTATTACCAGCCATTTTTGTTGAGGCTCTCCGGACAATTAGCAGTTGCGCTAACAGAAGGCTGGGACACAAAGCCCAACCGCCAGAAAGGCAGCACCGCTGCTAAATACCATCTGAAATTCCGTGTGCGATGCTGGTATCTGTCCCGTGGAAAAAGGTGCTGCTCTGGCAAAGAGTGGGGTGGCCAGGGGGGTAGGACTGCAGCCTGCCCTCTCTGCTCTTGTCTTTTAAGACACAAAAGGAGCCGTGCAGCCCTCAAAAGGAGCATGACGGAAGAAGTGCCAGGGCCCCTATCGGCTGCCCTGTTTGTGGAGGGCTCGGTGCAGAGGAAGCAGCCACTTGCAGCTGTTCGTACCTCAGAGGGGAAGGCAGCCATCAGGGCACGTGGTGACTGGAGAATGAGTCCAAAAAACACATCATGTGCATTAAGAAGAGCAAAACAAACTGCCCCGTGGCAACTTGGTCCTGAGAGGAAAGAGCTGACACAATTACACTAATTTAATCTGGGCTGGGAAGTCATCCCCAACCTGCTTTTATTCTCTAAGTGATCCTTTTTAACCAATTTTAGGGTTTGTTCTGGATGTCATTCTCCTAGCTGGAAGCTATGGAGGCGCAATGATCTTAAAGCCTTGTATCCTCCTGAGACAGAGATCTGAGATGAGACAAAACTGAATTCTCACCTTCTCATCCTACTTTTGATTTAGAGAGGAATTAGATCCAACATTCCCTTGGGGGCGGGGGGAAACATTAAAAATAATTTCTTCCTCTGACTCTGTAGAGCACTGTGAACAAAAGAATGTATACCCTGGTCCAGCTGAGGATGCATCCCCTGAAAAGTGACGTTGTCTCCCTCCCATCCATGACTGCAGCATCCTCCTCCACTAGCAATCTGCCTGGCAGTAGGCATGGGTATTTCTGATGAAGGAGCCAAAGAGCAAAATATGCTTTTCTGCTCTTATGCTGCCATTGTGAGGGCTGCGGGAGGACAGACAATACCCGAGCTGACAGGACGCCTCGCAGCCCACAGCCTTCAAACAGCTCCTGGTGACTCGGAACTGGCAGAGTGAGTTCGCAGTGAATCAGGACTTTGCAGGACATGGCATCACTGGGCTCTAGTACCACGGAACACTGTGACCCTTTGATCTGAGGCTTAGAACCAAAAGAGCATTGCTGAACCACAGCCCATCTCCTGTGCACCTGGTCACTGGAGGGGAGCAGAGAAGCCTTTGCTGGGTACCAGGGGATCCCACACTGCACAGGTAGATGCCTGCTGAAAACCTGGAGATTCTCAGGGAGCTCACAGGGTAGGTGCAAGCTCCCGAGGGCTGCCAGCCCAAGTGACAGGAATGCAGGAGTACGCTGGGAACTGATAAAACAAACTGCAACATCTCCTGAAGCCTCCCTTCTCATCATAATAATAGAATCACAGAAACATAGAATCATGGAATCATAGAATCATAAAATCATTTTGGTTAGAAGACACCCTCAAGATCATCAAGTCCAACTGTTAACCTAGCACTGGCACTAAACCATGTCCCTAAAATCTCATCTATGTGTCTTTTAAACGCCTCCAGGGATGGTGACTCCACCACTTCCCTGGGCAGCCTGTTCCAATGTCCAACAACTCGTTCTGTGAAGAAACATTTCCTAATATCCAATCTGAACCTTCCCTGGTGCAACTTGAGGCCATTTCCTCTTGTCCTGTCACTTGCTACTTGGGAGAAGAGACCAACCCCCTCCATGCTACAACCTCCTTTCAGGCAGTTGCAGACAGCGACCAGGTCTCCCCTCAGCCTCCTTTTCTCCAGGCCGAACAGCCCCAGATCCCTCAGCTGCTCCTCATCAGACTTGTGCTCCAGACCCCTCACCAGCCTCATCACCCTCCTCTGAACTCTCTCCAGCACCTCAGTGTCTTTCTTGTAGTGAGCGGCCCAAAACTGAACACAGGATCCAAGGTGGGGCCTCACCAGCACTGAGTACATGAGGACGATCACTGCCCTCGTGACAATGATGTATTTATGGTCGTATGCTGCTTTTCATTCGTGTGCGCAATACACCTCAGCATTGCTGGGGGTCCTGGTAAAGGGGTAACATTTAGGCCAGAAAGCTTGTCCCTGCTTCAGACACACAGGCACCAACGAATTGGTGTTTATACAAGGCATAGAGCAGTGCAATGCCTTGTTTATCCTTCAGACCTTAGGCAAAACCAGCCTGCTCCACTATATATATTTAAGATTGATAATTCCTGTCACAAGAAGGCCCCAAGCAGTTGGCCTGGCTTTAATAAAACGCAAGTCACTGGTGCCTTCTCTCTTCCGCTCAAGGGTGAAATAAAAGTTGTGCTCATCCTTCGTGGAGCTAGGAAAGGACATGCATCAAAGGATTTCTGGCACAAAACCCAGACACTAGAGATTAGGCTACCCCCACGAAAGGTTTTTCCCAACTGTCCATCCTGCAGAAGTCAGCTCCAGCACAGGTTAAACAACTGACCCAGTTTTCAGGTGCTGGAGACCAGTAGCATAGAGAGCTGCAATGGCCCCCATTTTTCTGGGTAATTGAGGTTAAAGCAGCCCACTGGCTCCCTGGGGTTAAGATGCTCTGGGGCTCAGTCACTTCACTTTTGATTCACAAAGCAAGAAACTAGACAAACCCCCCCCCCACTGCAATATGCTTAAAGCATCCAGAGTCTAGAAGACAACATACACCAAGGAAAGTCAGCTTTCATCCTGAATGTACGCATTCCTCACTCACGTAGCCTCTGTGCCATATTATTGTAGATGACAGACCTTTACCATACCTGCCCCACAAAACCCCAGGCAGCCTTCATAACTCCATGCAGAATTAAAAAATTAACTATACTTAGAAATTATATCCAACATAGTCTAGCAAAAAGCAAACAAAGATTTTAAAAGGCCTGTTATTTATTTTTTTTCTTTTGAAGAACCCATTTGAGAATGGCAACATCCTCAAACAAGCCTGCAGTATTCCCAGGCATTGATACAGCTCTGCAGGATGGTTAAAAATAAACTCTCTTATACTCTGCAGGATTTTCCCGTGACTGCTGCCTTCAGGGTATGCTTAGCAGTGACACGCAGGGACATACTGGCACACTTCGTCCCTCTTGCCCAACCCTGTCACCAGGGAGCGGATCTGCTGGGAAAGGGCTTTACTGACTCACCAGGTGGGATTCGGGTGCCTAAATATAGGTGTCTGGTGCCATTCAAGATGACCTAGGATATCCTTCTTGATTCCCAGATGCCACTCCGGGAGGGTGGGGATTTCCGACAGGTCCTCTGCTGAATGTGCCCGCCCTGGATATCCTCATGTCTCTAAAAGGGCATAAGGTGCCAAGACATATGAGGCCACCGATTTTACCCCATTGGGTCAGATGGCTCTGCCTGGTGCAGACACACAGGAGATGAGCACAGCAAGAACAGCGACTATGCTGTTCCTACCAAGCCAAGTTTTATCGAGGTCCTCAGGGTCCCCAGCACAGGAGGGATGCTCTGGATCCGGGGCAGCCAGGTGCTTGGCAACATCCTCATGGCAAGGTCAGAGAGGGCACAGCACTACCACTCTGTGAAAAACTGGTAGACATCCAGTATATCCCAGGGCACGTGCCTCATACATGGAGCAAAATTCACATCTGGTCTGGACCAAGCTGGTGTCTGCCTTTTGCTGAGCCCTGGCTACCTGCAGAGCAGAACTGGTAAATGGCTGCCACCTGCCTGAGCTGGACCCGTGAGCAAACCACATGTGTTCCCAGGTATGGGAAGACTCCCACAAGAAATAACAGCATATCACTGTCCTCCTGAGTAAATTTATTTCAGTGGGCACAGGTGAGATGCACCAGTATTTTTCCTTACATGTGCTTTGCAGAACAGGGCAGGAAAAGCTGAAAATATGACACGAAATACACTCTTTTCACCAATGAGGTATTTTTAAGGTAAAAATATAAAATGTAATAGAATACTTCAAGTAAAATGGAAATGACAGTATCTGGTCAGGAGGAGGTGCAGACGCTTACTTTTCTGGCTTATTCAAACTTGGGATCCCTTTACTTTATGGTTTATTTTTCTTTTCCTGAGAGTCTGGTAAGAACTATCTGAATGTCTCAAATGAACTCAGGCCTCATCCTGAACAACCAACTACCCTAGACATTGCCTGCACAGGGAAGTTTTGTCAAATACCCTAGCACATGAACAGAGATGACTGCCATGTGGACACTACAATTGTGGTATAACTGCCTTCTTTGTATGCTGTTCATCTGTCTCCCGAATTTAACCGCACACACAAAAAGCATTTTTGTTGGAAAATGGAAGCATCTACTGATGGCTTATGTTAGTATAGCCGCACTGTGTTCACGCCTTAGACTACCCAAAAAGCTTTCCCACAAACACGAGGTGAAGGTCAAATGCCTGCAATCATTATCCTGGTCAGAGCTTGGTGGATATCAGCAGGTCCATGGGCTCCTCTGGGATGTTCGGAGGAAGAAGTGTGTTGCTGAGTGACTTGGGGAACCAGCGTCATATTAGAAATCACAAAACGAGGAATGAAAAGGAAGGTTTTTCAAGGCTTCCCACAGTCTCTAGGACAGCTGAGAGCTTTAAAGCCTTCCTTTCCTATCCCTCCTGTGACTGTGGTCCCCAGACCGGTGGCTGAACTTCTTAGGCTTGCCACCCTCTGTGTCCCCAGGAGGCCAGGCCACCGCTTCAGGGTGTGAAGGGTTATGAGCCACAGCTTGAAAGCTGCTTTGCTGGTCTGGAAGGAGCCATCGGGTTGTGGGGAGGATGTGAGTTGGTCATAGGCAAGGCTGGTCTTTAGGGTCCCAGCCCCAGGGAGCAGAAAGTTTCCTGTCTGCGAAGCAGAGGGCTCCACCAAGCATTTCCAAAGCGAAACTGTGACACCATTAATCTTTAGCTCATGCGATGAAAACTGGTGTCTGGATAAAGCTCATGCATCATGGGAGATTGCTGGGGAAACAGGCCTCCAGGGAGAAAATGCACACCTAAGAGCAGGGCTTGTCCAGAAGCAGGGATCCTGGCAAGTGGAAGCAGCACACAGGAGCAGGGCTTTTCCTGCAGATTGCCTCCTACCACCAAGGGTTACGCAAGCAGCTGGACACGTGTATTTAGCTGGATGAAACAAGAAGGAAACCTTAGGAGCTGACCTAGAGAAGGAGCATCAAGAGGTGCTGCAGTCTTTTATTTCAGTAAAGCTGTTTTCCACCCTAGCAACTTAGTATACTATTTTTGAAACAGGCGTGCTTCTGCCAGTACCCATCAGAGCTCCATGCAGCTAGTGCTGCTGCCATCATCAGGGACCCCTAGGGAAGGGAAAGCCACCAGAACATGGTCCTCAGCCAGTTCCCAGGGCTCCCTGGAGGGGGCAAGAGGCAGGGTCCAAATCCAGAGCAGAGATAAGTAACCCTTTCAGCACTCCAGGCACCAACACAGAGGCGCAGTTGGGATTTGTCCTCCAAAATCAAATGAGGGATACTGCTGCCTCCGTTTGGCACAGGTTGTTTGTCGGTTTCTTGAACACAATCCTTTTTACAAGATACAGTATCTGCTCTTGGAGCTTACACAGACATAAAAGGAGAGGCTAAAAAAAGCACCCTGACACTGACAGGCTGATAGAGTAGGATTGAGGAGAAGGTTAAGCAAGCCCGATAAACCATCTTGTCAAATTGGTCACAAAAGCCGCGTAATATTGGATCCCATTAATTTTTAAACTTGTGTATAACAGGGTTATTGCTATTCCAGATTGAGCCACCCAGCCGCAGGGCACATTCACCTGCCTCCCCTCATCCCAAGCATCCTTCCAGCCTCCTGCTGGTTGGCAGAGCTGGTGGGTCTCACCACAGCTGCTCTCCCTGCTTTCAAAGGCACTTATTTTCCCCTGGTCCTCCAGCCCTGGACACAGCTGGAGTAGCAACGCAAACGAAGATGGTCCTTAGGCTAGGACCCACTCCTAGGCATGCCACAGGCACCGCTGAAGCTTCGTAGTACGGTATCAAATCAGAGTAATTTAGTGTCTAGTTTCACCAAAACTGTCTGGCGATGCCTGAGCCCTGGTGTAGGAGCAACAGCACATCTGAGAGGCAGATCTCTTCTTGGCAAAACTGCCAAACTTCACACGTTACAGTCTGATTGTAACTTTTCCAGTATCACTCTGTCCGCTTTACTGTAAAATGGCTTATTTTGCAATCCTGAAGGTAAATGTGCACTTTGGGAACTTCCCTAACCTTTTGCTGGGCCTCTCACGAGTGATCCCCTCGATGATTTCCAAGAAGGCATTGAGCAGACCGGTGTGCAAGGGAAGGGAAGCAGGGCAGATGGGGGAGGCACTTGTGGTCCTGGCCCCATGGGACCGATGGCATGGGTTCCCCCATCCTCCCATCCCTCTGCACCTGCCTCCCGTCACCCTGCCTTCAGGATGGCTTTGGCCTCCTCCAATTCATCAAACTCTCCCCAGAGATTCATCACTTCTTCAGTGCCTGATAGGCCACAGTTTCCTAGTTTTCTCTCAGTGTTTTTTGTTCTCCCACAATGTAAATTATTGTGGGATATGGCCTGGTCTCTCTCCTGCTACCTTCCTTTGGGAGTATTAAGAAAAACTGTTAATAGTTATTATTATAAGTATTTGCTTTTGTGTGTTTGCCTCTATGTGTGCATGTGTGCATGTTACTTCTTGCACTCGCTCCCCTCTACCCTGTAATGCTTCCCTCCCTTCTCTGGGGTGACATTTCACACTTCACAGATGTCTCTCTCATATCCTTGATTATTTTCTCTGCTTTCATACTCAGCCACTGTGCCCTGTTTTAGCTCCCATGGTATTTATTACTGTTTGGCATATAAAACCAGTGGATGGGCCGTGATTTACGTGTCAGTGCTTTTCATCCATCTCCTACCAGGCTAACTCATATCTTTTCTCTCCTTTACCTTATGACATTCGAACTCACCAATACTTCTCATTTTTTCCTAAGCAGTTGCACTAGGAGAAGACATTTCTATTTCTCCCTATTTGGGGGAGAAATCCGCCTTAGTTTAGGATTTAGTGAAACCACAGGCTCTGCCTCTCTCCAGCTGAGAGCTGCAAACACGCCCAACAAGCACCACAAGCACCTGGCCGAGCCCAAACTTAGCTTGAAGCTCCGTGGGGCCATGCCATCTGATGGTCCCTGCCCATCCTCCTTGCAGGCCAATGTGAGCTGAACCACGCTGTGCTTCAGCCCTGCTCAGCACCAGGTTGCACCATGAGGCTCTTCCTTACCAGTCACTTGGGCTGAGAACTGTGCCGACCTTTGGGGATGCTGCGGTACCTCGCCCTGAGCTGCCGCTGGTAGTCATGAACACGAGCTCTCAGGTGAGCCCTCATCCCTAACTTGACCTTCATGTCAAACAATCAGGAGAGGTCAGACTATAATTTTGGATGTTATTCAAGTGCCTTTTTGATGCAGGGCAAGAGCAGCAGCTGACAGCCTGCACTGTAGATGACTGGTTGAGGGTTGGCTCAACGCCACGCTGAAGATGGTGGGATTGGACAGGCGTCAAAATGAGTGTGGTGGACCAGGCGCACTGCAGAGCTCTTCCCGACACTGCAGGAAAGGTCACAGTTAAATTGCAAGGGATGCTGGAGGGGCCATAAAAGCACAGAAACCCAGGAAAGGGCAAAGTGGCAACTGTGCTCTGTCCTATGGAGACCAGGCAGGTCTGGGTTTATCTCAGCCTTCCCAGCCAGAAGCTTGTTTAAGCCATCCTTTAATCTGTCGTAAGAGCTAGGGTCAGCCTCTGATTTGAATCACCATGAGCCATTCCCATGTACCATTGTCCTAATGCCTCTTATCTCAGTTATTTCTAAACATTCCTCAGCACCAATTAAACCTTTCCTCTCCAATCTCCCCCAAGGTATCCTTTACTATTTACCCACATTGATTTTTTGGATCCAATTTTATTTATGCCTACTGTGTCTTGAATTATAAAGTCAATGGCAAGTCTTTAGATTCTAGCATGCTCCTGATTCCTTCTGTGTGTCTGTTCTCATTCCTACCTCTTCCATACACCACAAATTGCTCTTTCATTACTGAAGCTACTTTATGAACTTCCAGAGGGAAGCCTTGAAGAGGATGTGCACGTCTCTTTTTTTTTTATGTTTAGCACTGTCCTTTTATTTTATCAGTGGGCAGACAACTAGCCTACTAAAGGTGGGTAGATAGTATTTTAACAGAAGCAATTGTCTCCTCAGAGACCTCATCCAGAGCATACACCATATGCTGGAAATGAGCAAGAAGTTCACCTGAAATTCATTTTGTGGAAAAACTTTACAGAGAAAACACCTCGCGAGGCAGTGTACAGAAATTGCAGGTGAACCACAAGAGTCAGAGGTGTTCCAAGCTTCCCACATAACTTCAGCCAGCAAGCCTGACTTTCCCATAGCTTAGAAAACACCCCACTTTTTTGTAGCTACAGGGAAACTCTAAACTATGTTAGACCTAGAGAAGCTTCATCCCAAAACTCAACAAGAGCAGGTACAGTCAACTCTCATATCCAATGTAAAAGGGAGCTGCCTTCTTCAGGAGCTGGGCAGGTTTGTGTTGCACAGGTCAACGTTCTCACCAGCTGCAGCAAGCGGCTGGTGACCAGGGCAGGGAGGTGATGGGCAGTGGTGAGGGTGGGCTCCCAGTGCCGGAACTTCACAGTCACAGGAAGTGCTGGGGTATCAGGTCCTTGTGTCAGCTTCCATGGGATGGCCTCCTGGGACAGCTCGGTGATTTAAGAGCAGGTGATGGGCTAAAAGCAGACTGTAGACTGGTATCGGTGGATAATGGCTACCGCTGATTGCTTGGTGCATTCAGTAAAGCCTTAATAGATACAAATCTGCATGTGCCCATTAAAGAGTATCTCCTTCTAGACCACAGCTGTAAAGGAAAACATCAGCCGGGTCTTTAGGATGGACTCCTTCTGACAAGCAGTAAGGTAATGATTTAGGGATGGCCTGAAGGGAGAAATCAGACCTGCAGTGGGAAATGACAGGCTTGAATGACTAGAAAATGTAAACACACTTGGAAGAACACCTCAAATGCCTATGCCTTTAGTTTTCTTGCTTAAACATGGAGCTTTAATTCTATTTTGTTAGGCACACTTCCTTCCTGACAATGGTTGTGCCTCTCCTTTCTTTCCCTGGCTGCCATTGCCAAACGTTGCTGCTAACTGGCACTAGAAAAGCAAGAGCAGAGACGAAAAAAGGAACTACTGTCAAATAGAAGCAGGCAAAACCAAATGGAGTTTTCCTGTGGTACTTCTGAAAACTAGACAAAACCTTCTTTCTCTTCCAAAAGAAACCATTTTATAATGAGTCATTCATTCCACAGGGCTTATTGTTCAGCTGATGAACATGTGTAATGCTCATTTGCATCAGTGCAGGTGCTGCGAGAGGAGGGTATAGCGCAGCATATAGAAAACATGTCAGTTCTGGATTGTTGCACAGATTGCAGTATCTACCCTGCTATGACATTGCTTGCAACTGTAGTTTCAATTTTTCCTCTTCAGCAACAGATCTTATTTATTGGTTATTATAATGCAAGCTTTTACATATCAATGAGCATCTTTCCAATAACTTTCATAGCTCTTAATCAACCCCCAAGTGTGCCCAGTGTGGGTTAATAACAACAAGGGAGCTCCCTTTCTACTGGCTTGAAAAAATTCCTATTGAGGAGGGAAAGCATGTCGCTGAACAGAGGCTTGTGAGTCTCCAACAGGATCAAGTCCTACCTTCTTGGAAATCAGATGGGAGTTTGGTGTTTGGGCTGTCAGGCTATAAGGATAAGCTAGCATTGTCCTCTGGGCTTTTCCAGCAGGAGTCCCACGGAAGCCCTCTGGAGGTAAAGACATACCTTTGAGGACAGCTGCTGTGGGCATGGGTGCCACCGGCTTGCTGGGCAGTGTGCTGGCAACCAGTCCCTCTGGGAAATCAGAAATGAGTTGAAGCCAATTGCTGACCAGTAACATGGGGCTTTCTTCTACAGGAGAAAGGCTGTGGGACACCTGGCCATCCAAGGTGCGGCTGGCTTCAGTGGTGAGATGGTTACTCCTCACGTTGCTGAAGCAGCTCACTGGCCACTCTGCAGGCTGAGGACAAGAAGATGGTGATGGACATGTAGGTGGGAGGGAGCTAGCTCCCTGAGCCCATCACTCTGCACCAGGACAGGAGCAGCCAGGCCAAACATCACAGACAACAGCGGTTTGTCAAGCCTCTTCCAAAGTCCCTGCAGATGAAGGTTACTGAGCTTACCCTCAGCCAGTTGTGGCCTGTTACAACAGGACAAGGGGTAGTGGTTTTAAACTAAAAGAGGGGAGATTCAGGCTAAACATAAGGAAGAGATTTTTTACAATGACGGTGGTGAAACACTGGTACAGGTTGCCCAGAGAAGGGGTAGATGCCCCATCCCTGGAGACATTCCAGGCCAGGCTGGACGGGGCTCTGAGCAACCTGAGGTAGTTGAAGATGTCCCTGCTCATGGCAGGGGTTGGACTAGATGAGCTTTGAAGGTCCCTTCCACTCAAACTATTCTATCATTCTATGACTCTATGACATGCTTGCAGTGGGTTGCACTGTGTTTCTGATGTAAATATCTGCTCCCAGCAGCTGGCTGATGTTATATGCTTTCACCCCTGAGAAAGAGCCTGTGGTACCAGAATGTCTCTCTGCACAGGTGCATTTCTATGATTGGGTCCTGGTCATCCCTGGAGGGGACTAGCAGGACTAGCAGTGGGGGTACCTGAAGCTGGGAGACAGGCCCACCCCCATGTGCCTGATCGCATGGTCTTTGCCAGGAGAGAGGACTCCACCTTCTGTGGGCATTTCCCTCCTGTTGTATGTCCTTCTTGAGTGTCTTCCAGTGTCATTTACAGGCAGCTATAGGACCCAGGATTGAGCTGGACTTCCATTCCCCTCCTTGCTCAGAGGAAAGCATTTTCTCCAGGCCGTGAGTCAGTTTTGGATGTATGTTCTGTCTCCCCCTCTATTTTCTCAGCATCCCCTTAAGAACTGGGCAGGTAGACATGGACACAGCATGTTGCGTCACTGCCTTTGCTTCCCCTACTGCAGGCACAAAATCCACCCCTTCGTTTCTCTCTGTTTATTGCTCTGCACCACACAGCATCCCATTAGCTGTGCTCTCAACAGGGCTATACCGAGAGTTCATCTCGAGCCATTTGCTTTACAGTCATTGGATTTATAACAAGCTTGACCAAACCCCAATCTAATTTGAAACTGTGATAAAGCACTTTTATATTTACTTTAATAATGAAATAAAATTTCGGTTCTGTTTTTAGAGTGATTTATTTCAGCATCGCTACTGGTACAACATCTCATTTGTGTTTCATAAATTGCCATAGGCAGGAACAAAATACTAAAACTGTTTTCAGCAAATTACTTCTAAAGAGGATGTTTTCCCATGTGCACTCACACACCTAGACTTACCTTTTCAAAACCAACTGGTGATTTTGGTGCTCAATCTGACATCTATAAAAAATGTCTGATCTTTAGAAAAGGGTCAATAGCCATCTTCTGACTACCCAGCTATCTCTAATGCATCTTAGACAGGGTACCTAAATATTGTGCTAAATTAAATCACTTCTACGGGTGTGAATAAAATTTATTTAAAAATAAGATATCCATGTCATCAGAATGTGGTCAGCTAGTTTGTATCACGGTAGCAGTGTGAGATGTTCCTTACAGTCACTGTTTCCAGCCCCAAGTTGGCCAGCAGGATCTGGTCTCCCACTGAGGACCAGGATAGGTGAAGAGTTCAAGGCAAGGTGTCTCCACAAAAGGGATGAGGAAGGGGCGCCTCAATTTTGAAACTCATTTTCGCCTTTGGTCCATCAGTGCTCAGATTTATTAACCTTCCCAACAGGCTGTAAAGCCCATCTATTTCCATCTTCCAAGCTAAGGCTATTGCTAAGGATGTGAACTGAGGAGGAGTTATTTATGGATAGTCCCTTGTCTAAGTTTATGCTGTTATTTTTAATTTATGTGGTAGGCGCCCAGTCTACTGCTAAGATGCCTAGAGATGCATTTTAAAAATTTGAATACATAAATAAATAAAATACTCTGTACTCAAACAGACCTAAATTATGTAGTACAGAGAGAGAAGCAATTCAATAGACATTAGGCAAAGGACCGAAGGAGCAGAGCAGACCAATGCTATTTGCAGACCTAAGAATTCTTACCCTTGAGCAAGCAATACAGAGGAGCTACAGCTGGCAGCCTAGATTTTAGGTGGTGTTTCAGCCCCTTTTCCAGCCTTTCACTTGAAGGCTGAGTTCATATCTACAGTGACCTTGAGCCCACCAAAGACCCAAGCTCTTCCTAAATAAGCTGAATTGAGTAGATGCGTGAGACCAGCCATAGGTGTTAAAACCCTCACCCATGGGAAATGGCCAAGGGCTTGGCCAGTGGCTTGTAGGGAAACCAGAGTTTCACTGACTGGGTTAAGTGTTTGTGTAAGTCAGGTCTAACTACTGGATGAATCCATTGTAAGGCACCCACCACTTAAAAGACAGATGTTTAAAGAATCAAAAGGCATTAAGCAAATAAACATCAGCTGGTCCATCAACAGGATGACTCTGATCGATGATGCAAATACTATAGTGTGCAGTAAATATGGCATACATCTATAAACGTACATAATTAGAGGTAGCATATCATTTGTGAATATGATGCAACAAGGAGCACATCACAAATGTAACCAAGAATCACAATGGTCTGTGATGGGATATGCATAAATATACATAATTATGTATAATAGTGCCATAGTATGCTGATAATATACCGTCCTTATTGGGTATGTAATCCCAGATAGCATCTCACAAACAATGTTATGATATGCTTGGCTAAACTATGTAAGCGATAAATAAGGAATAATAAATATATCTGGTTTATGTCCTTTTGTTTGTGTATGGTTTTAACTCAAATTGTAAGGACACACAGGACCAACAGCAGAACATGTCAGCACCTCTGCATGCATCTTGCTGTGGCTCAGGACCACCGGGAGCAGAGGCTGCAGCACGTGGAGGGGGCTCAGGGCCTTTGCTCGACAACATGCAAACCCCACATCATTGAAAGCTTCACAACAGTGAAAGTGCTGATGGATAAACTTCTGGCCTGGGTTTCCCTGGGGCAGGTTTGCACTGCAACCACAACTAATAAACATTACTGAGCTATCACTTAAGCAAACCTGCTCGGGTAATTTTACCAGTTAGGTGAGCGTGGCGTGGGCTTTGGTGACCACAGGCTTTTGCTCAGGCCACTGAGAGCCCCTGCGGCCGTCACTGCCATAGACGCTGAGCTCGGGGTCAGTAATTCAAAAGGCAGTAGCGCAGCTGACCTACCCAGGCTGTGCCAGCATCTTGGGGCTGTGCTGGGGGCTTGGCCTTGGGAAGAGAAGGCATCAGCTTCCCCTTTAAAATGTTTCGTTTATTTGGGGTTTTCTGTCTGCACTTCGTATTTCACCCAATCCAGGATTTGGACTGGCACAGGGCACCCCTCCTTGAGCAGGTAGGCATCTGTAAGCATCCAGGTATTTCTGAGGAATCCTCCCCAAAAGGTGCCAGGCTGTGACAGGAGCCAACTCCTGTCACAACAAAGGAGACACCACACACACTCCTGGTGTTAAAGCATAAGCAGAGAAAAATGATGTGTAATAGGAAAGACTCTTGTTTCTCACCTATGGCTTCAGCTTACATGGGTCACCCAGAAGCACCTGGCACTGGTGTCACAGCCTGGCCAGCGGCTGCCACTCCAGGCGACAGGGATGTGGACATGTCCTCCAGTGCGCTGCTCACCCCAGCACAGCCTGTTCCTGTCAGAACAGCTGGGATGGTTGGCATAACCCACAACACCCTGCCAAGCCCCATGCTCCTGCCAGGTTTCCCCGCTTCATGCCATCACATCCCCACAGCCCTGATGGAAACAAATACTTGCTATGGCAATAGACACTGCCCTCTACATTCTACCCTCTGGTTCCCAGTGATGGACAATGTCAGCTTGAGCAAGAAGGAGGATGTATTTGCCATTAAGTGCATGGTCAGAAATACCTGAAAGGGGTGCATGAAAGCTGTAATTGATGGAGGCATTGATCTCATTTGCTGATGTGAAGCAATGGGCATCTTCTGCCTAAGAGAGGATGTCAGAATGCATTGCACAATTCAGAAGTTTTATTCCCTTTGTTTTGAAAGAAGTCATTAGGAACCAGATGGCCCAGGGATTTCAGATATGACCTATTGTATTAGTCACAGAAAATCATCAGATTACTTGCTGGTGTCTTATGCAAAATGAGATAGTCCTCTTCTGCAGCCCAGCTCCAGCTGAATAGATTTTCCAGTTGAAATGGTAGGATTTTTTTCCATCAATTTGACTTTCAGCTTTTAAAAGATCAGTCTTTCTGGACTGCGAGCTGCAGTTAGCTCCTTGCTGGGATGGAGTTGAACAGGACTGCAGCCTCATCCCTAATGCCAGTCACATGAGGAAGGGACAACTCAGAAACATGTCTTCAGGTGTACATACTTCACGAGTGAAGGTATCTTATGCAAGATACCTCGCCAATGGTCCTCCAAGAGAAGGGCACATCAGAATTGGTCTGTGGCTTTATCATGACGATTTCTCAGGGAAAACACTACTGAAAACAGAAGAAGTGGTGAAGAACAAAGATGTGTTTTGACAGTTTAATTTGGAGGAGAGACTTCAAATGGATCGACTGAGTGAGTGGGGTGGGGGTGGGATAGGCTTTTCCCATCAATGGTAGTGTCTAGCACAGAGGAGCAGCTTGCATTAGGCGAGAGGAGCCAGTGAAGCAATCCTTCAGCACACAGCACCATGGGTGTGCGAGCTGCTGTTTCACCAGGACTGCCACAAGTTACCACATTTCAGCTGATTTGAGATAAGAGCCTGCAAGGAAAGTCCTGCATCATGGTAAATGCAAGAGAAGCAGAGGTAGTCCCTATGACAAAGCACTTTTATCATTCTTTCCACTTAGTGAAGACGCTTTGAGGTTTTCAATCTCTGTGTTGCTAGCTGGAGTGCAAGGGAGGGGAGCACTGAGAGAGTATGAGAATATCCTACACTGGGCCCATGGTTGGGTCCGTGACCTACACAGTGGTTGAACACAATCCAAAACCAAACAGGGAGGGACGAGTGCTCTGTTACGGTGAATGAAATTGCAATAGCTTAAAACAACAGATGCTCATAAGGAAATAACTGTAAATATATTTTGGGAACACAGGACTAGATGACCTTCCCACCCAAACCATTCTATGATTCTACTGTTCTATGAAAAGAAGAATGAAACAGGACAGAAAAGCAGATAGAAATGTGTCTTCAGTCTGTTCAGGTCATCAATCTGTTTAGCTGTTCCCACTCATAACAAACCTCTGCTATGTAAGTACTGGGTCTCAGCTTGGGCAGCTGAAATAATTAAGCTTTTAAGGAATATGTGCACTCTCCCCATGTCCCCTGCTGACCTCAAGAACAGGACCAGACTCCTGAGCAGGCAGTCAATACTTACTGGAAGGCAGAGCATCTCTGACACTAGAGCATTGCATGCCTAATCTGCTCAAGCACAAATGTCAGCAAACTTGTAAAATTACTTGCAATCCTTTGCAAAAGCAATGAGCAGTCCCATCTGCAGATGTGTTACGACCCTCACTGTGCCCAGCTTCTTGCCAGCCATCACACTTCTTTGGGGACTTTGGGCAAGGCAGAGTCAGCCCATACGCTAGCAGTGCTCCTGAAAGAGATGAAGCAGGCAAATAGCAGCCACTGGCAGCTCAGACATGCTGTGAGAATAAGTAGATGAGGCTGGCAAGGCAAGAATAAATAGCGGAGGCTTGTGGCACACTAAGAAAAATGGAGAGGCCACACTGGCGTCCTCATTTACAGCAGATGGAGCAAAAGGGAGGCTGCAGTGGCTTGGGTTGCGTGGCTGTAACTGCAGGGAACAGCCGGACCTGCTCTCCCAGATGGATGCCAAAATATATTACAAAGCAAAAAAAGCTTGACATGTTTTTAATAGAAATTTGCTGTCTTGCTCCCCTTCCTGTAAGCCTCAATAATGTAATGTAAAAAAGGAAAAAAATGGGGTATGATCTCATGCGCGGTGATTTATCTAAAGTGAGTTGCTGATCTCAGTCCAGCTCTTAGTGGGCAGATCTGGGCTTGGTGAGCATCTGCACACTCCTGACCTGCTGGTGGTCTCAGCAAAAAAGCCGTGGTGTCGAGGGCTCAGATCATCCCTTGGGAAGCCATTGGGGTTTTGCTTTTGATTTCAGGGGCAGCAGAGCTGAAGGGACAGATCCTGGAGTATTTTGTACTTAGAGAGGCAGCTCTACCCAGATGAGGGATTAGAGTTACCAGTGGGGTAGTCTTGCTGCATGGTTTTGTGCCAGTGTGGGCAAGAAAGCTCCATGCCCAGAGAAGCAATGTATTCTACAAATCCAAACTTCACTTAAAAGTGAGAGAAGTAAAACTGATAGGAAGTAATAAACAGGAAAGCCAGAAAAAACAAAACAAGACAAAACAAAACAAAAAAACCCCAAACCACCACCACCAACAAAACACAACAGTTGAAAATACATTTAAACCCGCCTTGAAAGCGGTTGTACCCTTAGGACCAATGGGGCCATCTCAAGAAGTCTTGCTTGCACTGATGTGATTGGTATCATCCTTTTTAGCTGTTTATCCTCTTTCCATTCCCAAAGCCCGTTGCCGGGTAGGGAATGAGGCTGGATCAGTGGTGGGGCAGAGGACGGGGGCAAGGGGAATGTGGGACTGAGGGCGGACGTGGCTTTGTCACCTGCAGGCAGATGCCCTGCCGGCTGCCACGGTGGAATAGGGACCTCCTGGCACCTGGAGAAGCAGCAGCTCTTCCCCACCCCAGTCCCAGCAGAGAACATCAATATGGAAAATGTTTCTATCCCTCTGCCATCTTGGCTACGTGCTACATATTCATCATCTTTATATTTTCTTTACTTTAATCTCCCCCATCTGCATGTACACAGGTCCAAATGATAACAATTACCATAAAACAATTGCATTGTCACCCTACCAATAAAAATTGCTCTGTTAATCAGGAGACTTTCAGAGGCACCATGCCTGAAAGACCTCATTTTAAACTGGCAGGCTGAACAGGGCAGCAGATAAATTAGCCTATATATGATTGCATGCTGAAATACATTGATTTAAGATTTTTCCCATTCAGCCTGACAACTTGTCTAAATAGGCTCATGTCTGAAGAAGACAGCTTGCAGACATGATGCGAATGACAGGGCATTGCAAATATAATGCAGCGCTGTGCAGAGCAAGGGAGCGAAATCATCGTGGAAGGGATTAGTGGGATAAATAAGAGGGTTAAAAATAAACAGAAGTAGGTACTCTAAAACAGCACAGCTCTCAAATTCCATCCTGATTTTCTTCTTCCATTTCTAATTGCTAAGTCACTATAGGGGAAAAGAAATGACTGCTCTGCTATCATTCACCATGTCATCTTTAGGTCTTCATTAGCAATTCCATCGACAATCTTAGCATTTAGCTCCTATCCTGCAATTCTGAGTGTCCTAATCACACCACGATGGTTCAGAGTGCTGAGGAGTAGAAAGCAGAGACCACGTCTTCCTTTGCGTTTGGAAAAACGCAGTACCTTAGGTATGGATTGTAATAAGTGAGTGACTGAGATGGGCTCTGGTCCCTGCCAGTGCTGTGAACTCTGCCTGTGTCATTCCCACACACGTTTTGACCCTGATCAAAACCAGAAACACTTGAAAAGGACAAATTATTTTTTTAAAGCATTTCATGAAGCATCCTGTAAATCAGCCCAGTGTCACAAAGGTTCTTAACTGTGTAAAATAAACCCAGTATTTTTCCTTACCAGCAGCACACAATTCCAAGAGGACCAAGGTGAAATAACTGACATTACTTGCAGCATTAGATTGGACTCAACATCAGATTTGATATTAAAAAATATGCATGTTTTGATACACCGTGTAACACCATCTAGGCCTCAGTGGATTATAAATATTAAGTAACTGATCAATTTTCAGTGCAAGGCAAAGGCAGAGAGATGAGGATTTATGGAGGCCCTTCACTGCAGACCTTAGCAGCAAGAGGGCTCAGATGGGCTGAGTTTGGGGAAGGTGTCCTGACCCTCGGTGGAGGTTGAGGCGGCTGGTGCCTGGGAGCCCCTTGGCCCTGCATGGGCACATGCGGAGCTGGGCTGCACGAGGCCGTGCTGCTGGAGCGAGTCACGGTGGAAAGATTCTCTTCTCCACCTGCAATGTACATAGACCAGTGGGGTCCCAGCTCAGCCTCTGGGAAGAACTCCACTGGAAATCCTCAGAGAAGACTTGTCCCCAACCTCCCAGCCCACCTTTAGCACTTTTCGTCCCCCTGAGGGGAGCTCAAGAGTCTTTGTGAGGGGCAACCACCACACCTCAGCCAGAGGGTCTTCCCCTCCGCTCCCCTCCAGGAGCAAGCCCTGCACTCTGCTGGACACACCACCAGGGTACTTCTCTCTCTCAGGACATGAGAACATCCAGACTTGCAGCTGTGGATGTATCCATCATTTCTGGAGTTAGTTTTTGAGGTTTGTAGTGGTCAATCTTAAGTATTGCCACTTGGAGGTATGTAATGTGCTACAGAGAAGTGTGTGGGTAAAGGCTTGTGTAAAAGAGGTATATGGTCCTAACAAAGCCCTGACAACACATGTGATTTCTTTGAAGACTGTGGCCTTGGAAACTGGGGAACTGGGGACAAAGCAGGGATTTTCCATGTGTACTAAAGCACCAGTGGAAATCCCTTCTGCTTTGCATGCAGGTATCCCCCAAGGTGGAGCACATGCTGCACAGAGGCATGGGACCCTCACCTCAAAATTCGTCTGTGCTCTCCCAGCCTGCATGCTCAAACTCAGGCCTCTCTTACCAACGATAACCTGGTTCCTTGCTGCATTGGCTCCTGACATAACTGTGCCTCCAGTGTTCAGAGACCATGGACTTTTCATCTTCAACCAACATGGCTTCAGGTTGTGCCAGGGGAGTTCTAGATTGGATATTAGGAAGAATTTCTTCACGAAAGGGGTTGTCAGGCATTGGAACAGGTTGCCCAAGGAAGTGGTTGGGTCATCATCCCTGGAGGGGTTTAAAAGACAGGTAGATGAGGTTCTTAGGGACATGGTTTAATGCCAGTGTTAGGTTATGGTTGGATGATCTTGAGGGTCTCTTCTTACCAAAAATATTCTATTATTCTATGATTCTAACATGTAGTGATGCCCAAGGGTAGCTAGGAAAAAATGTATTAAAAAGACAGCACGTGCCGTTGAGTCCATTGATGCTTAAGTGTTAGTCACTGGAAAGTTTGGGAGTATTGTCGTGATGAGAAGTCCTACCTATCTCCAGTAGGACAGGGCACAGCTGCTGCGGGTGGCTGGCTATCAAGAGCATCACATGGGCTTTCAACACCTGCTTCCTGCTTCTGCTTCGTTATTGTGGTGTAGTGACATCTGAAAAGGGTGGGGGATCTGGGAATGACTTGCTGACAGTCTAATTAACATTTATTTGATCATCCCTTGCCTTACATCCTTATTATAGCATTTCAGACATCATGTAGTTTTCTCTAGTGGACCAATAAAATAAGGAGCCATATTTTTTTAGAGCAAGCATTTTAGTAAACAGTCTGGAAAAAAAATCCCTGGGAAGCTGGTATCGAGGATAAAACAGTCTTTGTTTTATGATCATTGAAAACTGCTGGTGTTGGACCAGTGGGAACAATGGAGCTGCCTGAAAGACAGGGAAGGAAGGGCAGGGGCAGGTGTCATGAAGGCACCTTGCAATTGCTGGGAGGAAAAGGACAGGTCTGCTGCTATGAGGGACAACAGTGGGCTGCTCAAATGTGACCCTCCTCCATTTTATTTGGAGATATAATTACAGCAAAAAGACACTGCCCAGTCATCCTGGGGAACAATCCTCTTCCTGAAGCTGGACCCCAAAGTTTGATATGCAGAAGCAAAAGGGTTATACACTGTGGTTCAGAAAATACCCAGAACTAAGGGCTGTGCTTCGTGTTCTGAACTCCTGTTGGTCAGCACTGTGTACTATGAGGCCCTGCAAAGCCCCACTGCATGAGTTCTCCCACCTCTTCCTTGGATTCTGAGCATCCATGTCCCCTGGAGGACATCCCTCCGATCCCTCTTTCATTGGTCTGGCCCAGCACAAATGCATCCTTTTGATGGGACCAGAGGCATGTCAGCATTGTAACTCAAAAAGCATTTCTGTCTGCAGTTGCTCAAAATTGGATCTTTTCACCCACCACAGTTCATCTGCACCATTCTTGTGTGTGTCCAGCTTGGGATCCACAGATACTCCTCTCCCTTTAGGTGGCTGGTTCAGCCCTGTCAGCCTGCACTGGTTCTGTTTCTTGGCAGGATTTGCTTGATGTAGGAGCATCCTCCTCTTTCTCTCTGTCCAGGCTATGCATACTCCACCAATTCTTGCAAATTCTTTTGCAGAGCAATGTAATTAATTATATTTTTGCACAGTGTTTACCTACTGGGGGGTTAGTTTATGCTGGCTGTCACAGCCTGTGCCTCTTTACACACTATTTTTTGCTAGAGTCTGACTTTGAACTTCACATGACCCCTTGTGTGAAGCCTTTACCTGCGGTATCGTGATTTTTTACTTCATCCCTTCTGTCAAGACACTGTCCTCCTTCTTCCATGATTTACCTCCCTTGCTTGACAAGCTTTCATTCTTCGTCACACATTAATTCTATGCCTTCCTTTAATCTCTCCCAAAAGGTCTCAGTCCAAGCCCTCGTTATAACATGATCTTATCACAGACTTAAATCACACTTATCACACACTAAAATCATAAAGGTATTTCTGCAGATTGAGATCACTTGCCAGCTGTTCCTGCCTTGCCTGCACACGCAAAAGGATGCCTGTACATCTCCTTTGTTTCCTGTTGACATAAGACGCACCATGCTGAAGCTTCTGCCATGCATTTTCACAGCTCATCTGAGTTAATTGCAAATGATTAAGAATGAGCTGCTTACCACAGGAGCGGAAGAGCTCTTTTTCTGGGACCAATTGCTTGTGTGTTGTGCTTGGCTGTAGCTGAGCCTTCTCCAGCTGCTCTCCGTGTCTGCCACATTTTGGTCCCTGCTAGGAAGGTCCGGCTGCATGAATGGGATCCTCCCACCCCTTCCCAGTTTAAAGCTGTCTCCTAACATCGAGGGGAACGCGGGTCCTAACTGGGGATCCGGCTGCCAGCGACTCCCCTTCCTGGGGGGGCCAGGCCACGGATGTGTCCGTGCCTGGTGTGCCGGTGAGTGCCACAGTGCAAGAACATCCCTTTGGGGATTGCTCCTGCTGCTGCTCCTCCGGCCGTGCGGTGCTCTGGCTGCCCCACTGCCCGGCTGGTGGGTGGGTCCCTCTGTTCTGCATATGCATTAACAGCAATATAAAGAACAGATGGCACCTTCTCCCCATAGTGCACTCAGATGAAGTTTGATATTGTTCTCTGTTCTTCGTTGCAAGCAGGTTTAAATTACATTAGAGGCTTTGAGAGCCACGGTACACGTCATCCCTTATCGTGCAGGGCAGGGAAAATAAACACTGCTGAGCTCGCTGCCCAGTGACTCATTTGCAGGAGAAATTTTACTTTGGGGAATGGACTCTTGGTCAGTGCACATCCAAGGGCCAGAGCACTCTTTCGCTTGCAGAGACAACTGGAAGGGTTGATAGGGCTGGCAGAGGATGCCAAGGTAACAGAGTTTTGCTTTGAGGAAAATGTCCCTGAAAGAGTAGGGGAAAAAGGGGAAAAAATGAACCAGATTTCAAGGATATAATTAGTTATTCAGGTATTTGCATTTGCATGTTCAATCACATAGGTAGGGGATTAAAGGCACATTAATCACTGGAAGGTCTCAGGATAAATATTTAGTTATAAGGTTTCTATTCCGAGGCAAAATGTTGAGAAATGGCCAGTACCCAGAACAGTTGACGAGAAATGAGTAAAAGCTAAAGTTCAATTTTACAACAGGATCTGTGCTGTTAGCCCCGTAATTCCTGCAAATAACCTCTGGCTTCAGTGGACTTACAGCCTGACCCAAATACTGCTCACGTTTCTACTCACCTTCCATGCAGGAGCACACTTCAGCCTTCTTCATATTCAACAGAGGTATAGAAATTTATTTTTGCTTTTTATTTTTCACCCTGAAATTTTGCTTCACCATACTAGCATTTGCTCAGTGCTCCAGGCACCCAGTTTCCCTAACCACTTTTATTATTTTCAAAAAAAAGGAGCATTTTTCACGTAGATAACATATTTTGGCCACTTTGTCCAAGTACTTTAAGTATCCCAACACTCTGTGAAGAAGTTCACTTCCGTGAAGAAGTTTGTTGACATGGGCCAGGAGTAAGAAGCACATTAAACAGGAATAAAACACACCTGTTCCGAGTCCCATCCATTTCGTCCAAGGGCACATAACACCTCCCCTGCCTTTACCTGCCTGGGGTACCTCAGGAGCGGGGCAGGCAGGTGTCACACTCCTGCACTTTGCTACACTGCTGACTTCAGCAGAAGGCTTTGTCCAAAACCTGAAGCATTTCATGTTTGAATTTCACCATTTGTAACGCCACTGCTAACAAGCCATCAGCTTCACTCAATTTTGAAGTAAACCCAAGCTGATTAAAATTGCAGCTAATTAATAAAACTCAGGAACCTGTCAGCAGCACACACAGCATTCCTGGAAATCTCCAGCAAAGTCCTCTCCGAGTTCCAGCTTGCTCTTGTGCATTACTGGCAACCTACTGTCTATATTGTTATTCATCCAAAAAGCTGAGATCATTTACTCTACGATGGGCAGTGGTTTAAATGGTCCCTTCCCATTATGTTTAACTCCAGCAAGGAGGTCACAACCCTCTGCAGTTGTATAGATACATGCAGAGGGCTCGGGACACCTGAGTAGGGCACAGCTCATGCAGAGGACTTGCTCATGTTAAATGTGTCTGCCCCAACATGTCCCTGAGTCTACCTGGCTTCCCTGGGGCTAGGCTGGGCTTGAATCATTGAATCATAGAATCATAGTTTGGGTTGGAAGGGACCTTCAAAGGTCATCTATTTTCAACGCCCCTGCCTTGAGCAGGGACATCTTCAACTGGATCAGGTTGCTCAGAGCCCCGTCCAGCCTGGCCTGGAATGTCTCCAGGGATGGGACATCTACTATCTCTCTGGGCAACCTGGGCCAGTGTTTCACCACCCTCATTGTGAAAAATGTCTTCCTCACGTCTGGCCTGAATCTCCCCTCCTTTACTTTAAAACCTTTACCCCTTGTCCTATCGCAACAGGCCCTGCTGAATCTCTGCCCATCTTTCTTTTGAGAACCTAGAGAAAGCAGAACACCAGATGGCTTTCTTTAAAAGGACGATCTTCCCTCTTTCCAAGGCAAAGAGACCTTGAAAGACATTTACCTCCCACTCCCAGTTTTGGGTCAGCTAGTTCTCCCACCCCAGGCACCTCCTGCAACGAGGAGAACACAAGGCTTCTCCAGAAGGCTTCTCTGGGCAGGGGGACATGATGTACCACCAAGGCATCCTCTGCAAGGACTTCTCTCTCTGTCCTTTCATCAGGAGGAGAAGAGCAACCAGACCCCTAGTGCTGGAAAATTCATAAGCAGGTTGATTGTCCTGTTCCCAGCCCATGATCTCCAAGGCCAGCTTCACAGTTTTCCTCTTTTGCTGATTTCAATTAAAGGTAAAACTATCCCCGGTTGAAAACAGGTTTTTGCACTTTTTAATTTGTTAGCAGCCATACAGCCAGATTTCAGGCTTTTATTGAAAGCTCTGTGGTGCTTGGTATGCCAGCTAAAGCACCCACTCCTGAAGATACATGGCTTTATGAACAGTTCAACCTTCTTTTGATCACTTATTTTTCCCTCTTTGCTTTTAAATAGATTTGTTTTAATTCTTATCTTAGCGATTTTACAGAATTGTAAAATATTTTTTGTAAAGAAAATACACACTTTTATAAAAAATACTGTAAGAGTTTTCTGACTAGCATTCTCACAAATAGCAGAATAATTCCACCTTGGTCCTGTGAAATGATGTTTGCTTCTAACTGAAAGAGAAAATCTCATGTCTGTCTATTAGTAAAGTTAAAAAAATAAATACAGTGTCTGAAAGGAGGTACAGATATACACTGAATGCACCAGAATGCCGGATAACACCCAAATAAATGATCGTCATATCAAGATAATATATTTTATATAGTGGCTTATTAGATATGATATTGAATGTATTTGGCCCATCATAGTAAAAGCATGTCTGTATGCCAGAATTCGCTAGCACATTACAAAAAAACCACAACACTAGAAAGAGCTAAAAAAAAAAAAAAAAGAAAACCAGCTAAGACCACTTGCAGATGTTGTTCTCGAGCTGTGGCCCAAGCTTGCATACCAAGGGTGCTATTTTTAGCAGGGAGAAAGGTTTGAAAGTGGCCAAACTTCTTAGCTCCCAAGTTTTTAGCTACATTAAACTTTTGCCTTAAAACAAGACAAGCATTCTTTTAAAATCCTTCCTATGTGGTTGTCTTCAAGCATTTAAAAACTCTTTATAGACCAGATAAGCTTGAAAATATAATGTAACAGGAGCTTTACACATCTACTGTGCATGATGTGACCAAGCGAGCCAGATCGGGCCTGCCATTGCCTTCATTGATCTTTTATAGACAGCTGTCTTTTAAATTTGTATTTATAGACAATTGTGTTTTATATGCATATACGTAATTATCTTTTTTTATAGACAATTGATCTTTTATAAGCACTTCAAGGCACAGCTCGTTTCCTTACGTACCTTCGGTCGCAGCCCGCCATGCCTGTTCCTCTGCCCCGGGCACTTGGAGGAGGGTGCCGATGCCAGCCCATGCCCAGCTTCTGGCAGTGCCCCTGCCTGCACCCCAAATGACTGTGCTACACAGCACACCAGCAGCCCCCCTGCACCCCACCACCTCCACACTGGCGGATCAAGGCTCCTGGAGCTCGCTGGGCCTGCACCCTCTTGCAGAGCGCTGTGGGCCTGGTCCTCATGGAAGTACATCACGCCCTGTGTTATTAAAAGCATCCTTCGCTTCAAAACTGTGGTTGCACGTGCACACATGCATAACCTAAAATACTTTCTCTTCCGTTTTACTGAAGTGTCTTAAAACTGCGCAGTGTGAGGGAAGACCAAACTGATGCTGAGGGGAGACCTTCTCTCTCCCTACAGGTAGTCCTGAAAGGAGGTTGTAGCATGGAGGGTGTCGGTCTCTTCTTCTCAGTAAGTGACAGGATGAGAGAAAATGGCCTCAAGTTGCACCAGGGGAGGTTCAGATTGGATGTTAGAAAACCTTTCTTCATGGAAAGGGTTGTAAAGCACTGGAACAGGCTGCTCAGGGAAGCAGTGGAGTCACCATCCCTGGAGGGGTTTAAAAGGCGTGTAGATGAGGCTCTTAGGGACATGGTTTAGTGCTAGATTTAGGTGATAGTGGGACTCGATGATCTTAAGGGTCTCTTCCAACCAAATTATTCTATGATTCTATGATTCTATACTTGTACCACAAACTGTGCAATGCATCATCAAGCATTGTGTGTTCTGGGGTGAATGGTATTTACTCTACAAATCCAGTTCAGCCTAGAATATTAAAATATTTCATAGGTAACGGTGATATATAACTAAAAGCTGGAGGTGCCAGTTAGGAGAAACAGGCAGCTGAGGGTGTGCTGGGGGGAAAGTGTCAATAGGGACCAAACAGGGGCTGTTTCCCTTCTCCCCTCAGCATCCTGCTGGATCAGGATGTCGATAGGGAGAGACACATTGCCCCTCCCCTGCTCTTCAAATGTGCCCTGGCAAAAATACAGAACAGAGTTTGCCAGTCAGCAGAAGGAGGTGCAGCAGCAATCGTGACAGGGACCTTTGGACATCCTGGAGAACTTTATAGAGACGACTTAGGCAGGGAGGAGGATCAACCTCTTCTCCTCAGCTCCGTCCTGCACCTGGCTTTTTTGCTTTCTTCTCCTTGCCCTGTCCCCTCCTTTCCCCAGCCCTTTCACCTGAAATGATGCTGAGGCAGGGACTTGCTTTATTCATGCAAAAGCTCTGAGAAAACACAAATAACTGAACCACACATGAATCAACTCCACACTCCCCAAATATCAGGTGGCTTTCCAGCACACCCACCTACTGTGTCCTGGGACCAGCGGCAATGCTTTTTGGCACTGGAAACATGGGGACTGAAGGGATCTCTCTGGTTGTCCAGACAGGCTACACACTGCCAAGGAAAGCCATAATTCCATCAAAAATTTGCCAAGTTAGGATTTTTTTTTTTTTCACCTGAAGTATCATTTGGTTGTATATTTGTCCTGTATGGTGTCATGAAAAACTTTGAATACAGAAGCTGAATTTCCAGAAGAAGAAGAAAAGCATAGAGCAGGGAAAAGAAGATACAGGCTGAAACGTGTCGTGGATGTGAACTGACCTCAGTGCTGCCCATCCTTCTGGACTGCTTGTGCTGCAAATCCACTGGCATGCCCAAAACATGCAAATATGTAGAGGCTAATCAGCACAAGCACTTTGGGGGAGAAAAATAATCCAACACTAGAAGCCTTCTTTTTTTCACCTACCCAACCATGAGAGGAGAGCAAAAGTGGGGTGGATGTGAGGGAGCCTGCTGCTAAGGACTGGCAATTTCGTGTCCAGAGCAGCCAAGGCTGTGGGGCTCAGGAAGAAGTGCCTCACCTCACCCTTTCTCTACTCACTCCATGTCAAAAAACCTTGTTTTCAGCAGAGCAGAGCTCCCACCAGCCCGGCGGAGACAATGGAAACCTAAAGGGCTCAGTGGGCTCGGGCTCAGTGCCGAGGGAGCTCCCCAAATCATACTCTGCTCCCCACAGGGGGACTGTCCTTGCGCCAGCCATGCTGTGTGTGCATCAGTCCAGCTGCCCTGGGTCGTGGGTGCTCAGCTGGCTGTGAAGGGATTTTGGAGCCTACCTTTAAGAGTCCAAATTTGGAAGCTTTTTTTTCCCACAGAGGTAATTATTTTTTGCAGAGAATGTAAGAAAGCTACACTTCAACTTCCTTGGCAACTTCAGTGCTAGAAGAGCTGGGATCTCGTACAAATCCAATCACTGTACGTTCCATGAGACTTTTTTTCCTTGTATTAGCCTACGTTTCAGATCTGGAGGGGGTGGGGGAAGCTAGCAGGCAGGAAGGGACAATTTTCTCCCACGAGCTGTGCAGAGGCAGGCCAAGGGCAGCCAGGCCAGGGGCTGAGGCAACTTTCCCACCCAGGAGGCAAAGCATGAGAGACATCTGCCCACCTACCCTCGCCTCTCACCCCCCAGCAGCACCTCACTGCCCTGCAGGGTCACTTCACAGCAGGTGCAAGATCTACATCCAGACTTTTTTTTTTTTCCCCCCCAGCATTTCCCAACCCAATGTTTGCAGTGTTTTGTGAAACGAGTGTTTGCGGAAGAATTGGGCTTTTGGTACAGATACAAAGAGCAAGCGCTGACCCGGGTTAGGTGTTTCTTGTATCTGCTGGCTCACGTGCCCCATCTGTTCCTGTGCCCAGCTTCTGAAGGACAGAAATCTGTCGCAATCGCTGTCAAGCAGTCCCGGTTCTTTAGTTCAAAAGGATGGAGACTAATTAGCTCCTTTTTGAGATCCCCTGGCACAGCCTTTGAGGTGCTGGACCCCACTTAGCTGACTTTCAAGGTGCCAAGTTCTTAAGCCTCCCGAGATGTGCAGATGGTGGCAGTGTTTGGTCCCCCTTCCCCAGGGGAAATCAGTGGCAGGAAATTATAATATAGCTACTACACACTCCCCCACACACCCCGCAGAATCCACCCTTCCATGAAAATGCCAGAGAGATTTAAACAGCTTGCATAATTTCAAGAGGAAGTAGCGAGAAGAGAAATAAATACACTTTGTAATAGTATAACATACCTCGGTTAAAAAAACCCAAACAAACAAACAAAAAAACCCAGCTATGTTCACAAAGGTATCCAGATCTGCTGGTAGATCTTGGAGCCAGATGGGACTGGATCTACAGAAAAGCGTGGCAGAGTAAGTGCCTGTGACGTGAAGGGAGCGGTGCCACCACGCCACTCTGAGTCCAGCACTCCCAAGAGTGGTAATGGCTGCTGCTCTGGTGACAGACAGCATTGCTACCCCTTGGCTCCAGGTGGCCGCTGGCACTTCGGTGGTTTAGTAGAAGTTGCAATGATTGCATGGGCAGATAACTTTAAAAAATGACTGCTTCGAGATTTTCTGAAACTATTTTTTGTTTACACCTTGTGGGGTCTGCTTGCTTTGTGTTTCAAACTATGGAATGCTGATCTGCACGGGCATGGAAATTTTACTTAATAACTAACATAACTAACACAATAAAAATCTCTTCCAGGCAATGCCAGGGTGAAATAAAGAGCTTTTCTCTCATGCCTGGGAGGTTTTGTCTCATGTTACCAGAGGACACATAGAAACACAGTTCCCTCCATCACTCAGAGACCCTTTCCCACGAGTTCTCCCATTCAAGAAGCAGCACTGGAGGAAGCAGTTCTCACATACCCTGCACACCCGAAAGAAAGTACTGGGCATTTTGTGGGGTGGAGGAAGAACAAGATCCCCGAGGCTGCAAGAAGGAAAAGCTACAATGAAATTAGGCAGCTGGTGCCCCTGGGGCAGCCTGTACCATTCCCCTTGTCTTGGCAGAGGTGAGCCCCGTTTCCCCTGCAAACAAAAGGAGCATCAAACCCAGGAGCTTGCATGCCATGATGACATTCATCCCAGCAGGGCTCCGCTCCCAAGGAGAGCAGGCACCAGGAAATTATGTGCAATACATTTAAGTGATTTACAGCTCTCTGCGTGCGCAGGCCCCCTGTCAGCTCTAGTTACCTGACAGTCAGGGGTGGCTTCAAACCATTTAAAGATTTCTTTTCCAGACCACAATACGTGCATGAGGTGGAAATGAAGTCTACAAAAATCATGAGTCTGGGTTAAAAGGAAAATATAATTTTGAGGAAGAAAACGCACATCACCCCATAAGACAGAAGAGTCCATTGAAAGGAAATTCCCCACCCCGACCCAGGCGCTGAGGAGCTGAGAGAGGCTCACGGGGACACTGGGCAGTGAAAGCCCCCTTGGGCCCATGGGAGACATCAGCTAGAGGGGCACTGGTGAAATGGATACCATCACCATATGGCCACTTCCAGCCAGGATGGAGAGAATCTGCCTGTTGTTTCCTCCCCGCTTAGCGTGTGGGTAGTTAAAGGAGAGACGGTATTAATATGAATTTATCTGGAGGCAAACAGCAATTCTCAGAAAAGCAGTGGCAAGCGTGGACGAGACAGACATAAATCCAGTGACAAACAGTCAACACAGAAGTCTCAGATTCACGCGTTTTGAGACAAATGTGAAATTGTTAAATATATTTCTGTTTCTCATTAGGCTGCATCACAAGGGATTACAACACATATTTTAACGTGCAAAAATCTTAGTTAAAGTTAAAGATTAACTTTCCTTCTTTATCTACATCTAAGCTGAGCTCAGACTATCCCAATGGGCACCTCTCCAATTTCTGTTTGTAATTTTGAACCACCCTTCAGACGTCTCTTTCACTCTCGTAGCGAAGACCAACTTTGAATCTTGTGCGTTACCAAGTTTTCTTCACCAGGATTTTTTCATTAAAAAATCACCCAAACTGAGGCCATTTTACTTTCAATGCATCTAAATTTTAGCCCCCTTAAGCCTGGTGACTGCTTTTCTCAACTCCAATTCTGGACCCTTCAAAGCCAAGAGGAGCAAATGGGATTCTTTCTGTCTATATTGATTGTCTTTAGTCGAAGTCCTTGTTGTGTATGTGATTGAAACACTAAGAAGTGTCAGAGTTTACTGCAACTCCTAGACAAGTCGGAGCAGAGAACTTCTGTCATGTCTCCCACGTACATTAAGGTGTATATCTAGATCTCATTATAGCTACAGTTTCTCCGTAACTAGACTTCCCAGAGGTTTCCTGTCCCCTCTCCAACTTCATCAGACTCATCAGGGAGGAAATGCTCTAAAGAGTATTTCTATTATCCAGTTTCATTTCTGAGCTTCTTAAGGGATTTTTTATTCTCTAGAGTGGAACACAGAACATATTTGCTACCAGGGCATCCAGGGGCTCCTCTCAGAGCCAGGGCCCTCTAAATTAATTACTATGCAAGCATGTAGGAAGAGACAATTGCTACCTCATAGCATGTACAACTAGGATGTCTTCCCTAAACCACTGATACACATACAAACAGAGAAATAATTAAGCCAATTTAACCCCAAACCTATGTTCTGAGTCGACTGGAAAATGGCCAAAGATGTTTGCAAGATCCCACTATTTTGTTTGCAAACTAATCATTAGTTAGAGCTCTGGAAATAGGGTCTGACTGCAAGGGGGATAAAGCATCAGCAAAGTCCATGTGATACCTAGAGAAAGCCCTCTGGTGAGCGTGTCCCTGCATCCCTACCAATTCATAGGGAGGACCTGTACATCCCAAGCTCAGGGACTTACATGGGCTCCACAACCTGCTCCACAGCAAGCACAAACCCCTTCTGCCTTCTTGTAACTGACAACAAAACTATAGGGAACAAATCTGGTTCCTTCCCACCCCTCCACCTCCACTCACTTCTTCTGAGCCTCTTCCTCCTGATGGGGAACTGACTGCTCAGGGGGCATCACGTGCCACAGCAAAAGCCAGATGTTTGATTTTGACAAGGTCATCGTGAAGTGAACTTGAAAAAACATAATAAAGACCACACTTCAGAGAGCCTTGCACACAATTTTTATCTTTTGTAATGCTTTTTTTTGAGGTACAGATAAATGTAAGTACTACCTAAACCATTAAGATTGAATTAATCACATAGAAAATGCACTCTTTGCCATGCATGGAAGTAATTCGCCTTGTATTTTTAAAATGGAATATTAATAAATAAAACTTATCACCTATGTTGTGGCTGTGTTTCAAACTGCTTTTCAAATTAATTAATTCTCACCAGCTTGTGCGAGGCAGAAAACCATTATTAGCCTAGTTTTTACACACAGAGGGGGAGAGATTTCTCCAGCCTGTAAGCTCCTTGTGCAACAACATCGCCTAGCTCTTTAAATAGCACTTTAAACTCCTGGAGCTCAGATTACTTTGCAAAGGAAATTGGTTTCCTTTCCTCGAGGTGAAAGGAGCCAGGAGGAAAAGAGATCTGTCAATTCAGAGCCCCAGACATGTTTCATTTAAACCCCTGGGGCTCTGGGGATGCTCACCACCTCCCTTGGCCTGTCCCCTGGCTGCTGGCAGGCAGTGGGGATGCAAAGAGGGTCTTCCCCAGCACTTATAGCCCAGAACAAGCCATCACTGGGGAGACGCTCCAGACCCTGCCCGGCGTCACCTGGGTCTGCCTGGCAGCAGCCTCATCAGCCAGCAGGACCCTGAGTTGTCAAGTAGCCTTCCACATGGGACCTGCAATTTTAGCAGAAATTGCTGCGCCAGCTTTTCTAGTGTTATTATCTGGTCCCTCTTGGCCAAGATCCCGAAACCTCTGCTCTCAGTCAAGGTGCAGCTCTTGGGTCCTGGAGACACAGACCTGAGCTGTGACTTGGGATTGGCAAGCCCTGAAGACCCTTCCTGGGGCCAGACGCTCCAGGACAGGAGATGGGACGGGCATTCCAGGCAGCCGTGCAGCTCCTCCCCAAGAAGATGCTGTTTTTAATGCTGAAGACTGTTGTGGGGAGTCCTCTAACATGCTACACAGTGGCAGGCTAGGACAAGAGCCCCAGCCACCTTCCCTGGCCATTACCCTAACACTTGCTCATGCAGCCTTGCTCCGGACAAGCTGTCATGCATGGGGACACCAATGTACATGAACAACTGATTTGTCCGAGGCCAGGAGTTAAGTTTAAAACATCTACAGACTTCTCCAGGGATTAGTAAGGAGCGGGATCTACCAAAGCACACGTGCAGGGACAGACACATGCCACATTCATGGAGACCCGCCAGAGAGGGGCCGGTTTCCTGAGCCAAATCTGGGGCAAAAGGCACGGTTGTTTTGGTTCACTTGTATTTGCTTAAAGTAATTCAACGGAAGAAGTATAATAAAAAGGGCATGTAGAATTGCTGCTGCCAGGTGACTAAAGGCCATTTTAAGTAAGGCCCTGGCTTGGCCTGGACTCACCTCACCTTGCTGCCAGGTCTTTCCATCACATTTCCCCATTTCACACCAGCTGTGCCCCCAGCCCTCTCTCCCATTTCCTGGCATGCCACTTTTCCCCCAGGCTCAGTCCTATCCCTTCCCTTGTGCACAGTATCTGCTGCTCCCAGAGTGACACTATATGCATCTGACAAACCCCACGCAGTCAGGTAACAGGCTAATGGGCCCTCTTTGGTGTTGGTAGCAGGCAAAATGGAAGGAGTTGTCCTCTGCAGCAGTATCTCATAGAATCAAAGAATCATAGAATAGTTTGGATAGGAAAATACCTTCAAAGCTCATTTAGTCCAATCCCCCTGCCATGAGCAGGGACATCTTCAACTAGATCAGGTTGCTCAGAGCCCCGTCCAGCCTGGCCTGGAATGTCTCCAGGGATGGGGCATCTACCATCTCTCTGGGCAACCTGGGCCAGTGTTTCACCACCCTCACTGTAAAAAATGTCTTCCTCACATCTAGCCTGGATCTCCCCTGCTTTAGTTTAAAAACATCGCCCTTTGTCCTATTGCTACAGGCCCTGCTAAAAAGTCTGTCCCCATCTTTCTAGTAATCTCAGACTGAGTAAATGGTCTGTATAAAGCACGGGAGACTCAACAGGATCACAAGTTTGATTTAACTTCTGAGTCAGTATTGTGGGGGAGGGAAATGCTATCAAAATTATACATATAATTTCTGCAGAAGGATGCTATTATATCACCAGGACACAAACACAGCTGTCACCACCCTGTAGGAGTATGGACAGCAATTGGATGTCTGGTACTTGAGAATCTGTCAGCCACGTAAGACCAATGCAAGCCAGAAAAGGCTGAGCAAGTTTCTCAGTGTCAGAAGGTGACGAGGGGTTGAGAGATCCCCAGAGCAGTGGTTCAGCTCCAACTACCACAACAGTTGATTTCTCTCCATCAGTCATGTGGGGAGGCACTCACCTACTTCCATCTCAGAGGGGAAAAGGAAACAGGCTGGGGAGGGTTCAGGAGACACCCACTCCCCCTATGCCCATTTCAAGCAAAAGGCAAAGAAAAACCCCAGAAGAGTTTTGGTGGTCTTCCCAGCACCTCCAGTGGCTCCTGGCAAGCCTGGGCGAGCACAGCCACACTCTGCAGCCTCCTGCCCTCACCAGAGGTTGCACTGAGAAGCCCTCATGGTCCTGGCACACCACATCTTGACTAACTGGGTTTCTAAAATTCTCACAGGGCTCCTCTGAGAGCAAAGGCCAGCAGAGCTCATGAGTCTATCAAGCAGTTCAAGAACTATGTGAGACCAAGGCCAGAGGCTGTTGAGTGACAAGACCTGGGGCCACCTCTCTCCTGGGCTCTTCTTCACTTAGGTAGCAGGTTTGTTCAGTTTTAACAGCAACAGGATGTAATAGAGTAGTAGCTGCTCTCTTTTCCAAATGATTGTTTAGCTTGGGTTTACCAAGCCCTTCATTTCATGCTTATTAACCTTTGGAGTATTGTTTTGTCCAGACTGCCAGACAAATTAAGTTTTAAGAGGGGTCTATATGGATGTCTGCAAACTCCCTTAAACACAAAGCAACTTTTAAGGAATATTTAATGAAATATGTAACAGTCAGTTTATCTATCTATAAACTAACACATCGTTCTCAACAACAGTTCATTGGAAGTGCTGTGGGTAATTCTCAGGAAAAAAAATAAACCATCTGCAGAGGCAAGCAGGGAGGAGAGCAGGTTGGTCAGAAAACTCTGGAAGATTCATCTACAGAAGTGCTGATTACTGTGTGGAAAAGATTTACCTCGCTGTGAAAGGAGCTGCAGCGCACAAGGATCCTCACACGTAGCCCAAGAGCTCACCTCCATCAGCTGTGCTCATCAGCCCTCTCCTTCCTGATGATTAACATGTTTAGGAGACCCAGTGCCTCTACATGGCCCCCTGCCAAATTACTCAAAGGACAACAATATGGACCTTGGATCAATATTGTAAGAAGGAAAAACAAAATCCACCCTGACCTCTGCTATCATTTAAGAAAGGCACACGGTGCAAAGGACAGCATTCCCCTTCTGCACTGTGCCCTGGGCAACACGCACAAATAGAGCCTGAAGATGCCGTATCCCAGTCCTGAGGAGCTCACAAGGCAAACTTGGCATGTCTTCAGGAGGTCCCATAAGTATGATTTTCTATGAAGCTGAGACAAATCTTTTTAAAAAGGCTCTAAAACCCCCATGCCAGTCTCCCGCACAGTGCACCAAAACCCAAGCATCAGACTGCAGTGACTTGCAATAAGAAGATGTCAGTTTCAGGGGGCTTGGATGACAGTGGCATCCTAAGTCGCTCGGGAGAAGCCCCATGGAAAGCAAATTTCCTGAAAACTGCCTGAGGCCAGAGATTCTCTCTCACGACATATTTGCACACAGGCCGGGTCTCCTTCTCAACATACTTTGCCTTTTGTCTTGTTTTTCTGGCTTCCAACAACAATCCAAATGAAGCACTGGAAACAATGAAAGCATTAAAGGAAAATGTCATGCCTATCAATATATGCCTTTGTGGCCGTGGGAGTGGAGAAGGCATGATGTCACTGGTGGGAATGGCCAAAAATTTTCCATTGAGAAAAGGGATCTGCCTTTAACAGAAATAACACATCCCAAAACTTGTGCTGTGCCACCCAGTCATGCAGGAGAGTGCTGAGCTGTGATTGCAGCACAGGCCAGGAAGCTGATTTAATTCAGAAGTTACAGAAGCACCTTGCACTTACTTACTATATGGGTATATAGCACGTGGGATTTAATTCTGTGAGCAAAGACATTGAAGGCAGCGTTCTCCATATACTGAGAAATAAAAACAACCCAGCAATTTGTACATGAAAAGCTGAGGCCAAGTATGGAGTATGTAGCTGTGCAGCTGAGCCCTGCACTGGGCTGTTGAGTTTAACTGTATGACTTTGCATCTAACCCAATAACGAGTAACCCCAGAGGTTTGCTCCTTCTCACCTGGCAGCAAGCAACTGGCTGTCTGATGGATTCCAGTTGGTTTCAAGGGCATGTCAAAGGGATGCATCTACTCTCTCAGTGATGGAGGCATTTAATTACCCAGGTTGACTTTGTTCTGAAGTGGACTGGAAACAGCGAATCAGTCCCTCATAGCTGAGAAGTGGTTCAGAAAGCCCCCCTCATCAGCCCTCACCCTTCAGTTGCTCAGCTGTTTTAAGTCATTACTTGGCAGCTTTCTGGCTGGTGGCTCCCTGTTGTGGCAGGTATACTGTTACACTGATTGAGATCAGACAAAAAATTTTTGAATTTGAGAAGGGTCAACACTGTGATGATTATTTTTGTATCCAGACATCACAATCCTGAAATTCCTGGGTCTGTGGGATCTGAAATTCTGGTTTCAGTGGCTAAAGAGACCCAGAGGTGAGGTGGGGGCTTCAGTTCTGGGCTAGGTGAAAGCTGCTGTAAAACACTTTGCCACCTCTTTGGCTCACCCAAAACCTCAGACTTGCCCATCTGGGGACAAGAATGAAAGAGCAGAGTCTCAGACAACACAGTCCTGCCAAGCCTTCTGGTTTTCCTCTCTACAGGTACCATTTCTGCTGTTTTAAGGAACAAGTCTGGAGGAAAATTAGAGCAACTTACAACATTACGACAAACTTTACGATGAGAAAGTACAGACTCCTGGCAATCTCTCCTGGGATATATAGAAATATACAGGCTTTCATGCAAACACATGATCTACCAGGCTTTTGTTGCTGCTGTTGATGAAATGCACCAGCAGGTATGAAACAAGTCAAGCAGCGAGCCCGCCTGCCTGCCTTTGAGGTTGGTCATCCTCTCTCATTTGCAGCATGGCAATTCCTTGCTGTCAGAGAGACCTCCAGGTCACAACCAGAGGAAGACAACTCCAGCTGAAGCATCAGCAAGTGCTAAGGTACGATTTTGTTGCAGGAGAAAGATGCCCTGAAAATGCCAGTGCAGGTCTCAGAGTGTCTGTGCTACAGAAAGCAGCACTGCCTGGACCCAGCCAAGCTGGCCCTGAGCAAGCTGCTTGGCATGGGAGGGACATGACCAGCTTTGGTGCACCTCTCTGACCCATGTTGGGTCTAGCCAACAGAGACCTTCAGCTGGCTTGAGCACTTGTGCAGACTGAGCTATGTCCTGCTCCCCTGTGGCTGTGCCTAAGTCTTGGGGCAGGTCTGCCCTCTATTTACTGTGGTCTCAGTCCTTGGAGGGGACTGGCACATAGAACCACAGAATGTCCTGAGTTGGAAGGGACCCACGAGGATCATCGAGTCCAACTCCTGTCCCTGCACAGGACAACCCCACAGGTCACACCATGTGTCTGAGGGCTTGTCCAGTCTCTTCTTGAACACTGTCAGGCTTGGGGCTGGGACACCTCCCTGGGGAGCCTGTTCCAGTGTCCACCACCCTCTGGGGGAAGAACCTTTTCCTCATGTCCAACCTAAACCTCCCCTGGCACATCCTCCTGCCATTCCCTCGGGTTCTGTCACTGGTCACCAGAGAGAAGAGCTCAGCGCCTGCCCCTCCTCCTCCCCTTGTGAGGCAGCTGTAGCCCCATGAGGTCTCCTCTCAGTCTCCTCTTCTCCAGGCTGAACAAACCAAGTGACTTTAGCTGTTCCTCATGCAGCTCCTTCATCTCACAGCTCCTTGTAATGTTTTCATTGTAATGTAACCAAGGCTGTCGGAGGGCCTGCTGTGGACCTGCACCATCCTGCAGCATGCAGAAATGTGCTCAGTTCCCACTGTTCAGATGCTGCAAATCCTACTGGCCCTGTGAAGTGACCCTTTCATCAGGACGGATGATTTCTGGCTCACCTACCCCAAAAGTCAGGTTGCTACAGCTAGAATCCACGGAACGCTCCTGTTTATAAAGCAAAGGTCAGCACAGCTCACATTTCCAAAGCATAGCTGGATCTGGTTTAGAGGAAGACCAATGAAGTAATAACAACTTATTCTATCATTAAATTCAGCTGGCCAAGTTTGGGCTTGCTCAGAAAGCAAAACAATGGAGGCTGAAGTTAACCAGACCCTTTTCAGAGTAGATTTGTACTGTAAAATCCTATGATTCTGAGTTGCTAGGGTTCCTTCACAAGGGTCCCGTACAATGCCAACAAGAAGAGTGTCACACCAAAACTCTACTATATGCTGCACATTACATATTACATTTTGAATTTTTTCCTTTAAGATTTAATTCCCCAGGCTGTTGTTGGAAGTAGATGCAGTCGTATGGATGGAAGGAATTTCACCTGTTCGAATCAAGTTTTAGAGGATCCAGACATAGCTGGGTTTTTTTTATTTCCTAATAAGCATTCCACCCCTTGTCCCTCTAAGTTATGGTAGTCAGGCTTCTCATATCCTTACACATACTCAAAGTACTCATGGCTGTGCTGTAGAGGGCTAAGGCAACACAAGAACCCTCTGCTTACTTAACGGAAGTATGTAAATGAATGTCACTACCACCTCTAATGTCATACAAAAGTCAACACAGAAAGATTGTATTCCACCAAAATTCTTGGTCTGCAGGTCACCGTTCCCCTGCCAGCCTCTCCCAGCTATTCCAGGAAAGTCAACAGACCCCAACAGGTCAGGTCTTCCAGGTGGGTCAACAAATGGTACTGCTGAGTTTATTCAGACTTTTTAAAAGTGTAATTTTTCAAACTGGAAAAATATGTACTGAGCAAATTTCATTCTATCTCAGGCAGCCAAATAACAGTACAAAAGTTTCTCTGTTTGTTATACTTCCCCACAAAAGCACTGCAAAAAAAGACTAATCCACATTGTTAACTTTACCAAGTAGGTAACAAAGTACATCAGCCAATTCTATATTTAAGTTTCTAATTTTGAGTTTCTACATATACTGAAGAAAGCTTAGCTGTCATAATTTGTGGACTACCATCAAAACCTGTAGCTTTTAAACACTTTCTTATGCAGCTCCTGAGTTTTGGGCAGAGTTGCAATTTCAAGAGATTTATTCTCAGTGAAGTTGTGGTCCAGATTTAACAGCCAAATTAATGCCAGCAAAAGACAGCAAGTCAGGTAACATACAAAACAAAGGCTTGGGAGCCCACTTACATTGCTCTTTACACAAACAACTTTTCTTGGAAGTATCCCCTCTGATCAACTCAAAACCAAGTCACTTTTTTATTGTAGGGCAGGCAGAGTTGGGCTCAGAGAGATTCAGGCTGAGGAGAAATAAAAAAACCTAGTTTTTACAGGGATGCATCCTGTTTCCTGGCTGAGTCTGTTCTTAGGTCTTAGAAGGACATGTTCAAAGCGTTATAAACTCTCATCTGATCTGTAACATAAAGGTTTGTTCCTGTATTTGGTTAACAGTTATCTATTGCTGCTCATGGCCATGGTAACTTTGTCTAGCTGTTTTAAGATATTTCTGCAGCCATTGGAAAAATGGAAATTTTAATATTCCACCTGGGTGTAATAGAAACGTGAATACCAGAACCTCTGGAAGCAGAACTCATCCGTCAACTCATGGGTGGAAGCAATAGCTTCCTTGACTTCATAGCATTGTTAAAGGGTAAATAAACTACCACCTCAACTTCCATGTACTCTAGAGAAGAGTGCCAAAAAGGATGAGACCTTATTTTCTCTAAACATTACCATTTTATGGGACACGTAGTACAGAGCTTGAGAACCATGGCTTCAACTAGACACGTGAGTGTTCACATCCAGTGAGCACTGCACCAGCACTCAATAGGTTAGGAGGATGAGGAAACCATCAAGGAGATTGTGTGGGAGGTATGCAGGCACTCCCCAGTCAGTCATTATATACTTACTGTTTTTAAGACCACTGATAACATCCAAACTAACTCTAAAATAGTGGACAGATTGCTTTGGGACTTCCTTCAGTCCTTAAAAAATGTTCAGGTATTTCTTTTTCCATCATGGCTAATTACAAGACATGAGCCGATACACAAAGTCTTTCTTCTTACAGCCATCTTACTCTTATCTAGCCTTGTTTATTTAATGATGTCTTAATCCAAGCTAATTACATCCCTAGCAGTGAGTTATGTTCTAAATGACAATGAATTATATTAGCAGGAGGATAATCAAGTGAGAGCAACCCAATCACTACTACTTTTTTTCAGTATACCTTGATCAAAAGCAGTAATGAGAAAGACACACTGCAGAGCACTATATGAGAGGAGTAAAGCATTACTGAATGTACCTGGGCCTGCATAAGCCAGCGTGAAAACACTGTAGGTCCCTCCCATCAGAGCCATGCCTTCAGGCTTCCACTGACTTCAGGGCCAGTAACACACGGCTTTTAGGAAATGGGGGACAGGGGTGAGGAGGGGGTTAAGGAAGCTAGCTGGAAAGTGTTACCTGGACTTGAAAGCACATTTAGGATCATGATTAAATCATGATTTATAAGTCCAGCACTAATGGCCTGCACTAGACTCCAGAAAAGTCCTTGATGGCTCAGGACCATGTTGAGTATCGTAGTCATAGAATCACAGAATCACAGAATCACAGAATCATAGAATAGTTTGGGTTGGAAGGGACCTTCAAATGTCATCTAGTCCAACCCCCCTGCAATGAGCAGGGACATCTTCAACTAGATCAGGTTGCTCAGAGCCCCATCCAGCCTGGCCTGGAATGTCTCCAGGGATGGGGCATCTACAGCCCCAGGGCAACCTGTGCCAGTGTTTCAGCACCCACATTGTAAAAAATTTCTTCCTCATGTCTAGCCTGGATCTCTTCTCTGTTAGTTTCAAACCATTGCCCCTTGTCCTATCCTAACAGGCCCTGCTAAAAAGTCTGTCCCCAAAAATAGTCTGGAGTAAGGCTAGGACCGTGCAGGGTTTCCTTTATTGATCTAACGGTGGAAAGGAAGAGCGCACAGGGAGAAGTGCAGGATCGGTGTGTTAGGACTTGCAGCACCTCAGCAGATGCTGATGACAAAGACTCAGTACATTGCAGAGCTGTACAACCCCTTCTGTCCCCAAGCTGTTCATCTTCCAGGGAGGCACAGTATTACGGATACTGAGTGTTTGTTAGCCTTTCGAATACCCCAACGGACAGGCCACATGTCAAACACAGTATTTGCCAGGAAGCACTTTTATTGATTTTTTTTTGATAAGAGAGTAAAATATTGGCAAAGGTTTATCTTACTCCTTATCATGAGCATCAACGCCAAGGAAATTTCATGCATTAGTCCCATATGTTTTCAGTAATAATGTAGAAAGCTTATATAAATTTATCCAGCTCGCAGCACTGTTGTTTCTGTAATAGCTGCTTTGTAGTAGTTATTCAAGTGCTGGGAAGGGACAGATCAGCAGCCAAACAGCACAGCCAGTCCTGGCACTAAGAGGGGGTTATCTGGGGCTAGAGAACTGCCCCATGCAGAAACAGGCACTAGCAACAATTCATTCAACTGACACCCTGTCCCAGAGTTGAAAAGCACCCAGACACTGGGACCCTTCCTCCATCCGCCTGCACACAGCTTTCATTTGCCTCAGCCTGAATGATTCGAAACTGTACTGATGAAAAAAATACATTTTGTCTCAAACAGTTTCACATCTGCCACAAACATTACAAGAAAACAGGGCAAATGCTTCTCTGCAGTTGAAAAAAAAAGTCCTTAATGGACAGCTCTCTTTAAGCAAGCCTTAGGAAAAAAAACCAAAACAACGTGCTCCTAAAAAGGCAGTAAATACACTGAGATTCAGCCTAGAAGAATGTAGGCAGGAATGTTTGGCGGGGGGAGGGAGGCGAGGGAGGAGTATAAAGTAAGAGGCACTTAAAGTCGTGAAAAAAAGGCTGTGAACCAATAAACAGGCTGAAGAACAGCGAACAAAATGCGCAGGGATGGAAAATGAAACAAAAAAACCTTCCAGCCCTGGGGAGTTTGTGCGCACATAGCTGCAATGGCCCAGGAAAAAACATGAAGGGATCTGAAATTGTGGATGGCTGTGGCCAAAACCCCGCACGTCCTTATTTCACAAGTTTAAAACAGATCTGAGAGTTGAATTCCCATATCCTACCTTATGGCAAGCTCCCTAGGACTGGGGTGAAACCTTGAGGAGTCAGGTAGCTGTTTTCTGCCACTCTCAGGGGCTACACCTGGAAGGGCCAGGGGTCCTGTCTGATGGAGTGGGAAGGGACACTACAAGAAGAAGGGAATATGCTTTGGAAAGTTTGTAACCAGGATTTGTATACACTTAATATCTACACTGAATTGTATACACTCTCAACACCACAGCAAGTTTTAATGAAATGTATGCGATGAAATATATTTATCTGATTGTATTTCTTTCTTCAAAGTGTGTTGCCATAAATCTGCTTGGCTTCTTAAAGCTATGGATTCTGTTTTCCTAAGACCCTGTTTTTCTCTTGGGGATATGCTTTAAGCTCTGAGTTGAGCACAGGGAGCTCAGGCAGTGATGCTATATACACCAGTTCCATCGATGCCCGCTATGAGACTGAAGAGAAAAATGAAGTAATCACAGCAGACCCTGCTCGTGTCATGGAAATGCATAGGCAAGGAGACAGAGCACATGGAAAACCACTCCATTTCAACACAAATGTCGCCCTTGCTAGGGCAGGTTTCCCTCTGGACCAGGGCAGTGATCGTCCCCCTGTACTCTGCACTGGTGAGGCTGCACCTTGAATCCTGTGTTCAGTTTTGGGCCCCTCACTACAAGAAAGACATTGAGGTGCTGGAGAGAGTTCAGAGGAGGGTGACAAGGCTGGTGAGGGGTCTGGAGCACAAGTCTGATGAGGAGCAGCTGAGGGAACTGGGGCTGTTCAGCCTGGAGAAAAGGAGGCTGAGGGGAGACCTGGTCACTGTCTACAACTACCTGAAAGGAGGTTGTAGCATGGAGGGTGTTGGTCTCTTCTCCCAAGTAGCAAGTGATAGGACAAGAGGAAATGGCCTCAAGTTGTGCCAGGGGAGGTTTATATTGGATATTAGGAAAAATTTCTTCATGAAAAGGGTTGTAAAGCCCTGGAACAGGCTGCCCAGGGAAGTGGCTGACTCACCATCCCTGGAGGGGTTTAAAAGACATGTAGATGAGGTTCCTAGGGACACGGTTTAGTGCCAGTGTAGTGTTAGGTTGATCGCTGGACTTGATCATCTTGAGGATCTACTACCAAAATGACTCTATGATTTTATGATACCAGCTGTGCTGCCAGTCCCTGCAGCATCGAGGGGCAGGGTAGTATTTCTCAGATCACCAGCCCTGCTGTGGCTGTTTGGGCAGGTCTGCCCCACTCCAGGGGCAGTGAGTCCCCTAGGATTCCCCGCGTGACTGCAGCAAGTGGGAGCCAGTGCCTTCACACCACAGAGTGCTGATTTAGTCCTGGAGGGGTGGAGAGGCAGTCAGAGCAAAACCAAGGGGCTGCTCCCAGGCAGGGCTCCAGCTTACACTTTGGAGCGAGTTTTCCCTCGTCCCAGCTCACGGCACTGCAGGGACCTCACCCGGCTGGCAGCACGCAGGTCTTGGTGCCCACTCCAGAGGCATTTAGGCAGTCAACTTTCCTGCACCATGAATCCCCCAGAGGTTTGGGATTTGCTTTCTCCCAGGTGTAGACATGGGAGGAGGACCCCATATGGCCCATGCAGCTCGCCCTCCCTCGACAGGCAGCCTGCTGCTGTCTTCTCTTTCCGGAAAGGATGCCCAATCAACAACCTTGCTTTAAGCTTGATTTCCAAGAAAAAAAAGAAAGTGCACACGGTTTTGCTCTGTGCATGCATGAATGCCTGGATCTCACTTGCCAAGTTCTGAATCCATCAGCCCACTTCACTCAGGTTTGACATTGGAGCTGGTACTTTCAACTGCACTTACCTGCTGGGCTAAGCAACCATGGAGGTGGCACGGAGTGTGCCACATGGCCCGGGTGCATGTTTCCCTCCTCCAGAAACCAGATCCTGGGGCTGGAGGGGGCAGGGGCACTGACATTTGGCTGTGTTTTGCCCCCGCACGGGCTGAGAGTAAGGCCGTGGGACCCAGGAATGCAGAGGCTCGCAGGGTTTTGCAGTCCAGATACAGCCAGAGATACCCAGCTTCTGCAGGTTTGGGAACAGGCACTGGGTATTTGATGCTGTCCCTGGGGTGAATACCAAAGCACAAGGTCACACGTCACTGGCAGGGAACCCACATGCCATAAAACCACAATGGAGACAGACCTCATAATGCCCCAGTTTCAGGAAGAGCTTCAGTCAAAGCTTTCATTCCTTAGACATCAATCAACATCAAGACACAGATTAGTAGCAAGCTATGTGGTCATTAGCCCGTTTGTGTGCTACTCCTCATCTTCCCTACCCAGTCCCCCAACATGCTCCACCAGCCTGCTCCACTTCTGGAATATCAAGTGTAAGAAGAAAGTGAAATCATATCTAATCTGCATAAAATCATACATTTTATCATTTGTAATTATTTTCTCCCCTGCACATCTTCACATGTGCCACAGGCTTTTCTCAATGCCTCAGCTCCGTAGCCGGGAATCTCATATCCCCTAGGATGGAAATCTGAAATCACAAAATGATCTCATGCATTTTTCTTTGCTCTGGTTTCAATCTCTCTTCTCTTTTCCAGCATATTTTCTATGTATAAATCATGCTTCCCTGTGTTAATTTTCAACAGACTTCTCTATCTCCATTTTAGCGTATTCCTTCTCCTTGCTCTTACTTTTCACCTGCTTTTTGTCTACCAGTCCTCCTTTCCTTCTTCTGTCCTGTTTCAAAATCTCCCTATGAGCCATCTCTAAAGAGTAATGCAGCCAGCTTTAACAGGAGCTGGATTGACTCCCACAGCTTTCATCTTCCCATCTTTGTTTTTTTTTTCCCTGCATCCTCTGTCTGTCTTCCCCATCCCAGTTCCTGTTTCCATCTCCTTCTTGTCTGCACCTTGCTTGAACTTTTATTTCTATTGCCCACCTCACATCCTCCTGCTCCAGCCCCTCCTCATGTCTTTCCTGCTCTTTTCACATTTATCCATCTCAAGGCAAACAATTTGCCTAATCTACCATCTAGTCAGATACTGAGCTTTCCAGTCCACACCCACCGCTGTTGTTATGTGAGCAAGTAATGTATATCAAGATTAAGATCTATCTTGTTCGCTTCCCCTTCCTTTCCAAACTATGTTGAAAAGGCTGGCATGCCTTTTGTTGTTTTGGTTTTTTTTTTTCCCAGTAGTTCTGCCTCTTCCCTCCATGCCTCTCCCTGTCTATTTTGGAGGAACAGAGTCGGGGATGCAGGTTACAGAAAACTGTAGTTAGCACTTACTCTGTTAAATGCAAGAGAGCTTTACTGTCTCTCTCTCTCCCTCAAAAGAGGACATGAGGCTTGATGTGATGTCATCCAAGCCAATGGAAAGACTGAGACTAAACTCCCCAGTAGCAGAAACAGACCTCTGGGAGAAGAGAGATTGACATGGAATGAGCAAACAAACAAAAAAAAACCCCACAAAACAAAAAACGGATGTGAGAGAGGACTGCAGAAGACAGGGCGATAAAAAGGGGCAGCAGGGGAAGCCCATGTTACCCAAAACATGATCTTCTCCTTTGTAATCAGGATCTCCCTTGAAATCTATATTTCACTAAAACAAATTGGCACTGCTTGCGGGGGTTATTCTGGAAGGCTGGCCTAGAGAGTAGGGTAAAGAAGGATCCACCCATCATGATCTCAGCTATTTCTCTCTCATAGTTCATAAGAAAGTCCTTTTCCCATAGCCACTGCTTCTCCCAAACATCTGTGCTGTCCTGGGAAATAAAGCAAAACCAGTATCATCGAAAATGTAATTGAAAATCTCTTAATTCAACAAAATTCAAATCAGCTATGTTCTGTTAAATAAATTGTACTAGTAAGTTAGAACTGCCTTGAATTATCTAGCCATCACAGCTCTTTAAGGCCATCAGCAATAAATTACGTGTATTTGCTATGATCTTCTTGCAATCGGAATTAGGTTTCTGCAGGTTTCAGTTCTCTTCCTTTCCTACAGCAGGAGCCAAGATGGAAATAATGAACAACTCTACTCATACGCTACTTAACATTTCCTCTGTTTTGATTACTCAAACTTTCTACTCCAGCTGGTGTAGTTAGCAACTCTTTCTGCCATGTTGTGGCTTTGCAGCAGGTATAACACAACACCAGCTGCATGGCCTAATCCCAGTCTACAATGCTGAATTAATATAGTGGGTTTTTTTCCACAGACTTCCATAAATTCAGTGAAATATCTGCAGGAAGGAAAATACAATAATTCTATGTCCATTCAAATGAATTACAACCCCAAAATAATAGCTGGAAAATTGTTTGCAAAAATCAGTAGGCTTCAAAAACAGCAATGTGTAGTTTGGGAAGAAAGATCATCATTTTGATGTGCACAAGATGAAAAAGGATCACGGTATAAATAATGCAAGAGGAAAGGAAGAAGGGACAGACAAAAAAAATATTATTGGTAAAAATCAATAACAATCATCATATAGTTTTTACGAGAACATATCTTCTTTGAATAGGTCAATGCATAGAAGTGTACCTCAGAAGACTAAAAATCAGAATGTTAAAGAGAAGTACAGCAGACCATGTTTTTACCACCTGTCAGATAAAACACAACATATTTCTGAGTAACTCAGGCAGTATGTCTGCTGGCAAAGTAACAGTGTGTAATACTGTCATCTGTATATTGGGGGAACTCAGGTCTGCAAATTCAGATAAAGTGTGTCTTCCTAGAAATGAGAATTCCATCTGATTAGCAAGGAAAGGACTTTTTTGTCTTTCCTGAAAGAACGTCTCCTCTTTTTGGATCAATCTCTTGGGGACCTCCACACATCGAACTTCAACCTGGAGAGCTTGTGCCTAACACAGTTCTGGAGACCGGCTGTGTCAGAGAGCACAGTTTAGGAGGCATCCTCAGGAAAGCCCTTATGCAATAAATGCCTCAAGTGGCACAGAGAAAAGCTTTTCCCGGCGCCCACAACCCACCTTTGCCCACTGCAGTGCACTGAGGGGGCCCCAGCAGAAGTGGCAGATCGTGCACTATGTTCTTGGTGCACCTCGGGATGCTTTTCTTTCCCTCCGTAAGAGCATCTTGATTTCCTAGTGGAAACTGAAGGATACTTATATATCTTCATATATCCTTGCTATTCACAAATAATGGAAAAGACTTTAAAAATGCATTTAAAAATGCATTTGTGTTTCATCTGCAGAGAAAACTGAGAGGACTGGGGTCAAAGACAACTCACCATCTCTCTGACATCAATCAACATGTGGCATCTATACTTAGCTTTGCTCCACATTCTTTTGTATTCTCAGTCCTAATCACTTCTGTTTGCTACCTTGAGGCTGGAGCAAAGGTCTTTTAAAACCAATTTAGAAAAGGGAAACAAAGAAAAGTGAACACATTGCTCTACAACAGAAAGGATGACTTGGGAGTAGCTGCTCAGAGAGCATGAGTCATGCTGCTTTTCTAGGAAGGGGCTCTTAACCATGCACTGGAGATTGATTACATTACCTTTTGTGTTTTTTTTAATCAAAATACTGCCATGTAAACCATGCACAGACCCAGACGTGACATTCAGGGTAACTGAATGAAAAAAAGGCAGGGTATAGCCTAGCCAACAGAGACTGAGTGATCAGACATCAAAGGTAGTCACATTGTGTTCCCCCCAATATGCTCTGACAGTCCACAGACAGCTGGTTGGTCATATGGTGCCAGCCTCTCTTCCCTGCTTTTAGCTGCTACGCAATATTAAAAGGAGCAGGGAGGAAGGGAAATCCTTTCTTAAAATTATATAAACAAACAAGAGTTGCATCAATGCAGATGGAAAGGGATCCTGTCCAAAATACACAGTCAAAAGCAGCAAGTGCTTCAGAGTCTGACAGCCAGTCTCTACTCAGCATAGCTTTCATGGAGGAAATCATTACACCTGGAGCTGTCCCCTGGCCACTGAGCCAGGAGAGGAAGAGGAGGGGGCCAGCATGAACCTCTGAACCCCAGTCCTTGCTGCAGAGGGCAGGCTCCCACCATCATCAACATCAACATAATCAACATCACCATCCTCACCCCATGAGACTGCTTGGTTCAGCCCATGGGTCAGGGCCCTCAGCCATGTATCTGATGGGAACTTCTCCCCAGGATTTTCTGGGTAAGTCATTATGTACATGCAGACCAAAAGGGCACTGTGGACGTTGAGGCGTCTTCCTTGCCCTACATGCTGACTCCATGTCAGATGAGGGCCTGGTGAACCACATCCTCCCCTGCCTCCTGCTTCCCCTCTGAAGGAAGGCTGGCCAGGGAGGCTGGCCAGGGTCACACAGCGCTCCACAGCAGCTCCCTGGCCTGTGCAGCAGCTCACGGGGACTGCCAGGCAAATTGAGGATCACGACATCCACCACTGATCCAGGTCTGAGATCTGGTAAAGGATGCAAAGGCAGAATAAAAACATTTAACTTCAAAGTATAAAGCTTTTTGTGCCATTCTCTTCAGCCACTAAGCCACGACAGTGCAAAACAACATAGTTATCTGTGCTTTCACACCAAGGCTCTCAGCTCTCGAAAATGTTGTTTACAGCCTGACAAAAGCACCTTATTCTTGCAAGCACTGAACTGCTTGGCACCTTTTTCAGAAATGGTTCACATATTCGACAAGGCTGACTTCAGGACCTGGGGGAAATAAATCAGTTCGGAAGAGCTCTGTGGATTAGCACCCTTGTTTCCTCTACAGCAGCTTCCTTTCTGCTCTCCTGTCCCATGAAGGTAGCATCTCCTGGCAAATTCAACAGGCAATCCCTCCTCCTCTTTCCTGATGGCATGGGCTCTTGCCTGCACCCTCCTGTGTTTTCCAGGTGGCTGCTCTAAGAGTAGGGTGGGAAAAGACGAGGGGAGGTGGAGCAGGGCATGGCAAGGCTCCATTGCCACAGGGAGGGGACAAGAGGGAGGCTGGCTGGGAAAGCCATCACTATGCAGTGTTGCCTACCCAGCAGAGAGATTCAGGCTAAATTTGCTGGGAGAGGCTGTCTCCCTCAGCTCTCCACCTGTTCCGGTTGCAGCAGCAGCACCAGAGAACTTCACCTTACACAATGATGTGGAAGCAAGAGAAGTCTGGTTGTTCCTGTAGCTTAGCCTCCTGCAGAAGGCAAGCTGAGCCAGAGGAGACAACCACACTGAAATCTACACTCTTCTAAATCACAACCCCCAAGAGAGATAGCTTCAGCCTTGTCAGTGGTCTGGGAGCACGTCTGCTGAGAAGGGCTCCCCACAAAATGCTCTGCCTTTTTAACCAGGAGCAACTTTGAGGCCTAGCAGAGGCCTTATTTTCAATCTCCCGAGTGGCTTCAAGTTCACTTCTCGAAGTTCCTTGAAGAGTGGTTGCAGTCCCTTCAGGAGCAACCTGTTCTCCTGGCTCTCAGCCCTCTGGTCGCGGCCTTATTTTGCATGGCATCCTTTAATTAGAGAGGAAGGGAGACCTTGTGCTGAGGGCGCTCTCAGGGCGGACAAGTCCCGGCCTCCCGTCCCCGCATCAAGTCCTCGGGCTCATTGTGCATTGATGCCTGCACACAGTCCGAACCCAGTGTTCCTGCCGCTCTTTTCTCTTTCCGTCCCATGCACTCCATAAATATAAAAGCCTTCCCTACCAAGTGTAATTGCCACCGTGGTGTACTTGTCATCACTGTCCCATAACACCTTCAGAGTGCTCTGCGGGGAGCTGGGACACAGCACTTCGCGCTGGCCTCCCCTTGCTGCGGCAGGGCAGCAGCAGCGCTCTCGGCTGTGCTCCGAAGGAGCCGAATATCTCGCTCTTGAAGACCACAGGGAAGCACCTCCTCTTGTCCATGGTCTTTCGTGGTTTAACCCGAGCTAGCAGTATAATCATGATAGCCACTTGCTCACTCCCCGCCTCACCCCACCAAATATGGGAGAGAATTGAAAGAGAAGGAGAAACTTGTGGATTGAGATAAATAAAATAATAAAATAACAAAATAATGCTAATACACTACTACTACTATATACAGAATGAAAATAGAATATAAAATAAGGGTTACTCAATGCAATTCCTCACGAACTCTGTCCTCACTGAGCAGCCAGTCCCAGGCAGCAGCACCTGGTCCCGAACAGCTGATCCTGGAGAGAGGAGAGAGAAAAAGGCAGAAAGGCCCAGAGGCCTCTGCAAAATGGCAGCGTGGGAAAAGGCCAAAATAACAAAAGTCCCAAAAAGAACTCCCCCAAACAGGTCTCTGTCCTGGCTCTAAAAAGAGCTAGCCAGATGATCCTGACTCTCCTTAAATATGAAGCATGACACTGGTGGGATGGAATACTCTTATTGATCAGGCTGGATGTCAGCCAAGCTCTGCCCCATCCATGCCCCCCTTCCTCGCTGCCTCACACCTGTGGGCAGAGCTCAGAGGCCTCGGCTCCCAGACAACAGCAACTAAAAACATTAACTCTGTCCCAGAGTGTTTTCTTGTTCTCAAACTAAATCCAAACAATGACTGTGCTAGCTATGAAAAAGAGAAGTTTCTAACTGCATGAAGGAAATTAACTCATTTTCAGTTAAACCAGCACATGGCCACCACGAGGGGATAGAGGCATCCAGGTGCCAGAGGGCTGAGGTGTAACCAGCCCTGTCTCCTCAGCGCTTGCACCAAGCAGCTCATGCCGCCTCGCCAGGTCTTGCTCCCAGCCACACAGAGGACAGCACGGGGACCCCGGGGACAGCAGGCTTTGGGGTGAGGTGGCACACCAGCCCACGCTGTCATGCTCAAGTCCTGCTCAGGATCTCGGCTTGAACAGCTGGTTTCAGTGATACTCAAACTCATCAGCATACACATCTCTTTGGAAGATGGGGCTCAGACGAGACTTTCACAATCCGCTTAATCTGCTCTATGTGAAAGTGGCTGCCAAGAGGGGAGGTCCCGCTCTGCCACCTGGCAGACTGTTCCCAACCCTTCCTCCACACTGGCCCTGCAGCTAATGCAGCTACACCTTCTGCTGAATGAGGGAATTAGTAACGCTGAAAGCTTTTTTCCTCTGCTAACTTTCAGCTGGATCAGCTCCCTGGTCTGGTAACTCCATCGCTGCATGAATAGCGGTGCCAGCACAATAGAAACTGGGGGTTTGCAGGGCCAGGGGTGGGGGACAGGGGACAAGAGCAGCCCTCTCAGAGCTGCATAGGCTTAAGCCAGACAAGAAACAGCCATCTCTGGGTCTTAAAATACATAATCCTTTGAAAATATTACATGTGTCCTTAGTTTGGTTTTAAAAACAAGACTGAGATGTCTACATTCACCGAGATGAGGAATTATTTTAGTCTTTACTAAATATTGTCCTAAACATACCAGTGAAAGCTGAAAGAAACCCACCGTCTCTTTCATTAAAACCAGACTTTTCAACTTCTTTATATGAGGCATTTTTTTGCATTATGTTGAACTTGAATACAAAATCCAGCATCATAAATGCAAAGGCCATGATCTGCCAGCTCCCTTGCTTTTCCTTGTCACTGTACAGACTCACTGCATGGTGTATTTTCCTCTCAGTGTGAGTGTGACACTGCAATTAATACTCATGGCAATTATTAGGGCACATCAAAAGATGAGCACAGCACACATTAGCAACAGAAACTGGCTTTCTGCATTGTTGGCTCTGCCTTCAGCACAGTTATTTAGGCACTTGGATGTTTCTCCAAGTATGGATTGGTGATCAGCCATCACTATTAAAACATTTTCAAAAAAGCAGTGCCTCCACATGAAAAATAACAGGTTAATAAAAGAAGCCAGGTTTAATTACATGATTCAGACAAAGAAATATCATGAAATCACCTAATACACTCTTATTACCAATTACAGTTCAGTTCAAAACTGAGACCTATCTGGGTGATGAAAGCAGATTGAATCAGGATGAAATCAGGAATTTCAGGGAGGAAATGTCTCAGAGAGATGGGAAAGGGAATTGAGAAGGACACAGGGTCAAGTCCATAGGAGAAACAGCCTTCAGGGAATGAAAAAAGAGCACATGAGGAGAAGGGGATGGACAGCACAGTGGGAAAGCAAGAAGCAAGGCAGGTGGCTTGAGCCACCTTGTGTATCACCCACTGGTGGGTACTCAGATAAAAAAATCTGTGTAAGGTTGATAGATGTTTGGCTGAAAGAAAGGCTGTGGCGCTTTCCTCAAGTAGGCCGGCTCCTCTGTGGTTAGCATGCCTGGTAACCATATTGAGTTGGTGGTTTCGTCAGCTTCTAGCTTCAGCACTCTAAATGGACAATTTTGTAACTAGCCCTGCAAAAATGCCAAATACCTGTCAATATGCTCTAAGTAGTGCATATCTGCATAACTCTTCAGTTAGTGGCACACGATCGGGCTCAAGAAGTACGTGCCATGAGAAGTGCACACATTCTCAGTTCCAAACAATCTGATAATAAGGGTGAAATGTGAACCAACTTGGTGCAGAGTGCAGGAAGCTCTATAGGTTGCTTATCCCACCTAAAAATTGAAGAAAACCAGATTTCAGTTCCAGATTTCCAGGGGAGGATGCTCATTCCCCTCTTTAAGATGACAAGTTTGGAGAAGCCGTCTCAAATGTAAGATGAAATTCGGTATCACAGAAGCACAGATACTAAAATTTAAAAAAATGCTTTTGTTGAGGTACGTCTAAGTGAGACCTTGTGTCTCCTTGGGTCTGCGTTTAGATCATCTAACTGCAAAAGAGATGAGGGGAGCAGAATGTTACACAGAAATATTTGAGAACTAAAATGATTTCTTCACATACAAAAAAAAATTACTCTTGGATTCCCATAAAATCTCCTCCAAGCATGGTATAAATGAAAGCAGCTGACTGGTCAGGCTTCCTACAGACCCATAAAAAAGCGGGAAGGGTATAATCTGTCTAACATATCTAATGTCTGCATTGAAACAGCCTCCATCCATGCAACATCTGCTTGTTGGCAGACGAGTGTTGACTTGGCAAGTCTTCAATCTGTCAACTCCCACGAGTTTTGATAAAGCTGTCAGCTTGGACCTCAAATGCATCTTTTCTGCCACGAGTGTGGTGGAAAGACTTTGTGTATGAGCACCAGCCCTCCTGCTCAGGAGGGGTGAAAGGGTGCTCCATCATTTCCCCTTCTTTGCTCCCAGGGAAAAAACCACATTGGTTATGGGGTGAGAAACCTCCTCATTGCCTTTCTCTCTCCTCACCACAGCACTATCTAGAGGAAATCCCTTAAGGAAAGTTTCACTTTGCATCTCTTTCCCCGCTCCAGCACATATGTCAATGACCAAACAGCAATCCCTCAACAAAGGGGTCGCCATGCTGCCGTGTTATACTCTGAATCATGGCTTTAGGTGCTCTGCCCATCTTCTCAGTTCAAATACAGATGAAAAGGGAGTTGCACTTTAAAGGGCTCAGCTTGTCGTAAGTGGTGCGTCTGCACCTATGGGACATTGACCCTACTGTTTGTAACCCGGAGTTGCTAAGGTAAACCAGGCCAGAACAAAAAGAAAGAATTGTGTTAGAATCAGACATATGCAGATAAATGTGATGAAAAGATACAAAGCTTTAATTAATACTATGACAAACCTTACAAACATCACGAGGCAAGGTCATTTACTGCTTTGTGGTTTAATACAGAGCAGAGGTACCTGTTTTCTCTCTAAGCTCTCCAAGCTTTTTCTGTGCCAACTCTTCCAGAACAAAATTCAAGAGCACGAATACTAGAAGGTGTTTTCCTCATTCCATCACTTCAGGTCAAATAAGTATGAGTGTGTTTCAATGGGGAAGGAATATTACTTTTTATACAGTGTCAGTTCCAGCAGTTGGCCACCAACAACAAGATACACAATTACTGCACTCCTATTTGCAAATTTCCTTTTGGACAGGAGTTTATAACTTGATTCCTTAAAACTAATTTTGACCCAAACTTGTCATGCAAGTCTGTGGTCTGGAAGGAAAATGATTTTGCAATATTAGAACTAATGCGTTTGGGTATTTCTGCTTGTTTAGAGGTGACAATAACAAATAACAGAAAAACATATGCAAAGCCAGAACTGCTCTTGCAATTCTCACCTTGCTTGCACTCTCCTCAGAGTTTACAGCAGGTTATAACCGATCATAGTCTTCTTTTTTTCCTGTGTACATTATCAACTAAGATCTTTAAGGTCTTTGGAATATAGTACCTAGCACACTGTTAGCAAGATACAAATAATTAAAAGATATAAAGTTTAAAGATATAAATAATAAAAAGCAGTACTTCAGACAATCCCCTCCCATACTCAGTGCTTCAGGGAAGTAAGTCTGTGGGAGAAAATCACTGCAGACTTTTCCACAAAGAGATAAGCTGTGTACCAAACCAATAGGCACAAACAGGATAAGCTTTCTATCCCTTTCTTTTTTCCCCTTCTCTTTTTTTCCTGGTAGAACAGGGTGCAGAGCTTCGCTCCATAGCAATTAAAACCTAGTACAACCTTCCATCTGGCCACAAACAGCAGTGCACCTTTCAGCAGAGCCCATTACTGATGACTTGTTGGTCTTGGTGCAAGAGCCTGTGTGGTGGTGGTGAGGGGAGAAACAAACCACAAAACGTGGATATCTTGATCTATTTAAAACCTTCTGCAAGAAAAAGCTTTCAGAGGGAAAGTGGGGAGATGACAACCCAGCCTGACTCACCCTTTGCAGCAGCAGAAGGGCTTGTGCACTGGGAAGGAGGTGGAGGGGATACACAGCCCAGCCAGCACAAGGGGCTGCAGCAGGTGGGTTTCATCCCAGTGGGTACTGAGATACTGATTCCAGACTTTCAATCTGCTCCTGGGCGGAAAGGGACACGGGTGGCCCACTTCTGGAGGGGAATGGAGAAAACTTCATGGTGCCAGAGGCAGATAGGATCACTGAAATGCACACATAACCCAGCACAGACCTGCCATCCATCCAGGACAGCGGTCAGCTCTTCCCATGGAACTCATGCCCATCCCAAATGCGCTTTTTTTCATACACATATGTATACCTATATAGATGCCTTGAGAGCTTGGCTTCCCCCACTTTGCCATTTGTTCTCCTGTTCTTTTGTATACACAAAAATAAGAGTTGACTCATAAACTATAATAGGCACTTTTATATATTAACGGATGCATTCCATGAGCAATGTCCTTGATGCTCCCTGGCTGTAACATAACCTTCCACTGTAATCAATTTGTAAGTGCAAACTGTTTTGAATCTCATTATTTATTACTCTTCTAATGTCTGCCTTACTGTGTATTGAGTCTATTTCATTTAAGCGAGGTTAAAACGACAACTGTTTCTCACCGTTTGTGCACAGTTACAGTAGTTCAGCAAGTTGTCTTGTTGTTCACATGTGGCTTGGAGATAAAGCCACTTACCAAGGTATTTGGCATCATAAAGATACTTTTACATTAGACTGATGTCATTTGTCATTATCACTTACCAGTATCAGAAGCACTTTATTGGAGCAGACTAAAGGTTTGCTGAACTCGGTATCCGAACAGGAGGACTTAAAATGATCAAGTCCTTCAAAAGAAAACATAACTCCTAATAATAAACCTTACTGTATTATATAGCACCACTAATAGAAATTTTCCCAATTCAGCATCTAACGTATAAAATCTGAGTGTTAAGACTCTGCAACCTCATCTTTGCCTACTGCAATGTCAGGAGCTGGCATTTACAGAATTGCCTGACCACCCCACCTTTGAGGCCAGGCTGTTTTCCACAGCGGCCAACAGCCAAGTCCCGTCCCTTGTCCTTTGCATGAGAAATACACCCCTGGTTTTACCTTTGCATGAGAAATACACCCTTGGTTTTACCTGCTGTTTTTCCCCCCTCCCTGCATCATGAGAGCACTTTCTTGATCCCAGAGCCTCAAACCTCTCCCATGACCTTGAAAATGGGGAAAGCTAAAGCCGGTCCCAGGCGGAAGGTGACGGCGTCTCATCTGCTGGCCTGCTGATGTTGAGTCTCAGCAGTTTCTGCTGCAGCTGAACTGGGATTACTGGGCTGCTGCCAGCCATGTGGCCAGGCCCTGCAGAGGAGCCATGTGCAGCTCAGCAATTGCGGATTAGTCACTCAGGCAAGGCAAGGCCTTGAGTCACAGTATCATCCGACCTCCTGTTACCCAAAGCTTTACTTGTAAGGAAACGCCACCTTGGCTGCCAAACGGCGCTACTTCTTAGCTGCTCCTTCACAGAAACTTTTCTCATCTTTCTTTAGGATGCAAAGGGAACGGATGCAATATTCATGGTGATACTGCACTAATGTAACACTATTTTTCTAATGTTGCCCATAGGTTAAATCAGCACCACATTGCCTCTTGTGCAACATTTAAACAGCATTGTCTAAATCCGTGCCAGGAGAAATTACCAGGAGTGCAGAAGGAACGCTGTTGAAACTGCGTGAGCTGCTTCTGTTTGAGGTTTTACCCAGCGCTGCCTAGCAGAGGTTGTAGCGTGGTTTTCAGCCATCTGAGCACTGGGCAGAAGGGAGCAGAACAGGTTCTCCCTCTCACCCTCACCTTCAGGAGAACAAAACTTCACTGTCCAGCACAAGGCATCGTATCTTTTGCATTGCATTAGTTAAGACTACAGCAAGACTGGCAAAGTAACATGTTAGGAAACCAGGGTAATCCCTCTCCTGATACCTGATTTTTTTTTCCTGGCATCTTCCCAAGGGGGGAGGGGAAGAGGAGTTAAAACCATTAAGAACAGACCAAGCATTGCCAAGTTAAAAAAATCATCTTGCCTTACAAAGTTCTTCTTTACCCTAGAAGGAAAAACCTTCTAAAATATGTATTTTTAAACATACACGTAGGATGATTGTTTTAATTATACAAACATCTGCCAACTGGCACGTCTGGAGTGCTCATGCTTTACTACAGTGTTCTAACAGTTCAGCTGAAAAACAAATTGCAAGGGAATACCTGAATTTAAGCAAAATAACCCTTAAAACTGAGAGAAAAAAAATCTTCTCCTATATAAAAAAAAGAGGAGGGCAAAACAAGCAAGCCTGAAATTTGATGGCAAGAATATAAAATTAAGTTTCAGTATGAGATGTCTACAAACTTGTCATCTCAGTGCCTGAGAACAAAACTTCATACATTATGGAAGGATGTACATATTTATTAAATGGTTATCCTCTGTGATATGCACACATTGTATTGTAATCAATAAGTACACTTTTAATATTAGAACACAATATAGACACCCAAATCCGAGGCACATTACTTCAGCAAACGAAAAAAAAAATGCAAAGAGAAAGAAATCAATACAATTTGGATAACAGAAAACCAATTAATTCCTGGTGTTCAAGAAGGATTACAGAGGAAAGAAGCTAATGTAGGAGACGCAGGAGGCAAGTATCCCAGACCTATTGAGAGGGAGAGAAAAGAGCTCCCCATGGCACATTAAGATACTTCCCGAAAAAAGCAAGAGTCATTCCTAGGCTTTGCTCCAACATCCATGAATCGCTGCCTGCCAAGTAACGATGACTTGATCTTCTCTGATTTTGTTAAAAGATGCACTGACCTTCACGGCAGCATTCGAACAGGGCAACTGGACTGGCCAGTTGGGAACAGTTTACCAAAACTCAGGCCATGTACGGTGCAGCTAATAGGGTCATTCATCCATTTTAGATATGCCGAGTTATCATCACTACCTAATTGCTCCCTTTGGGAAAAAAAAAAGCCAGAAAATACTCTTGCACATGCAGAGATTTGTGTGTCTAGTAAGGCAGCTCTGGAAATAACTTAGTAGAAGAATTCCAGATGGTAAAAATATCATTTAAGAAACACGAATCATACCAAAAAGTTTAAATCACTTTTAGTTAATACATCTGCATTTATTTTTGAATATACTCTACATCTGAGTAAAAAAAGTTTTAAATAAACTCCAGCACATGTACAACCGTAGGACTTGTCATCCATCCCATGACAGAGGGATGCTCCTTAGCCCACTGAGTTCTCTCCTGGGTAACAGAAGCAATTTTATGTGTTTCGTTACGTTCATCGGCTTGTATTGAGCCTCCTATCTGCCACCTATGCCACCACCTCGTACACATATGTGTCCTGCCTCCCCACCCGGGGAGGCACAGCAACCGCTCGCCCCAGACTGTACAATTACAAAAAAAAAAAAAAAAAGGAGGTGGGAAAAAATAATTAATAAACTAGTATTGATTAATTTACATCTCTCTCTGGCTTGCGCGTTGGTAGAAAAGCGGCTGCAGTCCTGGGAGCACGCAGGGGAGCCCCAGCCCCGGGGCGCTGCCATCCACCGCCGCCGCGGCAGCAGCACCGGGCGGGGACGCGCCGCTCCCGCCGGGCCGGGCTCCCCCTTCCCCCGCTCCCCCCTCGGCGCTCACTGCCCCCAGCTGCTGAAGCCGATCTCCTGCTTGTATCTGTTGGTGAGGACATTGGCCTTGCGGGTGAGCTTGGAAAGGACCGAGTGGAGTCCACTGAGGTGGTAATGGAACTGCTTCTCCAGGTCCTCTTCCCCCTCGCCCTCCTCGGCGGCACCGCCGCCCAGCTTGTCCTTCTTGCGGGCCGCCTCCTCGCCCGCCGGCGGCTGCACCACGCCCCACTCGATGTCGTTGCGGATGGACTTGAGCAGCATGTAATGGCTGTACATGTCCCTGCGAGAGAAGAAGGCGCCGGGGTTGCCGGGCGGCAGGGCGGCGTCCGGCTGCGGGCAGACGGTGCCCGCCGCGTCCAGCTCCTCCAGCAGCAGCGGCACGTCGCGCAGCAGGCTGGGCACCATCACCGTCTGGTCCATGTTGTTGACGGCGCCGATGAAGCGGTTCATGGCGTTGAAGAGGGAGTACTTCTGGCTGTACGAGTCGCAAATCTGCATCATGCCGGCGGCCGGGAAGGCGGGTTCAGCGAGGCGGCTCGGAATGCGGGGCTCCTCCGGCGACGACCTCCTCCTCCTCCTCGCTAACGGCACCGGGCGCCTTCCACCCCGGGCTGGGCTCGGCGGCTGCTCGCCAGAGAGTCCTGCAGGGAGGCGGCCGCAGATGCCGGGGTTAGGGGCTGCTCTCCCTTCTTCCTTCCCTCCCCCCAGCCCGCCTTCCTCTCCCGTCCCGTTCCCTCCCGCCGGCGCCCTCTCCTCCTCCCCCATCACCGCCTTTATCCTCAGCCCCATCTCCTTTTTTAGGCTTCCCCTCCCCATCCCTTTTCTTCGCCCTTCCGGCCCATCCCCCCCTCAGCGGCCACCCGGGGTACGCGGTGCAGCCGCCGAGGCTTGCTGCTGGCGCTCCCCTCCCTGCAAACGCCAAAAAAATCCTGCAGCTCCTCCCGGGAGCCACGCGTGCTGCGGGGCTGGGGGAGGGTGTCCGAGGGGAAGGCAGCCCCACACCACGCCGGTAGATTAAAATTCAAGCGGCCCCCAGCCGCGGCACCGAGCCGCCGGCGGAGGGGGGAAGATGCACCCACCGTGGTCCGGAGCCGCTCAGCGCCGCGCTCTCAGCCTGCCGCCGCCCGTGGCTGCGCTCCCATCCCCGGCGCCGTATTTATAGCGCGTATCTTAAAACAAGGTGTTCCCCAGTGCCACCCCCCGCGCCGGCACGCCAGATAAAGGCGGCGGCCGCGCCGGCTCCGCCTCTCGCCCCGCACGGGGAGGGGGGAGGGCACCGAGGCGGGGAGGGCGCCGGAACCGGCCGGGCCGGTGGCCCAGAGCGCCCCGCGGGCATCCTGTTGTCCGCGTGGGAGCCGGCGGCGCGGGGTTGGCGTTCGGGGTGCAAATGGCAGGGCTGGGTCCCCGGAGGAGCCGCGCTCCCACCCGCCCGTTCCCCTGAGAGAAGGGACCGGCGGCTGCAGAGCCACCCAGCCCTCCCGAGCGCCGGTAACGTCCTACCCGCCGCCCCGGGAGAGGGACGGCAGCCGGGGGGCACGGCGCCACGATCGAGACGTGCTTTCAACACGGCGCCCCACCTCACTCCCAGTGCTAGGGCAAGCAGCCCCGAGGCTGCCGGTGCCGGCGCCCCCTCCCCGTGCCCGGCCGGTACCCGCCGGGCGGGGGGAACGGGAGGCGCGGCTCCGCCGGGCCGGGTGGGGGAGTTTGATTGACAGGGCAGGCGGCGGGGACACGCGGGCCCCGCGTGCTGTCCGCATTCGCCCCGGCCGCCCATTGGCTGCCGGGCGCGCGGCGAGCGTGACGGCCGCGCCTCCCCCCGCCGCTCCGCGTGCACCAGCGGCAGTTAGAGCGGGCCGGCCGCGCGGGCGCGGCGCCAGGCTCGCGTCGCCGCCTCCCAGCTGCCCGCCGGGGAGCCGCGGCCCCCCGCTGCCCGCCCTCGCCTCGCATCGCCTGGCCGTGCCAGCCCGAGGGCGCGGGGTGGGGGGGGGAACGCGCGCGTTCCTCCCCAGGCGGCTCTTTGTGTGTGGGCCAGCGCTGCGCAGGGCAGCCTGGCAGCGGCCGCCGGGCGGCCAGCATCACCCCACAGCCTCACCTCCGGGCATAGCCAATCGGCGGGCCGTCCGGGGGCCTCGGCTGCGCGGCCGGCTGCCAATGAGCGAGCCTCGGCAGCAGCCAATGGGAAGCAACAGCCCCCTCCCACGCAGCCCCCTCCGCCGGCTCGCGCGGCCCTGGCAACAGGCGAGTTGGCTGGAGGAGCCGCCGTCTGTCACGTGGGGCAGGGCGGCTTTGGGAGGGGGGTGCTGCGCGTGGGAAGCAGGGGCGTGTTGAGCGCGTTGCCGTGGCAACGGATTAACCAACAGCCAGAGGCGGCGGCCCCGCCGCTGCCGCCCCTCGCCCCCCGCCGCGGCCTGAGGAGCTGCAGGGGGAGCGGCCGCGCAGGGCCGGCCCGGAGCTCGGCATCACCGACACGGGCCGGGCACATCCGAGAAGCGCGACGAACGGGCTGGCGCAACCGCCGCACCGCGCTCCGCTCCGCCGCCCTTCCCCAGCGCCTGCCCGCAGCGGCGGCTCGGCCGGGTGCGTGTGTGCTCCCCGGCGCCTCTCGGACCCCCGGCCGCTTCAGGTTTCTGCCCGGGCGCCAGCCCGAAGGGCGAGGCCGATTCCCGGGGCACCGGGTGACAAACCGACGGTGCCCAAGATGCACAGCCGGGTGCCTTTGGTGAGCAGCACGGGCGCTGCAAATATTTGTGGTTAAGGAGAAGCGAGAGATAAGGTCCGGTATGAAATTATGACCTGTTCGCAGATGATTCCCAACGAGGGAAAAAAAAAATAATCTCACCACACCAGAAACTTGGCTGCAACATACATTTGCCTCTTTATATAGACACAGTATGTCGTTAATACGCCATTAACGGTTTTGCTGTCTTTAATTGAAATACAATGTGTGCTGAACGTTCAATAAATTGGAAAAAGTAATCTTTAGGAACAAGAAGAATTGGTTTATTGTCCATCTTCCCTGGACAAATTAAAATTTAAAAAATACACTGCAAACTTCACCCGTGTTTAGTACATAACTGCCTGGGGAAAAACAAAAGTTGACAGAAATGACCCAGCTTGAACCTGTAAACGGGAAGTGTGCGGTCATAGCAAAAGCAGCAGATGAGGAAGCGCTGTGTATTCAATGAGATGATACTATACAAATTACGACCTGAGCATAAAATAATTTTCAACCCCACTTGCCTTCTTTGTTTCCCAAATGTATGGCCACATGGTCTGCTTCCACCTTTGAGTGTAAAGGTTACCTTGTTTTAGCCTAGTGCTAATACAGTGCGGTAGCCCTTGCAGGCATGTGTCTAACCTATTAAGCTGAGGTAGATCATACTCATGTCAAACTTCACAGCATAAGGAAATCGGCTTTTTTTTTTTTTTTTAACTTCCTTATGTTCTGATCGATTTTGATATGCAGTGTAAATGTCTCTGGTATGTATAATGTATATCATTAACACAAGCTTGAGTAGGTTTGATTGCTCTTTGGCTAGAACGAAATAAAGGAGCACATATTTCTAACTCCAGTGGCACGTAATTGCAATGGCCGTGCACACCAGAGAAGATGAAACAGCACTTTTCCCCCTCCCGTTAAGAAAATATGATCCCATTCACGGCACAAACTTTTATATGCAAGTAGCATTTGTTTAAACTCTTTCCTCTTCAGAACGATCCAATTATCATGGCCATGCAGTGCCTGGAAGTGGAATCAACTGGAAACCCCTTATCTCGTGTCCTGAGCAATGAGGAAGCTTGCACGTTCGCTTTCAGGCCATCCAAGAAGGTGTAAACACTTACCTTTGCCCAGCACGGGCTCCTGGGTAAGGAAACCAAATCAACCACATGCAACAGGATTCTTTATCCCACACCTCAACTGCATGGGGTGCTCCTGACGTACAAGCACAGCAGTGTGGGGGTGAAAACACCTTTCAGCTCGAATAGATTTTGTATGGTTCTTCCAGAAAGAACAAGTCACATCTAAATAACTATATTAGGTAGAACCCTTAAATTTTCCTAGAAGTGAATGAGAGTGGGTGGTGTTTCTGGATGAGGGCCTTCTTTCTGTGTTCGACTCCTGAAGAACAGAGATAAACTATCGCTATTTAGCTATTACTGTTATTGAGTTATTACTAGTATTAACTAGTTAACTTAGCTGTATGTCAGTATTTAGCCACAGTAGCACTAAGGTTAGTGCCACAAAGGCTAGTGATAGGAGCAATGCTGCTAGTGGCCTGTCTCCTCAGGCCACATTAGCAGCTGTTCACTGTTATTCAAGAAAAGACAGATGATTCTGTCAACTCACGTGGGTTTTCATACCATTTGCAAGGCCTATCTAAATTCTCTTTTCAGTTGCAACAGGATAACAAATTGTCTTTGTTAACAGTTTTCCTAGGACACATGCTGGCATGAAATAGGTGCCACCAGCACGTTGCAGACCAGCGATGGCTACACTTTGGTGGTTGGGAAGTTGTTCTGCTGCACAGTGGTTGCAAAGTAAGATGAGATCTTGTGTGGGCGAAAAGTGATAAATATGTGCAAATATTTAGTGTTGCATTCTGCACCCTGGGAACACCATGTGGGCCAGCCTTGTAAGAGTAACATCTCTTGGGAATTTCACTTCCTCTTGTAATTTGTTGTTGATGTGACATGGCAGATTAGAGTTCAGCCTTGGAAACTGCAAGTTGTTTCTTTCTATTCCTATTTGACACACATTTTTGCTCAAACTTGTGAACTGCTTCCGTCATTTTGGGTGGCAGTACAGATGCATGCATTTAACACCTCTCTCTTCTTCTTTCTCTTTCTGAAACGGAGTCCAGTTGTATCAAACTTTGAACTGAGGAAACCCATCATTTCTCATCCAGAAATGTATGTAAATTTAGCACCTTAATTGGTGCCTCTCCATGAGTTTCATATAATCAGCCCTTGTAGCCTAACGTGGTAATGAATAGGCTAAGTAGAAATCTAATATGTTAAAGGAATACAGACCAATTTGTCTGAGTCCTGCTGAGACCTATGGTATAACTTTCGCAAAGATTTCTTCATTTCTCTTCTGTATTTCGCTTAACCACCTTTTTCTCCTGTTTCTGTTGGTCCTCTTCAAGCAGAGTCATTCTCCAAACTGGACAGAAACCTCTCGAAAGGCGTTCAGAGGGGTCAGGATGAGGCCACTTGGAGAAGGGAGCGACGATGATAAATCCCCTTTCCCTCTGGCACACATGCAAATCTGAGCGAGACCTCACGCTGCCAGGAGCGGCACAACAAGGGCTCCGTGGTGTCGCGTCTCGGCACAGAGGAGCAGTGTTTTGTGTGCACGGTGGAAAGCATGGGAATCGGGCAGGAGCTCTGCTGGGAATGGGAGCTGGGCGGAGAGGCAGCTGTCGCAGGCAGCTCCTGTGAAGCCCCTCCGAGTCTCCTGGCTCTGCAGGTTGCCCTCGGATGTCTCCAGGCCCGCCAAGCCCTCACTTCCTCAGAAACATTCGTGGAAATCACTGCAAGTTCAGCTTCAATTTGTTCACCAGTCACTGTGTAATTTCCGGGTCTGGGGTCTCTCCCAAGTGGTGCCCAGCTGAGGACCAAACAGGCTAGTCACCCCCCCATAAAGGAACCGATGGCATAAATGCTGCTGCAGTGCTTGCGCAGCGTTTGTGTAGCATCCCTCTCCCCTGCCTTTTGCCAGCCCCATCAGTGTCCCCAGGAAGCTGGTGGGAGCAGGCGCTGTGGTGTGCAGCGCTCAGGACAACCGCGGCCCTT